>NW_017728991.1:12991743-13016359 GCF_001723915.1 Gavialis gangeticus | reverse complement strand
GGGGTAAAGATTGCAAACTGAAATTTTGGCTTTTGAATAATATTCTCAGTGCCAGGACAGGCGAAAATGTTGTTTGAGCTGTGGATGCACTTTGAAGGGGAGCGTGCAACACTTCTTGGTCTTGTAAACACCAGCTGCCCCCTCCCACACTATAGTTAGCTTGGATTGATGAGCTCCTGAGCTTCAGGGAAAGCCCAGTGATACCAGATATGAGGAACCTTGCATTTTGCATGCTGCTTCTGGAGGACAGGTCCACCAGTGGGTATTAAATATGATGGCTAGTGGTGTGGCCTCCAGATTAGCACTTCCTAGGTCCCTGAATGTTGAAAGCTGTAGCAGAAGAGGGCAGGAGACCAGTGAGTCTGGATAGGACCTGCATAATATATACTATTCCCCTTTAGCACTCTCTACTATTGTGAGATACAGGATGTTGGGCTAGCTAGACCTGCGGCCAACGCAGTGAAGCACTGACATTTTTATGATGCAAGTCTGAGCTGCATGTCTGGTTCCACTGGTTAGACTTTTGTTTCCAGTTACACTGTAGATGCAGAAGATATAACCTGGCTTATATGACTGTGTATTTCCCCTGTAACATTGGGCTTAGTCAGTGCATGTGTGCTGGCTGGCTGTTGTGAAGAAAGGGAAGCAGGCAAAGTAGGAAGAGAGCAAGGTACAGCCTCCAGAGCACTAGCAGAGGAGCTTTGTGGTACTCCACAATCCCAAGAGAGGTACCAGACAGACCGAGGTAGGGCCCAGTGCCGTGGGCCAAGGGCTTGCACATTGCTGGTCTTTCGATTATATCAATAGCATCTCTTTTTAATGAGAGAGCGCGATAATTTGCCCTTTCTCCAGCTACAAGGCTGAATTCTTCTCTGCGATAAAGTGGGGAATTTCTGTTGACATAAACAGGAGATACAAGGGCAGAATTTGGTCCATTAGTCTCATGGAGACATTAGTCTCATAGAGGCAGCATTAAGCTTTGCATTAATTTCAAGATGAAGAGGCATTAGTCCAATAAGTGTCTCTCTTTCATAGGTCTGAAAAGTGCCACTTAGGAAATGGTAGCTAAAAAGCATGGCAGGGGGAGAAGGAAAATCAGCTGTAATTTTGAGCTGATTAGAGATGCGAAGTGCTGAAGAGTCATCTCCAGTTTTACATATTCCCCGGATCTGTGCTTTCAAATGAATGCCTGTAATTGCCACTAAGATGCCACCGCTCAATTTGTGTAAATGCCAGAGTAGTTCAAGCCACAGAGAAACTTCATCAGCACTAAATATGCAGCTAAAATACAAAGAAGTAAACTGTGAGCTAGCCTACACCTCATCCAGTGAAGCAAAGGGAATAGTAAGGGGCGAAGCCAGTGCCGCATTTGGCCTCTGGGCAATAAGCAGATGTGGAAGGCAACTAATGAAATAAAGATTTGCAGACAGGCTTTCCTACACAGTGATGATTTGGCTCAGCTTCTGGAGGAGCACAGAAGGGCTCCTGGGATTCTACCTCCCAAAGCAGCATGAGTATAAATATGACACGAACATCTCATTTATTGCAAACTTTTCCAACACTCATCCCTGGCCTTTTCTATTATGTTAGCAAAGCCTGCATGGGGTTGCCAAGACTAAACAAGACCTTGAAACATCTTCCATCAGTAGAATTTCACTCCTCATCCAGAGAAACATGCTACAAACACCATGACACACAATAATCCGTGACGGCAATTTGCTAATAAAAAAAAAAAGCCTAAACCTTACATAGCTCAGCCAGAGGTCTAGTCTTTTCCTGTGCTGTGAGCCTGCCTTTGCTCTCAGACAGCTGGGTGAGCTCTGCAACCAGGTAAAATTAGTTTTCAAGAGAGAGAAATTGGCAATTAACTGTCATAACCTGATGAGATTTAGGGTAATGGTTTTCATGTTCCTGTCACAAATTGATGTGCCTGATGGACTCACCAGTTTTGTTTCCCTTGAGTATGATGGCATCAGGATTGATGCTGATGATAAAAGTGCTTGCACTGAGTCTCACGCTGAAGACAGAAAGGACTGAGTGTGATTCATTGTCCAGGGCAGAAAATCCTGATCTGCAGGAAGGTGCCTAAAAGGCCAGACTAGCAGGGGGAGGAGCCCATGGGCAGACACGATAGGGTTGACCGATGGGCCTTGTGAACGAGGAAGTCTTCTGAGACCTTGAGTAATAGGTATTTCTGGCACCCAATCAGCTCACAAGGCCTTGATTGTCTTGCTGGGTAGGAAAAGGAATAGGTAGGGCAGGGGGGAAAGACCTCTCCTTTCCCCAACCACGAGGAAGACTAGGGCTGTGGGAGTCACCTTGCCAAAACGGGGGAGGATTTGGTTGCTTGCTCGGTTACTTTCCTAGGGCAGAATGACTGTGTATGGGATAAATTGCTGGAGGAAACCAGCTGTCTGGGTTGGAGGCGCCTTCATTTGGTGATGTTTTTTTTAATTGGCTTTTTAGTCCAGGCCTCAAGAGACCAGCAAACCTGATAGGATGGGCGGTGACCCAACTGCAGTCCGAGAAAGGAGATAAAGCTTGTTGGTCACCCATACTTGGACAGGAAAAGGCATTGCACTAGCCAGTACCTGAAATGCTTACAGTTGGCTGGACAGAGAGACCGCAGCACAGCACAAACGCTGGCCGGTCTACCGTCCTGGGCACTGAGAACCCTGAGCAACCAGCATGGCTGTGAAAGTACGTAGGCCTTGTGGCGTTAGGATGAACGTTGGTGAACAGTAATTGTTTTCCAAGCAACGAGAGCAATACTGAAGCCTGAAAAGCCACAGATCATGGGCATATTTTAGTGTAGCTCATGAAGCTGTGAAAAAATCGATGCTGAAGGCCAACATTATTCCAAAGCACTTACCAAGGAAAAGGAAAGGTTCTTCTGCCCAAAACAGCCACCATCCGGAAATCTCCTTTTTCAAAAAAATGATCCTACTGCCTCTTATATATGGATTCTCAGGATATCATTTTAACTGAGCGTTTTAACCTGATTCTTAACTTGCTACAAGACGAATTGCATTTTTAAGACATGGAGGTTTAATTGCTCCTGAAAGAAGCATTATTAACATAATCAAAAGACCGTGCTCTTATTGCTAGCTTGGAGTCTTTTCATTCTCCTGTCCTATTCAAAGCCAGATTTTTTTTTTTTTCCACCTTACCTGAAGCAAACAATGTTAGGGATGCATTAGAGCGTGAAGGATCTCTTTCTTTACATCCTGCAGCTAATAAACTGGTAACTGCCTGCCATGACTTTCTGAATCAGATTGTGTTTTGCATCTCTCAAATGAGACCTTTAAAAATGAAGCCTGTGTGCTTTCCATGTATATTAAGCTGCTCAGATACCATGGTGATCAGCAACTGAACACAGTATAAATGTTTGCTGTAAGCTGACTAAAGACCCCGCTTGTAGCAATGTTTCTAAGAGCTGGGTTCGCTCTGATGTACTTTGCCAAAGTTTCTCTTGACTGCTTTGTTGCCTAGTGCTGTAGTAGTGGATCATCAGCTTGACTGATGTTCTTCCACCCTAGAAGTGGCTGCATTTCATGGCTGCTCTTGGTAATAGTTTGTAAACTTCTTTGAGGACCTGTGAGAAGTGCTATACAATTGCAGAATAAGAGTCATAGTTCTTTCCTCTTTATTAGTTTTAGCCTTCCATAAAAACTCGGTTTCCTGTGCTTTTTCATGCTACAACTTACGTACTTTGCAAATCGCAAAACCCGAGTTACTAGGAAATAGCACTTAAATTAATGAAATAATACCAAGCCATCAGTTTCCTGAGCTCCCATTTCTGGTGGGACATTTCTGGGGGGAGAGGGGGGACTATTTGGATCAAAATGACCCATGAGGGCTAAGTGGATACTTAAGTAAAGCTCAACAAGGACTGGCTGCTGGATGTATTTGATCACTTCTGCACTGAAATAAAAAGAAGAGCAAGGGCTGAGTCTGAGCTCCCTGCTCCAGTTCACACTGGTATCTGCACCCTGTCTGCAGTGAGTTTACACTGGCGTGTGTGAAACCAGAATGAAGTCCATTATCTCTTCTCCACAAAATACAACCACTTCTGTGCCTGATTGCACTGGTGCACATTTGGAATAAATCCACTCTGATCGTGGCTTGCTATGATGCTGGATTTGTGCAGGCAGGACGGAGATGCAGATCTGACCTGTTCAAATCTGCTGAGCCTGTTTTTTGTCACATCAGCGCACACGCCGGCTGTAAAATTTCCCCATTCTTCAGACAAACAAACAAAAAAAAATCCCCTTTCATGTGAAACTAAATGACTGAAAACCAGGAGGGCAAGCAAGGAACCTACATAGTCTAAAACCAAGAGGCTCTTCAAACAGAGCTCCCTCCTCCCTCATGCAAAGTGCGAATCGTTCCATTTGCACTTTTACATCTGCTTTCATCTTTGGCTGTCTTGCACTATTTCTGTAACAGCAGATCAACACTCACAATGTTGTCTCAGCCTTCTCCTCCTAAATGTTTAGAATTAAATAACCAAGGCCTGAGACTCACAATACAGCTTTTAGCTTGCATTCAGGTCAGGTGCTAGACAGAGATAGGTATTCAGCAGATTTCTTTTCCTGTAATAAAACTTGTATAGATCAGACTTTCTCCATTACCCCAAGAAGTGTATCAGTCATCTTCTAATGCTAACATGCTTTCCTTCGTCTCTCCAAAGCACATTAATAAATGAAATTCCTAATCCAGGAACTGTTTAGCGGTAGGTCTCATCAGTGCAGCATCTGAAGGGTGCTCTGTTCCCTCTTTGATACACAAAGGAAATGCCATTTAATATCAGTGAGTTAGACATGCCCTTCCTCCACCAAATCAACCACTTGGGCATATATTTTGTTATCTGGGCAGAGCACCGAGTGCAGAGTGAATCTCACCTGCGCTAGCCAGCAGGGTTATGTACATACCACTTTGTCTAAAATTAGCAACTAAATTCCTGTTTTTTCTCTTCGTCCTTCTTCTTCCACATCTTAATCCATCCTGTGCAGGTGTGTTTTATGAACAAATGGATATGATTTAAACAACATAATTGATATATCTCTTTGAACATAATGCCAACTCAGGCAGCAATCAGGCTGATTGTAAGCAATGTTGTGTGTCTGGACTTTCCAGAGAAAGCACTTGATGGGAGCGAGTAGGCTGGAAGCGTTCGTTTTTTATTTCACAAAAATTTACATTTGGCTCAAATTACCACTGGTGTAAATGGGGTAATCCCCTAGACTCCAGATTTACACCAGCATAGCAAGGAACAGAACATGGTCCTATTTGAGGAAACCACAGCTGGTGACTGGGGGATCTACATCCCCACTGGTTATATTAAATAGAGGGACAGGCTGGAAGATCACTTTTCTCCTTTGTTGTCTGGTTTAGCCTATGAACTGCTAGCTGCAACAATTAGATGAAACCCAAAATATCTTTGGCATTAAAAATTGGACAAAAGGAGCATAAAGAAGCATTCTGTGCTGCTGACGCACTACCATTCACTACAAATCCCCAAGATAAATACCAGAACTGCTTTGAATAATAGAGACTTCTGGAATCCGTCCAGCCTACAAACTGAAGTGGACCAATTGCAGCTATTACCCCATGCCTAGAGGCTGGGGTCGCTAGCACTGGTCTGTCTAGAGCTCAAAGCAGGCACTGATTTTTTTTTTTTTTAAATATCTGGATTATTAAACCAACTAGGCTAGCTGAGGGGCTAACACAAACCCATGGATATGTGATTTGGAAAGGTGGGAGCTTTCCTGACTCTCTTCCTCCCCCTATGGGGGTAAAAATCGAATACAATGAATAAGTTATGAAACCTTCTTTTATAGGGCTGGGGTGGGTGGAAGTGGGAATAAATCAAACTTTTCTTTATCGAAACTGTCCTCATTACCTTCAGAAGGTGGCTTGCAAAGGGTTCGGTTTGTCACCAGGCGTTTTCATTAAAGCGGACACCACGCTTTCTATTACCTGTCTCTAATGAGACTCCTGGCTGAGTGCATAGGGGAACAGAAAGCATTTCACCCATTCCACTCAGTTACCCTGACAGCTCTGGCTTTTACGTTCTAGGCTACCTCCAATCGCTAAGCGTGCAGCTCGGGAGGCAGACGGCGTCTTCTGTTTAAAGCAGAAATGTTTACCCTCCCTTGTTTGATACCCTGTAGAGGGGGCTGCTGGAGGTGGCAGGGTCTACTAGGTAGGGCACCTCTCTGCTGGGTCAGCCACTCATCCTCTGGGCAAGCTTGAGCAGGTCATTGCGTTGGGAAATGGGTGTGAAAGCACAGACCTTCCTGGGCAACCTGCTCTGAGCATACCCACGGCGGAGGTGTTGCGCTCTGGCCTTCAGGGGCAGGTGCCCTTCTAGTTGCTTTACAGATGGCGCTACATAGGGGAAGATGCATGTGATGTTAGATTTGCATTTCACTTCCAGCCAGACACTGAGGGCCAAGCATCAAAGCCCATTGAGGTTAATGGGCAGCCTCTCGTTAGCTCCCATGGACATAAGGCTAAGGCCCCCGAATCCATCCTCCGCTCCTTAAGGCACCTTGACATTGCTGGAAAAGAGGAGCATCTATCAGACTGGCTCTTCTACTACAGGATGGGCTCTAGTTCCAACAAGAATTTAATTCAGGGAGGTCCCAGGGCCTGTGTGGTGCAGAGGGTCAGGCTAAAGGCCTGCAGTGGTCCCTTCTGGCCTTCATAATCTTGTAAATCTCAGTGTTGTGCTCATGGAGCAAAATGGAAGTCCTAGGCAATTCTTCCTAGTCCATACTGGTGCACTGTCTAGCAGGCAGAGGTGCTGGCTGCACTCATGGGAGCCCTCGAGGTTCTCTTTTTTTTCTTTTTCCTCTTTTTTTTACTTTACAATTAAACCTTAAAAGATTCCAGCAAGCATCTGTGAAGTAAGCAAAAGGCCTGCAGCTGACCAGGGCTGGTTTCTGGCTCTTCAGGCCAGGGCTAGTATATCTGTTTGTCCGGCCAGTCTGCTTCATGCCAGTGGTTCTCAGCTAGGGTGATGTGGCTTTCCCCACATGGCTGGCAGCCATGGCACAGGCACAGCCGCTGCAACCAGCTAAAAGTGCCCTGCATCCCACATGCGCAGCCAGATCAGGAAACGCTGTGATGCACACAGCATTACATTTACCTAATGCCAGCAGGAGTGCACACCCATGCCTCAGGCATTCCTGCCCTGGCTCTGTGCAGTATCTGCAGGGCACGTTTAGCTAGCTGAAGCGACAGCAGCTGCCTTTCCGCAGTTGAGGGGCACTGAGGACAGCTGCGGTGGCACAATAGTGGGTCCGGAGCAGAGGGCTGCCGAATTCAGAAGACTTGCAAGGGCCGTCTTGAATCTAAAAAGGTTGAGATCCACCGATGTGGGCCATATGCCATTATGGTGCCATGCAAAATAAAATACTGAACCCCTGGAGCCCGACTAGGCCTTGTCAATAGTCCCGGACTCTTGTGGGACAAGCTTCCATTCTTGGCTGCAGGAGTTTCCCCCCTTTCCCTCTGGGACGGCAGTCCCATATGCAGCGGGGTGATTGTCCAGCTGACAATTAGCATTGCTGACTGCTTAGCAAAGGCAATCCCCCCTTCCCTCCCCCCCTCCATACGCGCTGTGACTTCACCAAATATTGAAGGCCCGTATAGCTCCCTCTGCTTTTCTCTTTAAAACGTGATCTCCAGGTGTGAGCGGTGATGGCAAGTGGCTGCCGGGCACAAGGCATGTCCGCGCCGTGGCTTTCCTTGACTGTTTGTCCTCCCGCCCCTTTTACGCAAGAGCACTTACGGCATCTCTGCACGTGGAGCCACCCTGCTGCACTGCTAGGTATCATCAATCCATCTGCGAGGGCCGCAGCAGGGCCTGCCTACCCACGCTGACAATTTTATTGTTTTAACCTTGCTGTGCACACGAGACGTGACATTCAGAAATGACCTCCGCGTGCAGACCTGCCATGCTGCTGTGACAGCTCTGGATTGACGGGGAGGGGGAGAAATTAAGGTGTCTCGAGAGTTTCACGCTTGGTTATTTGGCTTGTCTGGGATTCAGACCATGGCGGATGGGTGTTGCAGTCGCTCAGAATAACTGATTACCGCTCGCTGTATAGCTGTTGTTGTTCTTTTAGAGCAAACGAGACCGTGCGAAGGCTTGGATACAGGCCCGTCTGCCCACCTGGTGCAAAGAGAGAGATTCTTGGTCTATCTACATCTTCGCTCCTCACTCTAAGTAAGGCAACTGCACCTCTGAATAGTAACAGTGCAATAACTACGGGTAACACTGAAGGTAACCAGGTACAGTGGGCCACGGTGCCCCGAGACCTCAAGGATCAGAGAAGTGGCTGCATGCCAGCTATGGGCCAGCTACGGCCATACAGGGCAGCTGTAAGTGGGTGGGAAGACTTTTTCCGCAGCACAGCTACATCACAGAGCTACTGTAAGCCCTGAGGTAGGGCATGTGAATAACAGAGGCAAAGATGGACCCAAAGCTCGCAGCGTAGCGGTGGGACATCCCTGTTCTCAGCTCAGAGAGCAGCCCTCTGCTCCAACCTTTCATCAGGCCATTTCAGCCCCTGGAACAGCCCAGTATTTAGAGGGTGCAAAAGTAATATAAAGCCACTTCTTCCCTCAGCCGCATGCTTTGTCTCCTGGAGGCACAGCACAGCATATCAGCCTGGTTATTAACCATCAGCCTTCAAGGGCTGGTGAGCCATATATAGCTCCACATCCTCTCTAAGGACAGAGGACTCTTCGATCTTAAGGGCTTGTGGGCACAAGCTGTAACTCCCAAATCAATAGCCAGATCCCAGGCATTGCTTCATTCAAACATGCTCTTTACTCAAGAGAGAGAAAAGATGCCTATGAGAAGCTTTGCCATCATGGCACATTGGGAGGAGCTGTTTGCCTGCTGCCTGGGAAAGTTAAGTTGCATCCAAAAGGTCATGGGATCAGAGTCCTATTCTTGCATGCTGGTAACAGCCCTTCAGTCCATAATAGACTGGCTTGAAGCTGCTCACACCCTGGTTTCTAAGAACATGAACCTACATATGAAGACAGATGTGAAGTTCTGTTGGGAGCTCCTTAACTGGCCCTTTCTTCTACCTCTTCTGCATGTGAGTCGCGCCCGCTGCGATTGCCCTGGACACAGGTGCAGGAAATGCCTCTCCCTTACTCAGGGAAACACAATGCCAAATTCTTTGGTCTTTCCCAAGTTCAGCTGCTACACGGCCACATGGCGTCAGTGCCATGATACAAATACTCATGCCATGCTCCAGCTGTTCTTGGGGAGCACCTCCCATTTTAGGGTGAATAAGCTTGGATCAGTCTTATAGCTCATTCATACAGAGATTACCTAGATTTTCACAAACCAACTCTGAGAAACGTAATACCTTATTATAAAACCTGGGTCGGTGTACGGCCACCTGTCACGCTGTATAGCTTCTGTTCTTCTGCATGGAGTTTAATAGCATGCCATACTGGAATGGGGTTAGTTTTCTAACTAGAGGCAGGGATAGACCAGACCTCCAAAGTCCTTGATTGCAAGGACAAGGGGTGCGCTGAAATCCAAAGTTGACTAGATGGTCTCAGCTTTGCAAATGCCTGCTCTCTCAACCATAAGCCAAGTCAACCAGACCCAGCCAACCACCCTTGAACATTGTGTTGTTCCTGGCCTGTAGCCGTCTATTGCGGCCTGAGCCGTTATCTGTTCAGACTGAGAAATATCTGCTAACACCGACAGCTGCCCTAGGGAGGGAGTTGGGAGGTTGTAACGCCTCTGCTTGTCAAACAGAAAGTTCAGTTCGTATGCCATGCATAAAATGGATGCTTTGACAGGAGTATCTTCATCTCCGGCCAGTCAGTTGTTAACAGCTAGTGTGTCTGTGTTGTTTTTTCTGAGCAGATTCCGTCTGATGTGCAATAAAATCATCACTCACAAGATGTTTGATCATGTCGTCTTGGTTATCATTTTCCTGAACTGCATCACCATTGCTATGGAACGGCCAAAAATTGAGCCCCACAGTGCTGTAAGTATCAGACCTGCCCTGCAGATTAACATTTTCCTCTGCATTATCGCATTTATAGCGGAGCCATCAAAGCTCAAGTTGCATTGCCCTGTGTCTTGCTGTCCTGGCTCTTGGCTTCAGTTTGCATATGGAAACAGGTGGTCACGTTGTGAGCCCATGTGTGACCACACTGACGTAATTGCCATGCCAGTTGACACCAACTGTGGATTTGGTCCCACGTTCCAGGCAGGGGGGAATCCAATCCGTAAGTGCCAGCAGGTGCCTTGAACCTCACTGCCACTGTGCTTGGACCACAAGCCTTGTCTATGAGACTCGAGAAGGATTTCCACCCCCAAGTGGAAAAGTGTAATAGTGGACAGCAAATGCTGGGGCTCCATACCTGCTGCTGGGAGTGCCAAGTGATAAGGACAGTCCCTGCACTGGTCTTGGGGGATGTAGTCACCCTTTGTGCTTATTACTACTCATTGTGAGTAAGACCGGTCCTCAGGCTTTAACGTAGCACTTAACGGACAACTTTGCAGAGAATATCACCAGGGCCATGGTAGTGTCTGGGAGCTTTAAGGCACTTCCATGCACTGTCCCTTCCTCACATGCCTTGCACTGTGGCTGTGTCTGAGAATCTGGTCCCACCTGTTTGTGATTTGCTGTTGATGGTTGATCCAAAGGAAATCCATCCTGTCTGCATGTCATTAATTTACCTTTGCAGCACACGCTTGACATGACTTTGTGATGCTGTAGATAGACAAGAGTTCTTTTAGGTTTTCAGGCCTTTGCCCTCACCAAAGCCCCTGCACCTCATTCTGAAAGATAAAGAAGTGCTTGTTTGCCATGGAAGACACCAAGGTTTCCCCTTTTAATATCCCAGTTCTCCAGTCACAATCAGATTGTTTTTAATACATGACATAACCATGACATCTGTCTCAATTTTCTTCTCCAATAAACAGTCAGACACTTTTACTCTCTCGACGCAATGTTAGTTCCTTCCATCTGTTCTGCACTAGCATGCATGTGTGGTGGGAAGAGAAAGGGAGAAGCTGATCGTTTGGTACTTTTTCTCTCCCCTTTGTCTATCATCTTTGTTGTGACATGAGCAAATTGAATTGATATATGCAGTGTAATTCCATTTCCCTGAACTATTTGTTTTAATAGATTGCATAATGATTTTTCAAACAAGATCTTCCTAACACCAGCTTCAATCAATCAAAAATGTCATCTTCAGTTGCTCTTTTATTTTGGCATGGGTCATGGCTGAGATGCACGCTGCACTGTTTTTAACATATTGCACACGCCTGCTCATTTTGTAGTAATGTGGCCCGCTGATTACTCTTGGTGGACCTCAGAGTAAGATCTTAAAACAAAGGTCCTGTGCAGTCTTTGCATACATTACGATGTGCCTAACCCTCCACCTGAGAGAATAAGCTTTCTCCAAGTTTCTTAACCTGATTGTTTTTCTCGCTGTCATGTAGTGTGTTGTGTAGCAATTGGCTATTTTGCCCTCCACCCCAAAAGTAGGGGTATCCTGTGATGAAATATATATGCAATATGTTACAAACCATCCAGCGTGCATCTCAGCCATGCCCCATGCCAAAATAAAAGAGCAACTGAAGACTACATATATATGTAAAAGTATTCAAGTGCTTTGCCATCTGTATATGTATATGTATACGTATATACAGATGGCAAAGCACTTGAGTCCTTGAGGATACAGAGCTCCATATAACTGGAACTCAGATCAAGTTGCCATCTATAAACATGAAAATCGGGTAGGGTTTTTAATATAGTTCTGGTAGAAGATCCAGTGCAAACCTCCCAGTTCACGCCAGCTGTGGCAGTGGCTTTTGTGGACCTGGATGGTTAGTGACCCACTGAGAGCTGGGCTGTGGCCAGCAAGGTGCCATCAGATACAAGCAGCTTTTGTCCATCCCCACCCCCAGGTTGGGCTGCATCTGAATCCCTGCACCCAGAGGTGGAAGTGTGACCTGCTTGGTTTTAATGAGGTACCAAAGGCTCTGCTAAGCTGTAAAGCAGCCCTTGGCATAAAACAGTCTTTTTTATAGATCAGGGTTTTGTTTATACCAGGCAGTGATGTTTTTTCCATAGCCATCTGCTGGTGAATGTAATAGGCTCATCATTCAGGCTACAAGTTTTCGAACTCTTGTACTTCTGCTGTGTGGGATTTGGATCCCTTTGAAACTCTCAAATGAAACCACCCTTTTAATGAGAGCACGTCAATGCTAGTCTCCATTAACTCACATTTGCAATGAATTTTGCTAGGCTGATTTGGATGGAGTACAAGCTATTTTGAGCTCCCAGCCGTTGTTTAACTTACAGGTGCCTTTTTCAACTTCTGTTTCCCATTAGATGGTGTCAGGCAGTCTGCTCGGACAGCTGCCATATATGTAAAGAAAGCGGGCTTGGGAAGGTCAGGCTTGCTGTGCTCACGTAAGCTCAGACAATTGCCCTTTCCGTGCAGGGCTAAAGAAGCCGTGGAAGCTGAGCAACCTGAACAGCAAATGTCCTCAGGGGAATCACCCTGTGATTCCAGACATGCGACTCCCAAGAGTGGCAGTGGGTTTCATGGGTTTGGCAGAGGCTGAGCTTTCCAAAGTTGGCCAAGGAGCTTGGTTGCCCAGCCCCAATTAAAGTTGATGGGAATTGCATGCTTACCACCTTGAGGCAATTTTGGAAATCTCTGCTACAGCTCCTTGTATTTTGGAGATGCCTAGGGAGCAAGATCAGGGGGTTCTCTGCTGTCCCACCTTTCTGAGGAGGTGTAAAGTACTCCCATGTGGGCTTGACCTGGCTGAATCACGCGGCAATCGGCCCAGATCCATGGCTGCTCTAAATGAGGATAAGCTCCACTGAAGTTACACCAGCTACAGATTTGGCCCATAGTGTTTGGGCATGTCCTTTCCAGTTCTGAATGATTCTTTGGTCCAATGGCATCTCCTTGGGCCCACCATTCGCAGGTGCTTACACAGACAGGTGTTTTGTTATCTTGGATGTCCACGGAGTGGTTGTTCCTTGTGTGACAGCCCAGGTAAAGGGCCACACAAGGGCCCAGGTAAGGACAAGCATTACAGCAATAGAGATGGAGAGGAGAAGCTGAAGTTTGAATGCTGTCCAAAAGCAAGAAATGAGAGGATTTGATGAGAATCTGGATGGAGGAGAGAGGAGTCAGTGAGGCCCAAGGTAGGGGGCTCTGGGAATGGAGACTACCCCAGGTGCAATCAGTGCTAAGGATGTTGCTAGGTTTTGGAGGCAATTTTGAAGTAGCAGGCGAGGATGGAGGAGAGGCATCAGTGTCGGAGAGGTCCATCCAAGTATCGGCAGCGTTGGGGTGGGAACCGGGGGAGCTGAAACGGGTCATTTGGGGATCAAGATGACCTGGACTGAGGACAGGGAGCAGGATAGAGGATAAGGGAGTTGCCACAGGAGATGCTACTGGAGCAGCAAAAGGGAGCAGGGGAGTGAGGAGGGGTTCATGTAGCCCACCCCCATCCAACAAAGCTCATGTATGGAAACCAAAATAGTTATTATAGCTTCAGTTTAAAATAATTGTGTTGTGCCATCCCGGGCCATGGATTTTCTAAATGCTTCTGGGCCATTCGCTCCCTGTCCCACTTATCACTGGCCTGTCAGAGGAGGGGAGGCAGTCTCTGGACAGCAGGAGCTCCCTGTTTCAGAAGGGACAAGATGTGGCCCGTGGAGATTACCCTTTAAAATTGCAGCACATGCGCCAAAAAAGGAGCATAATGTCCCTAATTGATTCTAGCTGCCATTACCCTTTTCTCTGCAGCCCCTAAAGCAGGTCTTTAGGCATCTGCAGACCTTGTTGAGTGGTATTTTATGTCACCCTCCAGTGAAGGTGGAGGATGTTTTCTATCGCAGCTCATGCAATCACGTCTGGGCCCTTATGACTCGATTAATTATGGACACCAGCACAGAAACAAGCTACTTAGCGATTCCTGTATCCCATTCAGTAAATCATGAGCTGGCAAGGGAGAGTTTCCATGGTGTTTTCTCTGGCTGCTCAAAATCCAGCTGGTTCTGAGAGAGAGCTCCATTTCTTAGAGAACGGCTCTGCAGGGAGCAGCAGAAATAAATCCAGAATCTCTGGCAGCGTTACAGCGAGACGTTTCCCTCGCATGTGTGCACGCGAGCTTTCCCCCCACCAGCCCCCTCCCCTCCCCCGCTCCAGCTCTCCATTTCACCGTACGGGCAATCAGAGATTATACAGGAATTAGGGGAAAGTATAATTTATTTAATGAGCATCATTAAAGAGAGGTTTCCGCTGGTTACAGATAAGGAATCAGTCCACGGGTCTCATCTGCAATCACTAGCTACTTGCACAGAATAAATGCAGTAAGGAGAACATAGCCTAGTGATTACAGCAGGGAATTGGAGGTCCAGACCTCTGGGTTCTTCTCCTGGCTCTGCCTGTGGCCTTGTGCAAATGAATTAATCATTTTTGGGTATGATCCTCAGCTGGGGGAAATTGCTGTGGCTTTGTTGCCTATGATTTACCCCAGCTGAACACGGCCGGTCTTCCATCGCCTTTCTGCATAGGGAGCACCTTATTTACTTAGCTTATCTGAGTGTTGGTGGATTGATGAGGTTTGAGAAGTACTCTGGGGTCCACTCGCAGACTTCTGCAAAGTTTTCATCATCAGAAAAGTTTCCCTGCTTCTCTCAAGCACCCGCAATCATCTGAGCGTCCTGGGAATGATAAATGAATGGCATCATTCCTGGGGAAATATATAGTGGCCAAAAGGAGCATTGTAAGAGGGGCTTGCATGTGAGAGATGGGCGGTGTGGGTTTGAGTTGTTGTTCTTTTTTACTTATTTTCCCCCATCACCTGTGGTGAAGCTATAGCCTGTCCAGAAAGCTGGCAGCTGTCCCTGGTACTGACAGGCACAAGGGAACGTAGCAAAGGGGCCCTATAAACAACTTAAGTATTATCATATAAATATTTGGACTTTTTCTTCTTTGGGAGCAAACCATCCAAGACATATTTCAGCACAAAAGCAGAGCATTTAAGTAACCATCCAAATATATATCAGGAATTACAGCTTTGAAGGCCAGAGTGTTAAACATTGTCTCTCGTTTTCTTCTTTTTTTTGTTTTTATAGGAACGCATTTTCCTAACACTCTCCAACTACATCTTCACAGTAATCTTCCTGGCTGAGATGACAGTTAAGGTAAATGAAGCCAAAGAATAAGCCTGACTGTGCTACGTTAGCAGTGTGTTATTACTTTGGAATTTGAAAACCCTTCCTCCCAGTTTTCCAGAGATCAGCATGTCCAAATCTGACTTACCTTGGGGAATAAGATGTAAACAGTTGTCCCCTTTTTGAATAACAACTTACTCTCTACTACGCACCTTATTTTGAGTGCATTTTGCACCAGAATCATTCCACCGAAGTCTCCCCCCCACCCCCAGTTTACACTGCTGGGAGATGAGATGCCTCCACTCATCTCTCCATCCGCTCTCAAGAATGATTTTTAAGTACATGCTTCACGTCAGCTACATGTCTGAGTCCCACTGACCTCAATGACATAAAGACCTGTATGGGCTTGTGCTGAGGACGAAGGAACTGAAGCATGTATTTAAATAGTTCTTTGAATGGGAGCCACATTCAGACTCCAAGGACGGCAGGAATGTATTGCTCTCTCATGTAGTTCATCTTACTTGAGAGCTATTGTGGTCTCATTTGGAAATATCCCCAGTTGTCTTTATTTGCAAACTTGATGGGCAGTGGTCACTAATGGTCAGCTGCTCTCGCCTTTCTCCCAGTAGCCTGAAGAAGCAACCATGTGATCAAACCTTTTGCGCAACACCTCAACAATATTAGAGTCACTTTTGCACAACTAGGTTTAGCTGCGTTAAAAATACATCAGCTGTTAAGGGACAATCTGGGATGTTTTTGCAAGTTATTTTTACAATCCTTGCAGTATAACACTTAACAAAATTGTCTAATTAGGTTTCTATACTGGGTAGCAAATGGACTCGCAGTCATGGATCTGTAAATAATGCATTAGCTGTAGGCTGCCAACTAGAGAAAACATATTGGGTGTATTAGTCATAACTTTTTGCAATTTGCTGTCTGGGCAGGTGGTGGCACTAGGTTTGTGCTTTGGGGAGAAGGCTTACTTGAAAAGCAGCTGGAATGTGCTCGACGGGGTGCTCGTTCTCATCTCGGTCATTGACATCTTGGTTTCAATGGTATCAGACAGCAGCACTAAAATCCTTGGGATGCTGAGGGTCTTGAGACTCCTGCGAACACTCAGGCCATTAAGGTAAGTAGCAGGTGAGGGCTAAGTAAGATGGTAAAGGGGCTGCAAGCTTGGAGGTGCTATCAGTGCCCCAAGTCTGCCACATCAAGGAAGAGAAATGTTTTCAGAAGCATAATGGAATAGGCCAGCAAGAAAGGAAACAAAGAAATTGTCCAGCAGTCTCACCCTCCAGCTCTGTGCAACCTGTCGTCAGCTCTACATCAAACTCCCAGGCTGATTCTGCGAAGCCAGGGCCATCCACAGGTCCTGCTGGAGCCCAGGGGAGCTCCAGGCGCTGAGCGCATTGTCAGGAGCAGGCCTCACTGTGGTAGCAAACTGATCAATGCCTCCTTTGCTCATTAAAACACACATCCCCTGCTATTTGTGCTCTCATTTGCTCTGTGCAAAGTGCTTCTTAACAGCTCCTTCTCCCTCTTCCTTCAGGCAATCAATGGCTTTTGTAACAAAGAGGAACATTAGTAGCAGGTGGCAGCTAATTTTTAAAGATTTGGAGACCAAACTGTTGCTTAACCTTAAATGTTATGATGATATTTTTTTTTCCCTCCAAATCCCCCGTTAATTCTACTC
Source organism: Gavialis gangeticus (assembly GCF_001723915.1). Classification (NCBI taxonomy): domain Eukaryota; kingdom Metazoa; phylum Chordata; order Crocodylia; family Gavialidae; genus Gavialis; species Gavialis gangeticus. The sequence goes on along the minus strand of NW_017728991.1, from coordinate 12,999,460 downwards.
GTATACTAATTATCCAAATTACCAGTCGAGATCAGAGCTGTGGTCTCTCCAAACATGGTTTTCCATTTCTTACAAAGGCCAGCATAAGAGGCTTCGGGGATGGAGCAATAAACCCTGTAATGGTCAAGTGTGCGGCAGTCGACCCTAAATGAGAGCTTTATCCTGACCTCAGACAGTTAGTGTTTGGCTTGTGCCCTGAAGCACATGGGTTTATACTCTTAACATGTGCGATATCCTAGCTAATGCAATCCCGGTTGCCCTTGTTGTGTAGTAACTCAGAACAGATCATTGTCGCAACCTCTTTGCAAGCGGGTTGTGTCTTATTTCTCCTTCCTTCTGCTGCTGTTTTGCTGTAAGGCAGAATGCATCTTTCATAGTAAGAAAAATGGGGCCCTGCTTCTGGCTCGGCTTTTGATCCCCGCCTGCAACATGAACAACAAGTATGACGGTCATGACCTCTTCTAAAACGTCTATTAAAACAGGCTTCATCTATATCGTGCACAAAGCCCCTGTTGGGCATTAGGTTTTCGGATTTTGAGCAGTGCTAGTTAGCTTTGATTGGACAGGTAGGTCACCTGATAGGTCTCTGTTCCCTGATTTGGATAGTCAGAAGGCCTAGGCTCAGGTTTCCCAGGTGAATCTCTGCGATTAACAATTCAGACTTTGTTCTCTGCAAACGTCCCCCAGTGCTGCCGGGGAATTCTTTGTCTGAGAACAGTCCCACCAGGATGTGTGTTTGCTAGACTATTCACAGAGGGCCAGTGGAAAGGGGACATAAATTCACGTGAAACCAGATGCATTCACAGCCCAGGTTGGCAGCCTTGGGGCTTGCAGACTCCAGTGGGCGGAGGTCATAAAGAAGTGTCAGTGCCTCGTGATCACCCAGCCCTGGTTATATTGCTAAATGGGAAGGAGGGTGCAGGGAAGTCTCACAATATGGAAAAGGATATCTCGATATTGAAAACATTAAGCTGTTAGCTTCAGGGTTAGAACATATGTGCAGAAGAAATTGAGTCTAATACTTACCCGGGTCTTTCCTTGCCTCTGTCATTTTCATATGTACAAAGAACACATACAAGGTAATTGAGATTTCCTTGGGTAAAATAATTATCCTTCTCATTTTAGTTTGAACTACTGGTTCCCCTTCTCCAGTCCCAGAGCATTTTATAAATACCCAGGGAGAGTCTGTAGCTAAGGGTCAGTCTGACAAGCATCAGGGTCTCAATTAATTGGGTCCTTATTCTGCAAACTGTAAGGCAACTGCATGGGAGTGATCCCAGGGAAGTCAGTGGCACTCTCTGCATGAGGAAAAGCTACCAGCCTGCAAGGGCATCTGTGTCTTTCTCCTTGGCATGTGCTGCATTTCCTTGTCTGCATGCCCGGATGTTTGCGATTGACTTAACTGTGTGCAACTCTTGAGAGCACAAAGGGAACATGAACAAGCCAGCAATTAAGGCCTTCTCTAAATGTGTTTGCAATCAGGTCTGTCCCTCCATAATTAGATTTGTAGGCAATAAAAGAGCTGCCATTAAAACAGGGACTTTTCAGTAAGTCATAAATCTCTGGCCGGGGAAATCCATATGCACTTACGGTGATGCATGTATGGACACAACTATCCATGCCCTCCCCTGCCTATTTGTTTTCTCATGTGGGAGCACAGTCGGTTTTGCATTTGGAGCCCCACCATTCGCATTGGTCCTGTGTTTACAGCAGAGGTGGGCAAAATGCAGCCCGGGGGCCGGATGCAGCCCAACAGGCCATTGTATCCGGCCCGTGGGGCCCCTAAAAAAAATTAGAAAATTAATATTTATCTGCCCCTGGCTGCCTATCATACAGCCCTTGATGGCTTGCCAAAAATCAGTAAATGGCCCTCTTCCCAAAATAATTGCCCACCCCTGATTTAGAAGTGCAACTGGTCGTATGACTTGGGCTTGGCTTTTTCTGAATGGCTCGGTGGCTCTTATTGATTAGGGAATTAGCCTCAACTGAAATGGGACTGGCAGCCACTCCAGAATAGATAAGTATAAGAAATGCATTAAGCCATGAACACTTGGCTCAGGACTTAAATAATGTCTATGATCTCTGCCCTTGGCGGGGAACTTCTACCCTAGGTTCTCGGTGCCTGCTCTTCGAATATGACTGTATGATAGGGGTTCGAGCTAATGCTAGGTCCCTGTCAGTGAGCTGCTGGCTGCTGCCATTTGGACTGGACTGTGGGTGTTTGGGGCAGGACTCCAAGAATGATTACGGGAGAAACAACAGGAGGAAAATGCCTGCGAGAAGCCCTGGCTGTACACCTGTCTTTTGAAGACTGTTAAGATTTGGCATAGGAAGGCTTTTTGTTATGTTTGCTTTGGCTTATGGCAGTTTGCTGCTTATAAAGGTTTTGCTGATTCTTTTTCTGTAGAAATGCCCCGCTTCCTTTCATAGCTTGCTCAGCTTTTTTGAGAAAACCACAAAGCAACTATTTTCTAGTGCATCTGACCAGGGCTGTGTGCTGTGTGCATCAGTGTATTGGCACACGCCCATGTCTGATCTGCACGTGTGGAATAGTGTGGTCACAATTCCATGTGTCCATGATTGATTAGCAGGCCCCAAACTGAGTGCAGAAGTATTTGAGTCTTGCTCCATGCTCAGAGCACTGCAAATGTCCTCACAAAGAAGTGACAAAGACATTTCCATGCCCCTGTCTGATGTTTCAGCCATTCGGAGAATAGCTTATTCGATGACATTCCTTCCTAACGCATTCAACCTGCTGGTGTTGGGATCAAGCGCTACAGCTTAAGGTACAAGAGAAATCAAAATTAAAAATGTGTTCAGAATTAATTTGGACAGACTTCAACACTCTCTTACTTTTCGTCAGAGCTTTGGCTTCGGCTTCCAAAGCAGATGGATAAATTATTCACTCTTCATACCGTCGCAGTATGAAATAGTCATTCCGTAGACACTTTCCTCTTTATCATATTATCACCTTTTGCTGGGTTTTTTTTCCCTACCCATGGAGGAAAGTCTGCATGCACATTGAATTGTCACTTCTTTATACCAGGGCTCTGATCAGACTAGCAAGCTTAAAGTTAGTAAATGTGTTCCAGCAGAGATGAGATTGACAGCGGTTTTGGAGTGTCTGCACACTTGGAGTTTCAAAGCACTATGACTGCTGAGGCCAGCAGAAGGAGGAGGAACTGGGGGGATTAGCATTTTTTCATGCTGAAAAAAACTTTTATAACTTCAATTTCCCCATTTGTCATATGCTTAATGTAGACTGAAACTGTCCTTAATGCAGCCTCAGGAGGCTACCCCGCCGGAACCAGCTGGCTCACTCTGCCCTACAGTTGCAGAGCCGTAGGTCAGATAACGTGGGCTTGCAGGCAGTACTATCGGCAGGATCTCAGACAATATTGATGGGCTGCTGGGGTGGTTAATGTTGACACATTGAAGCTGACAGTAAGAGCTCAGAAAAGCTGAGGCTGCTTTAGTTTGCTCTTCATTTTAGGGCCTTATCTCGCTCTCTTTGAAGTCAGCGGGAGTCCTTCTGTTGACTGGAAAGCTGTCAACTCAAACTGGATCGGTCAGGTGAAGCTAGGAGGACAGTGAAGTTTTTCATTATTGAAGATTACATTTTTTTCCCCCTGTTGAAAATCTTCAGGATCTTTTCTGTCAGCCTGGAAAGAAACATTAGAGAAGGTGCTGTGCAGGCTGCCTCGTCTTACCCCTGGATTATGGTTTTTGACCAGTTGTCTGATGGAGCAGAGGTGTGCAAGAATCCAAGTGCCCTAAATTTTTTAACCCATCTTTCCCAACACGTGCCCTTTGCCACTTAGGTCAGATTTCCTAAAATAAGACCCTGGAGGCTGGCTTTTCTTTTTGTGACTTCCCTCCGAGACCTTGGACTTGTCCCTTTGTCTTTGTAGGTCTCAGGTTCCCTTCTGTCGTGCAGGAATAGTAGGGCTGTTGTGAGGACAAATATGGCAGTATTTGTAAAGTGCTCAGGTTGTATTAGTGTGTGGGAGAAAGTTGAACCAAGTGCATCAGCACAAACCTTCCTATTAATGTGCCTAAGCCCTGCCCAGGATGGGTTTTAGCCTCTGTGACCCATGCAGGGCTTGACTTGTCTGCTGAGACTTTCAGCTTAGGTGCCAGGTAAGACAATGTTTGTGATATGGCCCCTTGCCCACTAGAAATGGGACTGAGTTTCACAGGCAACTTGAACTCTGCCCTCGGAAAGAAATGATTGTTTTGTCTCCACTCGACGCTTGATTGGACTCTGAAGTGTGTCTACATGCAGTGACTGCAGCATAGCATAGACCAAGCCAAGTTGCCTTTTCAAGTCACTCGCTCAGATACAGGTGACAGTCTAGCCGGCATAACGTGGAGCATCTTGTAGGTTAATTTATCTCAGGCAGTTTTGCAGCCCTCTCTGAGCTCCAGGCAGGCAGAGCTATGCTGCTGCCAGCGCAGCTTGTTCACAGCTAGCTCGGGTAGCAGCCACAGCAGTGATGGCAGAGCAGAAGTCCACTGAGCCTTACAAGTGAAAGATGCCATAAGTGTTTGCCATTTCCTGAGCCTTCCCCTCTTATGCAAGGAGATCTGAGCAGGCAGGAAGTCAGAGCATCCAGCGAGTAACCAGAACAGCTACCTGAGAAAGCAAGCCAGGTTGGGAAACAGAAGCATCTGCCTTTTGTGTGTTGCTGGTAGAGGAATGGATAAAAATAATATCGCCATCTGTTTTGTTTTTAAAAGGGTAATTGACAAGCTACCCTTGACATTTCGAGTAAATATTTAACCAGAAAGAGGGAAATATTTTTTAAGGTTTTCAGGATACAGTTTAAAACCAACCGTTCCGAAAGGAAATGAAGCCGTCATTTTATGCGTGTGCACTGAGCACTGCGGTTTGCTCACTCGGCAGGCACAAAGGCACTCGAGGGACTCTCCCAACTTTTGGAGAGCGCAGCTTCTGGGCTCTTATGCACTGCGTTAAAGCCAAACAGCACTGTCATGTGTACCCTGCGGGGGGGGGGAGGGCATAGTCGGGCAGAGAGGGAGATTAGTGGGCATTTTTGCTTCCTAATGGCATCACTTGGTGTGCGCACACTTTGCAGGATCCATGTCAGCTGCTGGGCTGTAAGGACCCAATTTACAAAGTGAATCAGATTTCACAGATGTCATAGACATTCGGGCTGGAAGGGACCTCGGAAGATCATCGAGTCCAGCCCCCCACCCAAAGGGCAGGAAGTCAGCTGGGGTCATAGGATCCCAAATGTCTAGCACCCATTGATTTCAATGGGAATTAAGCACCTACCCTGTTAGGGTGCTACTTTGTATTCCACTAGGCATCTTTAAGTGCTGAATACTGTGGTCAGTCTGACCCCAAATGACTCAGTGGTTTTTATAATGTGCATAACAGTCCTTGAACTAAGGTCCTCGATGAAGTGGCACAAATCCATCCTCAGCCTGTTTCTGTCTGGCTATTGATTGCTTGTGCATTCACCACCACCACCCCCACCACCCCTCCTTCAGCCAGCCCCCACCCTACAGAATAATCTAATCTACAGTTATGAAATCCTGCGCAGTGCTAGAGAGATTCTCTCATTATGAAGCTAATTGATTATTGCCCGGCTGGTGAAACTCTGGGCTAGACAACAGGAATGACTGAATATGTGCTGTCACAGAATAGGGTGGAATGGGTCTAAAACAGCAGAGGTAGGAAGCGGGGCAGCTTGGGAGTCCATGCTAGGGCCAGTCCTGTTCAGACCTAGCCATGGGTCACAGCCCTTCAAGATGACACAGGCATTCGTCAGTCCTCCCAGCACCCCTGTGCACTAGGCAGTTATAAAGGTTGCTATCCTCATTTCACAGATGGAGACACAAAGGTAGGGAGATCGTGTCTGGTTGAAACCAGGATTAAAGCTCAGAAAAATCTGGCACCTAACCTGATATTCGCATCCCCCGGTTCATACTGCATACAGAAGTACGTACATTTGTGGCCTAAAACTAAAGCTGGCTTAAAAGAGAGGTGGGATCTGGACTGGACCTTAGGTGACTTGTTTAATTACAGACCAGTGGTTTTCCACCTTTTTTCATTTGTGGACCCCCTTGGAAACAACAAGTGGAGGTGTGGACCCCTTTGAATTTAAGTGTGGGTGTTTACATGAAAAACTAGGCTTCTGATTCATCATAATCATCTTTCGTGGACCTCTTAGAAACAGTCTGCGGACCACAGGTTGAAAACTATGGTTATGGTTATAGATAAATAGAAGGCAGTAAAGCTTGAGGGACTGGCTGGAAATTATGTCCTAACTGCCTATGTGCTAGATAGAAGATGGAGATTAGGAAATGGATCAGGCAGTGACAGCAGGTTAGATTAAAACAATCATTTCCTCTTCTGGCATCAGTGAAGAGGCCAACGGGACCACAGCTGATGTCTGGGATTGGAATCTGGTGCCAAATCTGTTTGCAAGAAAATGCAAGAACTGAGAGCTTTGCAAAATGGTCAGGTAGGAAACAAAAGACTTGCTCAGGCAGGGTGGAGGGGAGGGTGCTATACAGGCAGAAGTTACTAAAATTAGATCGGCCTTCCTTTTGGTGATTCAAAAGGGCAGGTTTGGTGTATGTAACTCGGTGCTAGAAAGAAGCAGGGGGCCGCCTCTTGATTTTCCTTTCTGTGGCTCTGACCCAAAGCCCACTGTAGTTACTGGGAGCCTTTATGTGGATTTAAGCAGGTTTGGAGCTGGCTGTAAGTACATGACTAGCTTCTTGCTCTCTCCATATACAAGCTCCTCCAGCCTCTCTGAGGGGTCTCCTCTTCCATAGCTGCTTGTACTTCTTGGGTTTGGGCCACTCCTTGTTTGAAACAGCTGTTTTTCTTGTGCTTTTACTTGTGTGCCTTGTGTCACATGGAAGGTTTCAGGTGAGCTTTGCAAAGATGGGGTTAACTGGCTTTTCTATCCATTTGCCCCCCAAGGGTCATTAGTCGTGCGCAAGGACTGAAGCTCGTGGTGGAAACTCTGATGTCGTCCCTTAAACCCATTGGGAACATTGTGGTCATCTGCTGTGCCTTCTTCATCATCTTTGGGATCTTAGGAGTCCAGGTGGGTTTCCTACAGGGCTCTTGTGCTGTTCATGAAAAGCTGGAAACAGTGGCAAACTCCCCCAAAACAATGAATATCTTGCGCCAAAGTGCGTTGGAGGAGTTTCCAGGGGCCAACTAAATGGGAGATATCACTGAGGTCATTTCTCCATCCTGTGACTGAAATGTCTTGAAAAGTGCAAATCTCGCGTCATTGAAGCCTTGTCCATGGTGAGATATTGTTGCAGCCCTGTCCAACCCACAGTGAAAAGTGCTCAAGTCCCAAACACCACGCTCCACACACGTGCACCTCTTGTTCTACCTGGAGTAGCAGTGAGTGTGGAGGGGTTCTGCCTCTTTCCGGATCTGTCCAAGTTTCTCTCTGCCTCTGAAGATGCACATCCCTCTTTTGAATCCATAACTTTTCCATAGTTTCCAATCTGCTATCTATCCAATTTGTGAGGATGACAGGGACCCAAAGGCTGGTATAACTGTGCGTCCAACATGCAAGCAGCAGGGCAGCATTTTTCCATGGCTTTGTGAATGACCCCAGTGCTGGCTACTACATTAATCTAGGCATGGCCGCGCTTCCTCCCCTAGGAACCACCTGTCAAAATCTTTACTGAGTCAGGATCTGATCAGTGACACCCC
>NW_017728991.1:12982137-12986743 GCF_001723915.1 Gavialis gangeticus | reverse complement strand
CAGAAGTCTCAGACAAATGAATACCCGAGATAACAAGGGACAATTGGTTGATACAAGAACTACCTATTTGATTATAGACATATTTTATACTCACCACCCCCCATACTTCTCATTTTGTAATAATAGCTTGCTAATCAGCTGAAAGGAAGAAATCCCATTTGTTGAATATTTCAGCATAAACACCACCTTTATTTGATTTGTCCAAGCCAATTTAGAAATTGGCTCATAGTAGGACATAACAGTTTTATATGACTGTGTTATTTAAATAACTTTAAAAATGTAGTATTTGAAATAGAGGAAATGCCATCCCCACCATAACCATTTCAGGAGTGAGATTGGCTCAGCCCTACAGCATAACAGCATCTATCTATTACACTAAACTGGACCATAAAAGTAAGCATATCCCATAAAACAAAATAAAATCAGGATTTATGATGACAACACTTGCACTGAGCTCTTTGAATTTCCTTTCCATTAATTGTGATCATTTTTCCCCAGTGGCTCTGCCAGTCTCACAGTAAGTTGTCACAATTATTGACACATTTCCAGCACTAGATAGAAGCATTAGGACTGATCCTGCAGGGGACTGAAATCCCAGTGACATCCGTGCAAGGTCTGTGTACCAAAGATCTGCAAGATTAAAGCCATAACTTACGGAAAAGGAACCAACCTGTGGATTACCCTGCATCATCACGGTGTGTGTGGGGGGGGGGAGGGTTTCCCCACGTAAATAGAAAATGGAGATCAAAACTGTGGTTCTGAGCTTATGTTATTAGGGCCCAGTCATCTATTATACAATGGTGGCTTTCTTAAAAAAGACTGTTTATTTAATGCAGTACTCTGCTGCCTAGAGACACCAGCTGAGAATGGGACTTCACTGCACTAGACACTGTTCATATGCATAATAATACACAGGCCCTGCTCCAACAGCTTATAGCTGACATAGATGAGACCAAACAAAGCCTGGGAGGAGAAACAGAAACACTGGGGATTGAAGTGATTTGTGTAAGATCACACAGGAGCTACTTGCAAGAGCCTGGAATCAAACCCAGATCTCCTGAACCCTATTGCTACGTGCTTCCCACTGGGCACCAACACTGTTGTAATTATATGATTGTACATTATGACAAGGGGTATGGTAGCATGCGGGTGGTCACTTATTTACCATGGGTAGGAACGGGAGAATTGCTAAAACCTGGCACCTCTGATTTGCACAAGTGCTGAGAATTTGCAACTCTAATTGAACTTAGTGGAAACTGCCAGTGCTCAGCAGTTTTGCAAATTGGGCCCTTTCAGTTTTGAATCCAGTTTGTAGCTGTGTAACTGTGCCCATCTGAATAGTATTATGACCCTGCTTATGAAGATATTATATTCATGGGCAATATATTAAAAGCAGTGTTCACCTTCCTACTTAATTTAGAAAATCTATCTCTACAGAAGGCAGACTGTGGGGATACTTAGGCTTCCCAGATGTAAACATTTTGTGCTTATAGGAGAGGCTTATTAGCTCTGAGAAGCAGCATCCCTGTCCTTCTAGTGACAAGCATGCTGCTGCTGTTTTGCTTTTCCTCCTCGGCTGGACTAGAACCACAGAACGTAAAGGGTGGGCATCTCTCTTCAGCTATCCAGACTGTGTTTGAAGAGCCTGGAGAACAGGGTGCCCTGCCACAAGAAAGCAGTGAGAGTTAATGTCAATAGTTTCTGTCACTCAGCAGAACAGACTTTCCTTTATGTCTCACAGCCTCCAATGCCAGCCATTCGACTACCATCAATCACCAAGTCCCAAGCAGTAATCATGCACTGCTGGTTTTTGTTCTGCTGTGCACAAAGTGACAAGTCTAGAATTAAGCACTTGGGGGCCTGATGCTTCCCTCGCCAGTGTAAATTGGGAGTAATTGCTTGGGAGCCCATGGCTTTTTGCCAGAAGAAGCGAGATAAGGATCAAGCACCCAGGAACAATGGGATCTGATTCGTTAGCTCTGCAAAAGGGACTATTAGCAGAGGCTCCTCTACAGATTGTACTTCGAGCGCTGTCTAATGATTGATGGAGAGCAGCACACAGCCACCAAAAGCTGCTGGATTGACAGTCCCAAAGGCAAAAGTCTCACTGATCCACCAAACAGGTCCATCCACAACAGCAGGGAAGCTAGCCCTCCACCATTTCTTACTCTGACCTGTGAAGACAAGAGCCAGACATCGTCTCTTGTGGCAGATGGCACTAGCTGAAGGACACCATGCTCCTTTCCCATAAACTACTAGACAGCCACAGCATGATGTTAGCTATTAGCCACAGCAGCTGGATTGGGACCAGTGACCTAGAAGGAAAAGGCTCTGGATCTCAGTGCACCGACCCACACAACTGCACAGGGAAGCCTCTAAGTTAGGTACCAAAAATTCAATTAGACCAGGCGTTCAAGCTGCTTCTCCTTCGATACTTTTGCACTGCACTGCCAACGTGGTTGTGCAGGTTTCTTGCCTCAGGTGCCCCCAGATCATGAAGCTTTTGCCTTTTGTTCTTGGTCTGATCCATGTGGGCTGTGCAGAGTGTCCCAAGAGAAATGTCTGTTCCCCAAGGGCGTTGTGAGGCCTCCTGTTTCCTCTTATTCTTTGTTTGTTTTACAGCTTTTCAAAGGGAAGTTTTTTGTCTGCCAGGGGGAGGATACCAGAAACATTACAAACAAATCGGACTGCGCAGAAGCCAGCTACAAATGGGTCCGGCACAAGTATAATTTTGATAATCTCGGCCAGGTATTAATGGAATGGTAATCTGCTTCTTTGCTCCTTTGCCTCCTTGATTTAAAAACCTATGTATAATTTCCCACAGGATTTTCTTGCAGAGAATTTAGGAGCCACTATAAATATCCAGTTCGCACAAACACATCCTGCATTTGTAAATCCCAGTTGCCGTGTGCATGCAGTTCCTTTTGGAATCGAACAAGCATGTGCAGCTTCGTGGAGCATTTAATTGCTTCACTGCTACATAACGAACTCAATGTATCCAGCAGTAGCACTTGTCTAATGTGGCTGGACGCTCTGTACTCAGTGCCACCTAACATCTCATCCATTTACAACAGCCACTGGAACACATCCTTAATTTAGCAGCATGGTAAGGACTAATTAGTAGTGAGCAGTGGAAACCCAGGGGGGGTGAATGAAGCTGCCTTTGTGCCTGGCTTTGTGGTTTTCAAATTAGCCCTTGTTCCTAGACCAGGATCTGACATTCATAGTTTTTGCTGCCAGGAAACCTTGAACATCAAAGTTTCCTGGTTTTGGCAAGGTGATGTGACTCCTAAAATAGGGAAGGAGAAAGAAAATGTTACGGGTAAAGAGAGAGTATCTGCTCCGCATTTTTCCCACTGCACCTAACTTTTCTCCTTGCATTTCTAGGCCCTGATGTCTCTGTTTGTTCTGGCCTCCAAAGACGGGTGGGTGGACATCATGTACGATGGCCTAGATGCTGTTGGAGTTGACCAACAGGTATATTTTCTCAGTTAACTGCTGTTAAAAATAAATTCCTGAAGAGGCCGCAGGACGGCCTTTGTTTTCCCAAGTTGGTAGTCTTCGAAAGCCATGACCAAAGTGCAGTTTGGGTCTAGATTTCATTTTTACCATAATTTTTATCAGAGAAAATGCATGGCAAGGAGTGAAATAAATTCGAGCTCATCTACTAACCGTACTTCAGGGCGAAACCCTGCCATGAAAGAACTGTAAATAGGTCTTTGCACCCACAGGCTGTGCTTGCAGTCGTGTTCTCCAGAGCTATAACACAGGGAGCAATACCAAGCTGATTGAGGGGGGGGTTGCGAGCCCAGCCGCTTCTTGAGGACCTCAAGAGAAAAGCACTGCTTTGGGTATGTGCAGGGTAGTATGATTGCCAAGTTGAGACAGTTGTATAGGATGCTGCTGGCCTGTTCCTTGGTCACACTAGTTTATGAGATTCCAGTAGTCCAGTGATTAGTTATTTTTTGGGTGCCCAGTTTGAACTTTGTGTACGAAGGGCTCTGATGGGCAGGCAGTCCCTTGTGGGCCTGTAAAGCATCCTATTTTCTACCCACTTTGAAAAAGCAGGCCTTACTACTCCAACTACCCGCTCTGGTTTGTCTGTCCTCTGCTCATCATGATTCCATGGGCATTTCTCTCTCTCTCTCTCTCTCCCTCTCCCCTTCTCTCCCTCTTTCTCTCCCTCTCTCAATCCTGTAGCCGGTCATGAACTATAACCCTTGGATGCTCCTCTACTTCATCTCCTTCCTGCTGATTGTGGCTTTCTTCGTCCTCAATATGTTCGTGGGTGTCGTGGTGGAGAACTTTCACAAGTGTCGGCAGCATCAGGAGGAGGAAGAAGCCAAGAGACGCGAGGAAAAGAGGCTTCGCCGGCTGGAGAAAAAGAGAAGGAGTAAGGAGAAACAGATGGCTGGTCGGTAGTCTTTCCACATCTTTCTGAGTCCTGCTTGACCTTTGACTCAATTCCCTACCTCCCTGCCTAGCATCCGGTGATCATTCTCCCCCCAAAAGCATGTCCAGCTACAAAATCTGCATGAAGGAAATAGTGCCATTGTAGGCTGAGCAAGGAGCCCTGGAAACTTTTTTTTTTTTTTTTTTTTTTTTT
>NW_017728991.1:12969495-12982087 GCF_001723915.1 Gavialis gangeticus | reverse complement strand
TTTTTTTTTTTTTTTTTTTTTTTTTTAGTGGCTGCATGATTTGCAACAACCTTTCTGCAGGAGGTTATTTAAGAAATAAAGCAGATCCATAGCTTCTTCGATAGCCGAAGCTTAGTACTACACAAATAGTGACAGCTGCAAAGATCAACAGTGCCAGACCGTGCCATCAATCTTCCAAGTCTCGAGCACTGTTGCTGATAACTGGATTCACTATTTGGTTTATTACAGCCTTGTAATGCCAGAGCGATGTTACCTGTCCCATTTATCAAGTAGGTTTATTTATTGGCAAAGTAGCGCCAGTGCTATTCAAGGATGTAATAAAGTAATGGAGCTGTCCCATTCTAGAAACGCTCAAAGAAAAAAGAACCCTTATAGGTACATAGTATTGCACTTGCTTGAGAAATACAGATTTAAAAAAAAAAATAAACCAACCCCAAAAGTTCAAGAAGATAAATTAACCAGACAAAACATCATTGTTGTGAATTGAATCAAATAACAGAGCTTGACGTAGAAACTTGCAGCCCTCTTAAAACATTTTAAGCCCTAGTTTTGCTATGTTGATGAGAGCAAATGAGGCCTATGCACTCTGTCACAAATCTCAAAAGACTGATCTTTTTCTTTTTACTTGAGTTTTTGTTCGGTTAAAAAAGCAGGTAATGCCATTCAGGTCAGAGGTCACAGGTCAGAGGTACTCTTCTCCATCTTGCATGCTTTCTATTCTGGTTGAACCTTTTCAAATACCTGTGTTCTTCATGGTTTCACTCCTGTTACCCTTGTCATTCAGTCTCCTTGCCGCTAGTCTCCATTTCTCTTTTCACATTTCTTCTCTATCTTGGGCAGACATCAGTACTGTTGAAGCGTCTGTCTCTGATTGGGTGCTTGTTCTGAAAGCCAGTAATATTAAGTGTTTGCTTTTCTTTCTTTTAATGGTCTGAATGGTTTATAAACGGTGTGATGAGGTTAAGTATATGACCGCAGCACAAACGTACAACTGACTGAAGCCTCCAATCAGAAAGCACTTGAGCATGCAGATCCATCCCTTTTCAGCCCAGCACTTTAGCACATTAAAGCATATACTTGATCCCCCTGAAATCAGTAGGACTTGACACGTGATGTGCACTCGTGTCTTCCCATGCGCGGTGCCTTCCCAAAGTAAGGCCAAGACCCCAGCCTTACAGTCAGAGCTGCCTAGGTACAATCCCATTCCCGTGTCTGCATTGATTTCACTGCAGGAGCTGGGCCTAGGGAGGGAATATTGTGGGCGCATTATGGCATCCATAAGTCCTGCTTGGACCGTTGGGTCTACCAAAGAAGAGACATTGCCTCGAATCCTTCCTAAGTCTTACAAGACTGTCGGTACTATGGAGTTACCCTCACAGTGGAGACCTGTTTAATAAGACCCATACCCGTGCACCTTACTGCTGAACCTCAAATAAATGGGGTACAGCTGATGCGATGGAGGCTAATATTCCTCCAAATAATTTGCCTAGAAAGCAGCTTAGGTTGGTTTGAGTTCCCAAACACAATTACTGACTGAGTTCAGATTCTTTGGAAAATGCAGTTACATGTTGCATGCAAATGTCCTTGATTAAAAATGGTCTTGGAAAGCATATGTTTTAAAATGTCCTTAGGCCAAAAGGAAGGTTGAGATCATTAATAATCTTATTTATAATACTAAAAGAAACCAAATGGGTAGAAGACGTGAGGATGGGCAGTTTCCTGGTGGGAGAGAATCCCAAGCTATCATTAGACATGTGGCTCTTTGCATTCAGCTCTGTCAAGTGTTAATTAAAGAGGCAATAAACCAGGGAGGAACAGAACATTGCTGAATACCAAACACTCAGCGAGGCTTTCTTGAAGAAAGACACGAGCCCCTCCAAAGCCTTTTGGAACAGAGATTTTTCTTAATTCCCGCTCAAAAAAAAATGTGGTTTGTGATTGGCTTTTGCACTCAATGACAAATAGCTGTTGTTGCCTTGCATTTAATTACGCTATTGTAACCAGCCCCCCATTTCCAGATTAAGGGCTCAAGTCTGCTGTTCCCTGCAGGAGGGCAATTCTGTGGCAGCCAGTCACCAAGTGCCAAATTTGATTTATGATTTTTTTTTCTTTCTAGGCAGCCATGGGTGCTTAACTGATCATGTGACCATTTTTAATCAGAGTCTATTTACATATTAGTACCTACACTTCATCTCAAAGCCATGGGGGCCTAACAACACAGTGATTACAAGGCAAATACGGCATCCATCTGAGTAACATGGGCAGTGCTCCGCCAGGGTGAAATCCTACGGCTCACTCAAACCCTGTTTTGGGGGCCAAGAGGTGCACAGGCCTTGTGCTAGGGTGAATTTCACCCACGGAAAACTCCTGTCATTTAAATCAATGCAATCTTACTGATTCCCACTGGGGTTGCACTGGTATAAACTGGAAGAGCTTCTGGCCCTCCATTTAATCCCACTGGTTCGGCATGGGTGGGGATTGAATACCCAACTCTAGCGCCCGGAAGGCTAGCCAGCAGCATACGTTGCGAGGCGTGCCCGCGCCAGAACCGGCGCCAAGCTGACTAGTGGAAGCGAGAAATGTAGAAACTGCGGAAGGGGAATGAAAATCTTGTTGCGTGTCCTGCCGGATGATTAATATCATTTCATTCTTTTAGATCTAATGCTGGATGATGTAATAATGGAGAGCTCAGCCAGTGCAGTGCAAGGTACTGGGAAGTCTTAACGTCGCGTCTCACTTGAATGGCGGTGCTGTGTAACTAACGGCTGGCCAATGCTGCTGTGAGGCATCCCACTAAACTGTGTGTGGTGGAAGTCTTGTTTGCTCACTTCATGGCACACGTATATCTTTTTTGCTGGCAGGTCTCCTGGCCTGACTCGGGACCAACACTTGCAAATCCTTAATTTGCACCTTCATCATATTTCCCACCCCCCCTCTATTTTTGGTCATTTTTCTGATTTTCATTACAACACTGTCAGCCTTTCTTTTTTTCCTTCTTCGTTTGTTTTTGTTTTCTTTTTTTTAAATTTTGGAGAATAATGACTGGATTTTGAATAGGGTCCATGCTAACTTCCTGACCAGAAACTTTGGGAGCTCCTGGGGATTCTGCAGCAGTGCCTCTGCAAGTCCCACAGTTCAGCAAGAGCAGGGTATTTCTCCAGCCTCAGCTTTATGGCATGTAGCTTGAAGAAGCCAGAGCAGTTAAATCAGGATGAGATTCCCACGCAAAGTAGTAGTGCAAAGCTTTAGGGCAGGGGTGGGCAAAATGCAGCCCGCGGGCCAGATGGGGCCCACCAGCCCATTCTATCCAGCCCGCGGGGCCCCTAAAACATTTAGAAAATTAATATGCATCTGTCCCTGGCTGCCTGTCAAGCAGCCCTTGAGGGCTTGCCAAAACTCAGTAAGCAGCCCTCTGCCCAAAATAATTGCCCACCCCCACTTTAGGGGGAACTTAGGGTCTATGTGGTTAGCTCCCAAGAACCCCCTAATGCCCAGCTCCACCAGGGCCAGATAGATAAGATGAAGGGATTATTACCATCACGCTCAGAGCCTCCTGTGGAGGGTACAAGGTTTTTCAGACTGGCTGAGTGCTCTGTGTGAACACCAGTGGTCCCTTGAGAAGATGTGCATATTCCTTGATGGGGCTCCAAAACCTTCCCCTCCATCCAGCACAGCTTTAGGAAGCAGCTTATGCGGAGGTGACTTACTCAACCTGATGCTGTGTACACTGGCACCTCCCATTAAATGGCCTCATAGATGGCCCTCAGCTTGGTCCGAGCATGTTTTGGCAAGGAGGGCTTGACATCCCTGTCAACAAGCCAGTCAGGACAAGTGCCGCCAAGCTGTCATTGCTATGCAGACTAGATGCGAGGCCCTAGGGAATCAGGGGAAAGTTGTCCATTGACTCCACTGGGAGCAGAGACCCCCATGTGAAGGTAGCCCCTTTTCCCTCACTACACTTCCCCACTGTGGCTAGTCATTTTTTTTTTTCAAATGTTGTTGAAATCTATTGCCAAAAGCTCACATTTAAATGAAAAAAAAATGCTTTTGAAACTGTTTTCCTGCCTTCCACTTAGCTCTGTTCACCTTTGCAGCCTTGTCTTCAGTAGAATTGTTAAGTTTCTCTTGTACGGTTGACACCTCCTAATACATCAGGCTGCTCTTTTCAATCCAGTGAAACAAAAAAAAATGCACCTTCCCCAGGAAAGAAAGGGCAAGCTTCTTCTCCGATAGTTGAGGACCTAGTCGCACCCGAACCCGTGTGCTTATTCACGCCCCCCCCATCCATTCATCCATTCACTCATTCGTTCACCAGAACGGTGCTTTTGGGCTGCAAGTCTTTTCCTTCTCTATTTGTTTCATTTGCAGAATAAGCTTTGATCCGGCAAGTTATTTTGCTTGAGTCATACTGTAAGGAAGACTTTTAGCCTGACTAAGTCAAGATTTGTTAAGGGTGACATAACCGTATTGATAGTTTCAGTGGAAATGGTGCATTTGCGTAACTGTGCCCATAACATTTCTCACCACTTGAAACGGTGAGTCCTCACCCCGCTGCGCTCAGTCAGACAAACCTCCCGTGAGAAGTGAGAGGGAGTGTTGCTGGAGTACAGTCTGCAAGAGGAAGCCCACTGGCCTTTCATTCATTGCAGAGAAACAGTTCAGGCATTTAGGTAAGCAGAGGTTTTGAGGAAGTCCCGGCTGAGAGAGCCCCAACATGCTTTACTGAATCCTGAATCTCCTTAGCCTTGCTGTTTTTTGTAGTTTTATTTCCTTGCATCCATCCTCCCAGTTCTCGTTAGCAAACCCATCCTCCACGCCTCAATTGGATGCCACTGCCTGAGGGAGGAATAAGGGAGTCGAGTCCTTTGGTGACCTTTTCTTTTTGGTTTTATTTTTGGTTTTAAGCATCTTCACTGCATCTGACTCGTTTTCTGGTTACCCGCAGCTATATCTAAGACATTTTTATTTGTTTTTTTTAATGCGCTGATCTCATTCCAAAACCAGCCATTATCCAATGCAGACTCAGAAAGAGCCATACAGTTTGCCTTTAAAAGTGTGTGATTGTCAGACCTGTGCTTTGTGTTTCCTTTTGTCGTGTTTTATTTGGAACCAGCATTATTGAATATGCCATGCTGCTCTTCAGCCGTCAGAATGAAAGGATAGAAAGATGCCTTTCAGAGCCTAACCAGGTGTGGTGCTAGGGAATCAATATTGATGCAAACCTGCGGGAGCTTGATGAGAAATCTGAATTTGAGAACCAAGAACTTCTCTGTGTCTTTGCATTTTACAAAGGGCTTCCTGTACTTTTATGTGAAGATGAGATGGAGTATTGTGTGCCTGTGCTGTTTCCCAGTGTTGAGTTGAGATTTATTTTGCACCTCCGTCCCATCACAGCTGAAACTTCTCAGTGGGAATAACGTATCACTTTCCATTTTGCTTGAAAAGTGCCAGCCAGTGCCCTAAAAGGCGAACAAAGCAATGTGTTTAAATGTAGACGTTCCTTCAGTGCAAAGTATTTTTAACCGAGTAACAGTCTTCACGCAGTTTGTAAATCCAGCTGCTGATTTGGCTCAAAGCTCTTTTTTTTTCCCCCAGGTGTCCAGGCCCCAATCTATACTCCTCTGTCCCTAAGAAATGCATCCTCCTGCCATAGACCGGGGGTCCCACTGGAATTCTTGCTTCTCTTGTGAATTCCACCTACCGCTGGCTGCGTCGCCCAGTGCAGTTCTTCTCCGAAAAGTGACTGTGGAAAAATGGCAGCGTTTGGACGGATGCTTTCTCTCTCCAGCGCCCGAATACATTTTGTAGCCACCTACTCCCACAGAGCAACGTGATTAGTAGTTGGGGGCTTTGATTATATTCTGGCTGCCGCACCACGAGCAGGATCCTTTGCTAAATTCTAACCGGGCCATTTTCGTGGCCGGCGGGAAGAGCGGTGCACGGCTTGCAGATGCCAGGCTGAGAGCGTACGTGCTTGTTTGCCCGCATCCCCGCTCGGCAATAAACCCAGAGTCCTTTAATGCCATTTTTACCAAGTTACTTTTCCGAGGGAAACCACGCTCCCACAGTAACGTATAACAAGGGCCCTCTTGACCCTGCACCTGTTTGTCTACTGTGCTCCACTTCCAGGCTCTTGTTGAGGGGATCATGTGCCAATATGACCCCACTGCATGGCACGTACAGTGGTATGGGGACCCCTGTTCATGACACTGCACGGAGTGAGGGGCCAATGCATATGGTCAACTAAAACAAGGGTTGGGCACCTAAATCCCCATGGCCATGACAAGTGAAGCGAGAGCACTGTTTCCTAGTATAAAAGAAAAAAAAAAGGAACTCTGATGCCAGCTCTCAACCTGTCGTAGGATTATCCACCTCCCTAGGCTCAGAGTCAACTGCCCAGCCCCCAGGGTGCTTGTTGGGTTTGGGGTTGGTTTTTTTTTTCCAATTTAACCGTTTCAAAATATTTGTCTCTTCCTTCTCTTTTCCCACAGTGAAGCAGCTTGATTTAGACCCTGTTTTACCTGCTAGATGTTTTGTCACAGGCTTTTGCTGCATCTCCCCATTCTCTTACATTCTCCTTCTTCCATTTCTTTTCTTTTTTCTCCCCCCCTTTAATTCTGTGTGGGTCAGGAAGCTGGTTAACCTTTTTCAATAATAACCTAGACTAATCTGGAGCTCTTGTTGTTCTTGACACAGTGTATTGTAACAGTAGAGTAATGTGGTGTTGTGTTAGTTGTGAGGTTCACCACCTGGAGTTGAACAGATGTCTGTATTTCCCAAGGTGTTGGTATTGTTTAGCTCTTTACTGCAATAAATATGAACAGTGCTGTTTGATAGGCGGCACGGACTTTACGCCTGGATAATTACATATGGACAATGACATATGCATACGCCAGTCTATAAATGATCTTAAACGCGGCTAATTTATATCATCAGCAAGAAAAGCAACGCCTCTGTTCAAAAAGCTCCCTGCCTACCTAGATACAGTAGCTATTAATTTGTAGCCCACAGGCAGCATGGTATTTTTGTTTGTGGTTCATTTCAAGGTAATAACTGTATTCTGCTAATATGCATGACCAGCATGTTCAGGCTGGAAGAACTAGAGGTGGTATGATTCATAAACAGGGTTGACAAAACTCCTATTAATAAAGTTACTGGCAGAGAATAAACTATTTACTGCCAGCAAATTACTAATGTAAAAGATGTGCCTGTGACGCCAACTTTCAAATTCAGTCAGGAAAAGCATTTGACTTTGTGGAAGCAGAGGGGCACGTTCTCCAAAAAGGTAAAAGGGAACCAATTTGCAAATATATGGACAATTAGCAACCCTGATTATAAGGTCATGCCGTAACTAATCCAGGTGCAACATCTTCTGCACAGGTGACATTTTACAATCTCTCTGTAAATCCCTGCTATAGTCTAACAGCTTCAGTGCTATTCTGTAGGATTTGGAATCGCCTGCCAATCAAAGCTGAAACATTTGAATCCCAATGTAATTATTCATAAGTAAAGCCACTACAAGCAAGGGAAGAAGCATTAACATTTTCCTTTTTTGAATGAGAATTAGACATAAATACAGAAGAAATAAGTGATCTAATTATGATGGTGTTTCTTTTTGGAAATTCGAACTTGGTTCATAAATAGGTCCTGTTGCTAACTTAATTGTATTCAAACATTTTAGTTAATTTGCTACTCATAATTTAGCATAATGTGATCAGGATATCTTGCCTTTATGGAGATTTATGCAGATTTTAAAATCTGTGACGAAGCCCTATGAGTCAGCAAGCCACTAGTCTGCCTTTTTGTAAGCGCTCAATAGACTCAGCATTAAAATTCATTTTATAGACCTCTTCTTCGATATTATGCTTTTGCATTTCAGTACCGATCACCTACAGCACGCTGCAGATCGGAAAGCGAAAATTAACGCTGTCTTTTATTTTATGATACTAAAGCAGAAATTGGGAGTTCCAAATCCTTACCGAACAAACTGCTCTCTGATTTGTCTCTCCCATCCCTGAGCTGCAAGGGAAAAGCCTGTCTGTGGAAGAAACGCAAAAAAAAAAAAAAATGCTGTGATTTTAAGGTCACAAGTTATGAAGCAAGAAGCACATGATGACTTTAAATCTATAGCCAATGACTCTGCAGTCAAAGCCATCATCAAAGCGGACACTGTCCCCAGCAAAATTTAATCTTCTAAAATTAGTTTCCCCTGGGGGCAGCCAGAACCTATACTTACACTGCGGCTTCCTTCTGTGCAAAGTCCTATTTGGAGTAATGCATCAAACCCTCTATTTGTTCAGCAGCACCAACTACCAAGGCATGTAATTCTCACAGCTCAATAATTTTCATAACCAGTTGATCATCTAATTACAAGAGTAATATTATACTCTGACATATTCAAGACAGTCCTTTCCACTTCAATCTGCATTATAATGCCTCCTTGGAAATTGTGCTGAATTATATCCTCGGCCTTGGCATTTCTTCATTAGAGGTTAGGTGAGTAAATTAGTTTATCTTCTGGAACATTCGAGGTCTAAAGAGCATGTGTCATCCTGATGCATCTGAACATGGAAGTGAATCCAACAGCGAAATCGATGCTTCGGTAACCTCCTGTAAACGGAGGACCATTATTTTCTAATCATTAAAAATGACGGATCAGTTTTATTTATGAACCATATTTTTCAGAGCTGTGACAGCTGAGGTATTAAATTGTGTTCTGTCCACAGTGTACCGCGAAGGACATAATATAGGCTTGTTACTACCTCTCCAAATAAGACCATTCATTGAAGTCCCCGTATTTTTGAAGCCATTGTTAATACAAGCCTTCCATGATATCTGATCATTCAGTTTGCTCTTTGGATACTTGGAGGAGGAAGAGGCTAGTTTAAAAAATAGAGCTTTTTAATTTCCTAACAATTAAAAAATTCTTTAAACCTACAATTGTGCTCGCTGTGCTCACTTCACCCCTAATAATGAAAGGCTGAGCGTTGTGCATGTCATGTTGAAGATGTTTAAGTGGAACTGATAGTAGCCTTGGTATGTATTAAAGACAGTAATATGCTGCCCAGAAAACAAAAATGCAAAACCTTATTGCAATCAATCTGAAATGCATCAAAGTTTGGAGTTGAGAAAGTGAAGGTGAATTAGCACTTGAGACCCAGAGACATGACCTGCTCTGCCTTTCCCTCTTTAGAAGCGCAGTGTAAACCCTACTATTCCGATTACTCTCGCTTCCGGCTCCTGATCCACCAGATGTGCACGAGCCATTACCTGGACTTGTTCATCACGGGTGTGATTGGCCTCAACGTGATCACCATGGCTATGGAGCACTACCAGCAGCCCAAGGTACTGGGAGACGGGGGTTCGGATGAGCAGAGTTGCAAGGACAAGAAAGGCCCTTCCTCTCCTTTCATTGAACACCAAAGATGGGCAGGCCCGGGGCTGACGTGGTTTGTCAGACCTGCGGCTGTTGGGTGATGGTCTTGCACGGTCAGCGCCACGCTGATCTGGATCAGGAAGCCATCGCCGTTCAGGCTGGGCGGGAACGCGGAGGAGTGAAAGCCCAGGGTCCTGGCATCTGGTCCTAGTTTTGACGCCTCGACAGGCCACTTGATCTCTCTGTCCCTCAGCTCTTACCTGGCGCCGATACTGGTAGGGCCTGGCTTTCAAAGGCACCGAGCACTTGGAATTACTGTTGACTTGTTAGCCGGAGTGTGGACTAGCTGACACCTGCAGCAATCAGATAGTTAATGTATTAATATAGCAGCCTCCTTAGTCTTGGGCAGATTCTGATAATAAAAACAACTTGTACTGAAATGCCAAGCAGCGTGTGCGTAAGAATGAGATGGAAATGGCCGCTTCTGCAGTATAAATTGTAGTTATTTTTATTAGCCACTTTCAGAATGAATGGATACACTACACAATAGGGGTGAATTATCCTTCGAGGCTAGACAAAACCTGAATGTCTAATGTAACAACAACAAAAAAAACAAGCCCCAAGGAGAAAACAATACCCTCCCAGCCCGTCATAAAGCAGCCAAGAAAATAAAAGGCACAAGCCCAATTTCTTTTTTCCTTGCAGGTCACCTTTAAATATACAGGAAAAAGTGTTACACGATTCAGTTATTTCCTCTGAAAAATAGATCGTTAGCTAAGGAACTTGTATTAGAAATACTCTAGGGTATGTTACTTATGAGAGTCACATCATAGCTACGTTTGTACTTGTGTGACAAATATGTTAGATGCATTTTTTCCCTCTTAGGGAAGTCAGATCCTGTATCAAAGCCCCCAGTATTCGATATGTACGGTAGTAACGCCCAGCCTGGGTCCCACTGAGGTGAAGAAAGCTGCAGGTTTGCATCCCGTTATGCATGTGCTTACATAGCTTGCTGAATCAGGGCCCAAGTGAATATTTCCTGCTTGGATGGCTGATCATCGCTGTGATTATCATCCTGGAAATGTTTAAAGAGATCTGTGCTGTTGAGAACTTGAGATCTCAGATTGCAGCTCCCCAGGATACTGATGCTGAAATTGGTAATGAGATATGGATGGAGGCATTTGGCATGAGGTCACTGGTTGAAATCCAGTGCATGTCACTATTGAGTAATGACCAGCAATTTTTGCAAGTAGTGCAGCAATATGAACAGAGACCTAAGCAGTTTAATCAAACAGCTCTTGACCAGTTCTGCTTTGGCTAATTACATTCTGCCAGTGCAGTTCTGGCTGTACACATTCCCCCTGGCACAGAGTTACACTTTTCCGTGTAATGGGCTTCTTAATAGTTGCAGCTTTCTTCCCCAGAGATGGAAGCATTTCAGTGGCAATGTGAAGCGATTTCTCTCTGATTAATATTTGGAGCAAAATTGGGTCCTGAAGCCACAGCCTGCATGGGGAGAGGGGTGTGATAGGCATATAAGTACCGGGCTCCAGAGATCACAACTACTGTCTACGAAGCGAGGGCATTCTCTGCTGCTGAGAGACTGGCTTAGTTTTGCACAGGAGCACAGTGAAGCTAAACTTCAGTTTGATTGCCAAGACAGGCCTGGGAGGACTGCATTGATGTGGGCCTCAAACACAGTAACAAGCATCTGTCCTTCTGATGGGGCCTAGCATAGAAGTAAGGTTCCTGGTTTCTTCCCTTTAGTCCTTTCCTGCCCAGGGGCCAGACCCAATCAAGGTCATAGTTTGCAAGACATCAAGATGAGCCAACTGTGTGCCCTTGTTGTGAAGAAGGCTAATAGCATCCTGGGCTGCACTGGTAGGAGTGTTGCCAGCAGATCAATTATTCCCTTCTATTCATCACTGGTGCGGCCACATCTGGAGTACTGTGTCCGCCCATTGCAGAAAGGATGTGGACAAATTAGGGAGAGTCCAGTGGAGGGCATCAAAAATGGTTAGAGGGCTGGGGTGCGTGACTTATGAGGAGAGGCTAAGGCAACTGGCATTATTTAGTCTGGAGAAGAGAAAACTGAGAAGGGATTTAATAGCAGCCTTTAACTATCTGAAAGGAGGGGTTTGAAAGAGGATGGAGCGGGACTGTTCTCAGTGGTGGCAGAGGACAAAACAAGGAGCAATGGTTTCAAGTTGCAGCAAGGGAAGTTTAGATATTAGGAAATTAGGTACAGGTTAGATATTAGATGCAGGTTAGGTATTAGGAAAAACTTCCTCACTAGGAGGGTGGTGAAGCACTAGAACAGATTACTCAGAGAGGTTGTGGACTCTCCATCCTTGGAAGTTTTTAAGACCCAGCTAGGAAAAGCCTTGGCTGGAGTGATCTAATTGAGGAAGGTCCTGCTTTGAGCAGGGGGTTGGACTAGATGTGACCTCCTGAAGTCCCTTCCAACCCTCATTTTCTGTGATCTTTAATAGAGACTGAATAACCCAGGCACTGCAGCAACACCTCTCACCTTACAGGCCCCTTGGAAGAAAAGTCCATTCCGTGGCAACCTCTTGTATTACTTCCCAGTAAACCACAGTGTACCATCACCCCACTCACCATTGTATCAACAAATTTAACAACATAACCCCCGCAGTGTCCCTTACCCAGGTATAACTGTTACATCTATTGGCAATGAGAAATACGATGCACACTGCTTACAAAGAAAAAGCCAGATGCTGTTACTGCTGCCTTCATCAGTCTGATCTCTGGGATAATACTACCCCTAATGTTACTTAGCAGTTGGTTGTTCTGTAGCTGTCACAGCCAGAGGGCCCAAGCTGGGAGGTGAAACACTGCAGTTTAATATTGCCTGGCACTTTCCCCATCCTTGCCAAAAATTTTAGGTGAGAAGTAAATGCAATAGCCTGCACTGTGCATGTCCTGTAGTCTGGGACACAACTTCTGAAAGCTCGGAGCCAACTTGTGCCTCTTGCACTGGTGCAGAGGGGTGATTTAGCCTGCCTTCCCCTCACTGTGAATCAAATTCACCTCCCTGCAGACAGCTGGCGGAAAAGGCATTTGCATCTCTTAAAGCCTGCAAGTGCTTCTGTTTCTAGCTTAGTCATTCTTATCTAAATGCACCTTAAATGTTTCCCAAACCTTAACCTGCATTGCTGATAACAAGGTGGAGGCTCACGTGGGGCTCTAGCAACA
>NW_017728991.1:12963637-12964495 GCF_001723915.1 Gavialis gangeticus | reverse complement strand
TGCAAGTGCTTCTGTTTCTAGCTTAGTCATTCTTATCTAAATGCACCTTAAGTGTTTCCCAAACCTTAACCTGCATTGCTGATAACAAGGTGGAGGCTCACTTGGGGCTCTAGCAGCACACAGGCTTTGTGTTGGGGAAAACTGTTTTTCCTAGGCAGGGGCTAGACAAAATTATAGTTTGTAGTTGCCTATGGGGAAGGATTTCTTCCAGCTAAGTTTCTGCAGGACAGACATCACACCAAACTGAGCCATAGGTGCGGCTTGGTTCCATTTCTTAATGCAGAAAACAGGAAAAAGGCAGGTTGGCTACCAGCAAAACTGTCTAGGCAAGTTAGCATCTAACTTCAGTGTTGTGTCTCTATTTTAGGTTCTTGATGAAGCACTGAAGATTTGCAATTACATCTTCACTGTCATCTTTGTCTTGGAGTCGGTGTTCAAGCTAATTGCCTTTGGGTTTCGCCGGTTCTTTCAAGACAGGTAACAAAGGTTAAATCCTTCCGGTCTGTGACAGCAGCAGGGTCTCCAGAGATAATGGCCCCAAACTCTGCAGTGATGTAGACGTTGGTGAAAGCTGTGCGTTTATGCCCTGATGCTCTTCTCGCTGACGCTAGCTTAACACCAGCACAGCTTCAGTGGTGTGATTCTGCGAGCGGAGAATCAGGTCCTGATTTAGAGAAATGGTGCAAGTGTGTGAAGGAGAGCAAGGTGCGCTCGTTTGGCTTCCGTGGGTGTGCAAAATGAGTGCAAATTTCACGGCGAGTGGCTTGTTCTCTTCTCATGCATGTTTGAGACGAGCGTATCCCTAATGACCTCAGTGGAGCTCATTTCGACTTGTGCCAAAAGAATCAGGCCCTGCGG
>NW_017728991.1:12956398-12958637 GCF_001723915.1 Gavialis gangeticus | reverse complement strand
GCTTCCGTGGGTGTGCAAAATGAGTGCAAATTTCACGGCGAGTGGCTTGTTCTCTTCTCATGCATGTTTGAGACGAGCGTATCCCTAATGACCTCAGTGGAGCTCATTTCGACTTGTGCCAAAAGAATCAGGCCCTGTGGGAGGGTTTTGTAAGCAGAGAGGCGGCTAAAAGGAGAGTGCCAGTGTAAGCAGGGCTGGGGCCTCTCCTTACGTAGCCGCTGAAGAGCAGATCGGTGCAAGCTGCTGCTTCGCGTGCAGTTGCACCCTCTTGCAAGCTGACAGATAACTTGTGCCGCTGATGCATTGGCCTTGTGAGATCCCTGGATGTAGCATAGGGCCTATATCTAGCCTGGTATTCTTTGTATATTAGCATCTGAGGAGAGCTTCCCCCCCGCTGGGGAGGGCCCATGATGTGATTTACAGACCTGGAGGAATGCTAGGCATTAGTTTCTGTTAGCATAGGAATTACGATATCTATCCATTTAACGCTGCCTCCCTGCTCCTTTCTTCTCTCACTTTTCTTCTTCCTCGAGATGACTGTTGAGAGCATGTCAGACTTTCACGTACCTGGGGAAATCATTTCACCCCTACATGTCACTAGTCTGACATCAGTGTCGTGATCAACCTTTCTGTCTGATCCAACACAAATCTTTCTGAGGTGCTTTTCACTGTCATCTCACGCTGGTACCACTCCGTCGATCCCCCGTGATGTAACAACTAGGTCAAACCCCGCCGGTTTTACATGGGCAAAACTCCCGTTGAGCTTTGTGAGTTTCTTTGAATGGGAAATGTCTGAATGAAGGATGCAGGTGTTTGCCTGATGTCTGCATTGTGCTGGGCATGAGGATCGGTCTTGAGTTTTATTAGTTTTATTTTTGTTGCGTTTTGTAGCAGCGAGTGAACAAGGCCTTCAGATTTGGTTCATTTTCTAGCCTAACAGCTGTTTTGTATACCCCTCAAAAATGTTTCAGGAGGCATTTGAGTTTGTGAGCAACAGAACCACTGAAATGATTGGAATTAACCAAAAAATAAAAATAAAAAGGCACCCATTGCCCAATATCCTTAGTATGTTAAGCTTGACTTTGTGTTGTCTTCAGATGGAACCAATTAGACCTGGCAATAGTGCTGCTGTCTATCATGGGTATAACTTTGGAAGAGATCGAGGTGAATGCATCGTTGCCCATTAACCCCACTATTATCCGGATCATGAGGGTCCTAAGGATTGCTCGAGGTAAGACAGAGCCAATGCACAAGTCGGTCTTATTTGAGGTGCAGCGTGCCCTCCGTAGCATGCTTTTATGTTGGGAAATAACCATGAGGTGCGTCCCCATCACAATATGCTTTTTTTTGGCATCAACAAGCTGTAAACAAAGGAACACAAAGAAGAGCCAAGGAGCTGGACTATGTATTTCTTAAGACTTTGCACAAATCTAGGTCTAAAAAATGAGGATAATTCGCTAGAAATGCAACTGATGGGGAAGCCAAGAAAAGCAAAAACATGGCACGCCGGTGAAATCAAGCGTGTCTCAAATACCCGGGAGTCAAATGGGGGTTTCAGGACACAAGCGAGGGGGTTGACATGGTGTTACAGTGACTGGATGAAACAAGATGGCTAATAAAGTGAATTTCCTTTACTGCAGTACCTTCTCCCCTACAGGGTGGGAGACCTTGTCTCATTCACTTTGCACCCACCTGTATCTTCAGAATGGCAAAAACACCAGCCATCTTTGTAAGGCTTGAGGGCTAAGGGTATCATCATGGTTTAACTTCCTTTTATTGCAAGGTAAAAGCAAGCATGTGGATAGTTACAGGGGAGCAGATAATGTGCATTAAAATCCGGCTTTGCCCCACAGTAACTGGTGCCTGTACCCAGGCCAGTACTGCGTTGGGGTCTAATTTTCAAAAGAACTGAGAGCATACACAGACTCCCTTTTATGTCAGCGTGAGTTGCAAGTGCTCAGACCCCTACTGTTTGAAAACTGCTTAGGGATGACCCACCAGGGCATTTTTGTAGTGCAAAAGTACTATTATGAAAGTTATAACTGAGGAAAATAAAGAACAGAACTTAGATAAAATGTAGCTGAGGCTGAAAAGAAAAAATCAAGAGAAGGGTGAATTTTCTGCACTTTAGATGCATTTCAGAAGGGCAGAGTGTATGCAGTTTCCAAATGGAAACTCTGTTTTGGGGGTGGGGGGGCTGCAAGGGCTCCTGACAGAGTCCCTCCCAGGCAACACAGGA
>NW_017728991.1:12955254-12956208 GCF_001723915.1 Gavialis gangeticus | reverse complement strand
GGGGGGGGGGGGTTAGAAAAGAGTATGTATAACGCGCATGAAATCAAGCAGTGGTAACACTCAAAAGGTAGCTAGAGGAAGAAAAGGATAGAGGTCAGAGGGTGGAAGAAGATATTTCTAGACGTGCGTGTTAGCACTGAAATGAAGAACTCCGCTGGAGATGCACATAATGGACCAATTTTTTCCTAGTATAAACACCACTGAAATCTCTGGGATGAATTTGGCTGGGTAATTGTTTAGCTGTAAGCAGAAGTTGAAAGGAATGCGCATCTGGTGCATGACCTTTCCAAACCTGGTTACTTCACTCAGTGGCAATAGTCACCGTCAGAAGAAAAGGTCATTCTTACATTCCTAGCATTGTGTCAAAATTGCCCAATTCAGCAAGAGAGAGAGAGTAGCAATTCTTTCCTGGCGGCTCAGCATACAGGATGCTTTTATGTACCAGATCCTAGCAGCATTCAGACAACCAAGCGCTCTATAGCAAGGCCTTGAACTCGAGTCACTAATGGAGAAAGTGTGACATAATTTCATGCTCAGCGGATCTTTCTATCCCTATAATCTGTGGCTGTTTTGAAAGGGATGCATCCGTGTCTCCACACTAATGCTGCAGCAATAATATTGTGAACATATTTTCTGCAGTGTTGAAGTTGCTGAAGATGGCTGTAGGGATGAGAGCCCTGCTGGACACAGTCATGCAAGCCCTGCCTCAGGTAACCCACTGCTTTATCGGAGAGATCTTGCCAGGCCCAGAGCTAACTCGCTATTGCACAGGGATGCTCTTCTCTACCTCGGTTTTGTCATTAGGGACATGTGTTTCCTTTTAGAGGTGCAAACCAAGATGTTGTCTACCTCTTGTTGGGGTCATTTCTTCATTCAGGCAGTTTAAATTTTGGATTAAAGGATTTAGCAAGAAACTGGTCTGAGGAAAAAAACAGTGAATGTCTTCATCTTCCT
>NW_017728991.1:12944093-12950254 GCF_001723915.1 Gavialis gangeticus | reverse complement strand
ATCTTCCCCTTCCCCCCCCCCATCTCCTTTTTTTTTTTTTTTTTTCTTTCTTCCCCCCTCTTTCCAGGTTGGCAACCTGGGTCTTCTCTTCATGCTGCTGTTCTTCATATTTGCAGCTCTTGGAGTGGAGCTCTTTGGAGATCTTGGTGAGTTCCTCACTTCTTCCATCACAGTTGCAGGAATTGAAGGGATGTCGCTGTGCAAAGGGGACATACGAGAGAGTGGGCATTTAATAGAGGTTCTTCTGGTTGATCTCACAGAGTGCGATGATACTCACCCCTGTGAGGGTCTTGGGCGGCATGCAACATTTAGAAACTTTGGAATGGCCTTTTTGACTCTCTTCCGAGTGTCGACTGGAGACAACTGGAATGGGATAATGAAGGTAAGAGATCCTTGCTTGTCTCTGTCTCCTCCAAAACAATAACCAGGATCAGTGGGGGCACTCAGGCGGTGACAGTCAGTAGATATAAAGACATGGCATTTTCTTCTTCCCCTTCTGACACAGCAGTGCAGGGGCAGGCAACTATTTGGGTGGAGGGCCGCTTTTTGGCAAGCCATCGAGGGCTGCATAACAGGCAGCCAGGGGCAGATAAATATTAATTTTATATTTTAGGGGCCCCGCGGGCCAGGTAGCATGGCCTGGCAGGCAGCATCCAGCCCACGGGCTGCATTTTGCCCACCTCTGCAGTAGCACTTGGGTTTGCAGGCCCTCAGGATACATCATATATTTCCAGGCTTTTCCTGGGGCAATGGTTGGAGGAGTGGGAGACTATCTCTACTGAGTAGCATATGTTAAGGGTTTTTTAGTAAAGGAGTCTAGAGTCTCTAACAAGTAGAAGAAGATATAGAGAATTGAGGAGCCAAGATGAAGAGGTTAAAGGAATAGGTAGCTGGTATCTACTGTAAATACTGAAACTAGGAGTTTCCTTTGGACCTGTGCACAGGGCAATATTTCTAATGCTGCCTCTTCCCCAACGCACACATTTTTGCTGTGCACCCCTGTGCCCTTACCCAGCTATTAATGCTACACCTATTGGCAATGAGAAATATGATGCACACTACTTATGAAAAAAAGGGCCAGATGCTGTTACTGCTGCCTTCTCTTGCCAGTCTGATCTTTGGGATAATACTACCCAAGATTTTGGGCATGGTTTTGTTGGCACGTGGTTTGTCTTTCCAAACACATCTGAAAATCTTTCATGCAGCGGGCCTGGTCTTCTCTGCATGCCAACTGGGAAAGAATCCATTCATCCAGCAGGGACGGATCCCACACGACTGACTGGAGATTTCCCAGTTAACTCATTTTCCCCCTTGTCGCCAGGACACGCTGCGAGACTGTGACCAGGAGTCTACCTGCTACAACACAGTCATCTCGCCCATCTACTTCGTCTCCTTCGTGCTGACAGCCCAGTTTGTCCTGGTGAACGTGGTGATTGCAGTGCTCATGAAGCACTTGGAGGAGAGCAACAAGGAAGCTAAGGAAGAAGCGGAGCTAGAAGCAGAGCTGGAGATGGAAATGAAGACGATAGCTCCAGGCCAACACCCTTCCTCGGATCTCTTTGCGTGGACAGGCGGTAATGGTGGAGATAGGCCTGAGAGCCCCAAAGGATGTACCAATCCCCTGCAAATCAAGGTGGATTCTCAGCTCTCATTATTTTATCCTATGGTGAGGATCTCTGGTGGAGGGTGAAGAGGGGGGTGGCTTGCCTATTTGCTAATAGAGGACGTGCACGAATTCCGTGATGAAGGACTGGGTGTACGGTGCGTTGGGAGTTGTATTCCTTACTGTCTGTTATGAAAAGATATGCCCTGAGGTAGAGATCCCAACCAAGTCTTCACATCTGGTATGGTGCAAAGAGTTGTGTGTGCTAGAGGTGGGCCCAGACCACACAGTTCAGATCTGTCTCCATCTTTAGGTAGTGCTCAGTCAGAACACTTTGGCCAAACCCCTGCATTGTTTGTAAAGAAAAATATATGACTAGACTTTCCCACCTTCTCCTCCCACATACATGCTGGTAAATGTGAAGTGAGTGGAGCTACGCTGATGAACAGCAAGTAAGAGGCCAGAATCAGGCCCACAAGTTTCTAATGCAAATTGCACATGAATAAAAGGATTCAAAAAATAACCCGCTCTTGAACCCCTGTTGTGCATTAAATAGGAGATTTTGATTTCTCATTATTGAGGTTAAAAAAGCATCCAGAACTGATGACTGCTCTTATGGATAGATAGAAAATGTATTTATAATCTTTAGCCTAGGAATGAAGAGAGAGTAAAACCCTTACGCTTGTTTTCAAGCTCTGAAGCACTGGAAAGCATCTCTTGCTCTTAGGCAGACAAAACTCTTGGGGTAGAGGCAATATCTTTTATTAGACCAACTTGATAGTTGCAAAAAAAAAAAAAATCTTTATTTGCAAATTAAAATGTTTTTTGCAATGGTCTAATAAAAGATAACACCTCTACCCCAAGAGTTTTGTCTGCCTATGCCTTCAGCCCAACATGGCTGCAACTAATATCTCTTGCTCTTGAACACTGGTGTATGATGGATCCCAAACCCTACTTGCCACCACAGGGAAAAGTGGCTCAGAGCAATGTGGGGGAATCTCCTGCTAAATTGCATCTTGCTGTGCTTTTCAAAAGAAGCACCATCACTGACCACAACAAATACTGGCTCCAACTTGGCTCTGCTGCTGTGTAGGATGCGAGAGCGTTGCATCGCCTTACCCTGCCCCATACCTGCCAACTAGCGCAGGTGTATGCCAGACAGTGAGATTTCCCCCCTTTATCTTTTACACCCATCTCATTCAGTCTTTCTTGAGTGTCCACCGTACTTCCTGCTACCATGTTTTCTCACATACGACAACATTATTTTTTTCCAAAAATGAGCTGCTGAAAATTGCGGGGCATCCCGTGTGAGAGGAAAAACAGCAAACGCGGTTTCCGCTGCTTACTGGGCAAAAGCAAGAGTAGAGTTTGCAGGCGAGTCACAGACAGCAGAACAACGAGCAGCCTTAGCTCCCAGTCCCTAGCTGCTGCTACTCAGTTACGTTCTATAAGAAAAGGTCTTTTTTCTTCATTCTGCCTTTCTAAAGGAATGGATGCAATGGATGTGAGAAATACGGTGTTCTGTAGGTGGACATATGTTACAGATCATACTGCCAGATTAAGAAACAAGTAGGTGAACTGTACCGGGACAGACTTGAAGAACCTGAACTGTCTTTTCTTTAGAGATGGGTGGGTGGGGTAAGGGCAGGGTCCATTCCTTATAGACATTTCCAGATGGTATTCATTGCTCTTTCCACCAAAACAGATGCCTTGGAAATCTCAGAAGGGCTTGATTTTGAAACAATCACAATGCTTTTGTTTCCTTTCAGTCAAAATCTCTGCAACAAATCTAGTGCTTGAATGCCTGATGGTAGCAGAATACAATTCCCAGAATGCAAACCTGCAAGGGCATGTGGTCAGCATGCTCTTTTGCTTGGCTAATCCCTAGGATATTTGTACTGCGTGCCATTTAAGTGTAATGATGGTGCTTGTTTCATTGTGTATATATCTATATATCGGATCTTCCCTATACAAAAGCACTAGTTTTTAAATGACTGCCTTACTGCTTGTGAAAATGGGATCTCAGCACATGCAACATTCCCGTTGTGTACATTACGGCCAACGCTGGGAAGTTGACCATCTGCTGTTAGAAATCTGAACCCAATATTAAGGCACCTAAGCTAGTGGCCTGATATTTGCTATGGCTGAATATCCCTGGCTGCCAAGAAGAGGTGAGGAGTTTCAGCACCTCTGATCATGAGGCAGCTTTCATTCATGGGAAGCTTTCCTGGTCAAGATAGTTGGCATAGGGGTTTCTGAAAAGTCCTTGAGAAGTTTCTCTTTTAGAAAGTCACCGAAACAAGTAAGAGGCTTCTGTTACAATGGCCCTGCTCGGATTCTGCAACAGATAGGAATAGCAGGGGATGGGCATTTAGGATGAGAGCAGTTCTGGAGATGGGCCAGCACCTAAACCATCACAGATCTCCAGGGCGTTTGGTATTGGTCCCATCTCTGACAAAGTTGGAGAAAGCATTCACATCTGACTGTGATATTACTGCACTTTTTCTCTTTCCTCCTGTCTTGAACTTTCCCTTCCTGCTCATTTCTGTTCCTACCATTCTCTCTGAAAACAACTCCTTTTTCTTCTTTGGTTGGATTTGTTTTTCCCCCGTCCTCCTCTCTCTGTCTCTGTCCCTCACTCTCTCTCTCTCTCTCTCTCTCTCTCTCTCTCTCTCTCTCTCTCTTTTTGGCCTGCTTTATCCTCCTGCATGCTATACGGCACTGCTCCCAGGAAAGGCACTTGTTTGATACCCTATCACTGCTGATCCAGGAATCTCTGGAAGGAGAGTTGAAGCTGATGGACAACCTGTCAGGCTCTGTGTGCCATCATTATGCCCTTCCAGCTCCTGAATATTACAACTCTGAGAAACAGGTTAATATTCCTCATTTCCTGCAGTCTCCTTCCAAACTCAATTCGAGTGAGACCTTTATGACAAATTTTTAAAGTGTTTGCTTTATCTAACAAAGTCATAGGGTTTTTTAACCTTAAAACCACACGGGCTTCTCTTATGGGAGGGCAGCTTCATTCCTCTGGTTTAAGATGTTTTATAGCTAGAGCAAGAGTTTACCATTTCCTCCTTTGTGCAGTAAATCCCAAAGTCAGTTATTCTCTGCAGGAGCATCCTTGGGGTGGGGGGAGCCAAACAAGCCGTGGCCCTGATTCTGTAACTGGGCTCTTGAGTTCAAACCCTTGCTGCTGCATGGGGCATCGACCATGCAGATGGGATTATAGGGTGGCCGGCCCTGGGCCAGAATCCAAGGTGCTGCACGTGGGCCTCGCTTCACTCTGTTTCTGTATCTGTTTACACAGCCGAGGCTCATGCTCCATATGTTTGTCTGAAGAGGTCTCTTGCAAGTAGAGCTGTGTAGCCTCAATACCGGCCACCAATCTGAAGCCCAATTCCAGGTAGCAAGAGACGGCTCTTAATGAAGCCCTTAAAACAAATCCCTCACTTCAGTGCTTTCATGTATACGAGCAAACTTGAGCATTTGCTTTCTTGAATTGGGACCTGAAAGCATTAAACGAAAACCAGAAAAAGCATTTCCCTCAATCATTCCAGCTGAAATACAAACCCTGCTCACTCATCGTCCAAAACGCCCTAGAGCAAATGAGGGAGTAATAATAATTCAACCCCCCTCATTTTTTCCTGTCATTTTCATTTTGATTAGTCGAACTGTAATATTTATTGTAATTTTTTGCTTAAGGGATTTGAAGATTTCTCATTTAAATCAGTTAGAAGTAAACTTATTTACCACTTTGCAAGTACATGTTTGCTCTTCATTAGGGAAGAACAAGTTTAGATAAAATGAAGACTATGTGCAGTTTTCGACATGGAACGTATTGCAGTGTAAGGATTCCTTTAGGGCCATTGCACCAACCGGGAATCACGAATGTCCACCACGCTGGCCCCTTTTCTCTTTGACGTGCCTTGATTTGGAGGAGGGTGCAGAACCAGTTCCTTGAAATTAGGAATCCCTCAGTCATGATGAGGGGCTGTTCTGCAGGGAATTCAGTGGGTGTCTTTCTGGTTTCTCTGTACTGCCACAGTTGGATTTAGGGTCAAGTGGACCTGACCCCGTAGTTCCCGGCTCTAGCTGCTTCCAGAGCTCTGAAATTTGAGGCATTGCTCTCCTAGTGTTTCTGGTGCTAGAGGGACATGCTAGACACCCCCCAGAAGAGCTTTTACTGGGGAGATGACTAACTATCCCCCTGTTATGG
Source organism: Gavialis gangeticus (assembly GCF_001723915.1). Classification (NCBI taxonomy): domain Eukaryota; kingdom Metazoa; phylum Chordata; order Crocodylia; family Gavialidae; genus Gavialis; species Gavialis gangeticus. The sequence goes on along the minus strand of NW_017728991.1, from coordinate 12,944,432 downwards.
ATCCAGAGTTGGGAGAGAACCAAACCCCTGATTCTTCTGAGGTTCTCCCATCACTAGACCCATGTGCTCGAATGCCATATCCAAAACGGAGTAGGAGAAGAACCAGCTTTTTGCCAGGTTAGATAAGGCTCTGTGCTCCCTGGCTTCTCTTGAAAGATTTATTATTGAAATCAACCATTCAGAGGCTTAAAATGCACATGCTAATCCTCAGGTTTAAGAAACGAAACACAATTTTATTGGGAAGCCATCTGGGTGTTTGCCTTGGAGTAGAGCAGGGGTGGGCAATTATTTCAGGCGCAGGGCCGCTTACTGAGTTTTGGCGAGCCATTGAGGGCCACG
>NW_017728991.1:12933244-12939093 GCF_001723915.1 Gavialis gangeticus | reverse complement strand
GGGAAGCCATCTGGGTGTTTGCCTTGGAGTAGAGCAGGGGTGGGCAATTATTTCAGGCGCAGGGCCGCTTACTGAGTTTTGGCGAGCCATCGAGGGCCACGTGACAGGCAGCCCAGGGTAGATAAATATTAATTTTCTAAATTTTTTAGGGGCCCTGCGGGCCAGATAGAATAGCCTGGTGGGCCGCATCCAGCCAATGGGCCACATTTTGCCCACCCCTGGAGTAGAGGGTCTAGCCTATGTGATCAGCTTTTTGTCTCGTCTTATTGAAACATTCTCTTACAAACGACTCTTCCATAGACAAGACCATAACAATCTCCAAGACAGATATCAGGGTTTGGGGGAGATTTATGGGAAGGCCAAACCTACCCTCTAAGCCCAACATCCAGCTTATTGGGAAAAGATCAACCTCTTCTTTTGAGATGTCCCACTAGGGCTCAAAGTAATAAACTGTGTTTCTTAGAAAGTCCAGTGTGTCTGAGAGGGATCTTAGTCCACCTGAAATCAGAGTGTATATAAATAGAAGAGTCACAACACCAATTCCCGGCTCTGTTGGTGACTTGCTGTAGCCCTGGGGACATCAATACGAGGTAGGCGTGTAAAGATATTTAGTTCCCTAAAGATGCAGATGGACGACTCCAGAATTGCCTACCCAGCTTAGCCACCTAACTCATGGGAATGGCCAAACCCTAGAAGGCTCTCATTGACATCAGTGGACTTCCAGGTAGTGTCATTTATTCTACTACCAGCCTCTCCTGGTGTGTAAAGACTCAGTTAAGCTTTGTAAAGCTTTTTGAGGTCCAACTATGAAAGGTGCTGTTATACAGGTGTCATCCTTTTCACCCCCATACAACTGCACATTATTGCCTCCTTCCCTTACAATCATGGGTTGAGGGAAGCTTTAGAGGAGCCGAGCAAAGTAAGCTAGTGTCAAACAGAATTGGGATGCAGTCATAGCATTTAACATTAATGGGAGATAGCCGAGAAATATGGGGTTTTTCCAAGCATCTAATATTTAGTTGTAGCCAGAATAATAAATATAGATAGCATCTAAGCCGATGATACTTTCAGTTTGCAGTTGGTCACAAAGGAACCCATCTGTCTTGCAACACATTTAGTCTACCATTAGTGCACAGTTGTAAATTCCTCTATGAATTGTTTGTAAGTATTTAAGTATGAATGTGATTTTTCATTCTTTTTTCTTTTTTTTTACACCATTTCTTTATCGTTCGATCCACTGTAACAGCATGCGTGATATAGATGCTCTTATTTTAGGGATAATGTTTTAGTGTCTAGATTATGATACTTTTTTTTTTCTTTTCAAAATATTTCTGTCCTGGTTTCTTATGCTTAATCATCTCTCCCTTGTTTAGATCCCTCTAGCTGAGATGGAGGCTCTGTCTCTGACGTCAGATATTCTCTCTGAAAAATCCTGGTCCTTAGCTCTGACGGATGACTCTTATCCTGATGATACTAACACACTCTTACTTAATGCTCTGGAAAGCAATGTACATACACTGGTCACTGTATAGTCTGATGTTTTGCAGGGCTCTAAATACTGCTACTGCATGGTTAATCCTAATGGCATTTTCAGTTCGGCCGTTTTTGCGACCAGCACCATACCTGGTATCGAAACAGGATGCTGTCTTTAATGCCATTTGGCTTGGGGCTACAGTTGGTCTGGCCAAAAAAGCTGGCTCCTTGGCGAAAATGCGTATTTGTTTTTCTACATTTTAAAAAAAATCTTGAATTAAAACATTACATTTTCTTCAAGTAAAATCAATAGCAGAAAAGCATTGAAAAGTGTGGCTTGTGCCACTTCCTCTCCGTCTGATCCCAATCTTGTTGGTGTGCAGAAAAAACATGGCCTCGAGCAGGTATGCCCCAAACCAGTGGGGGCTATGCACATCCCCTTTGTTTGGTACTGATTCTTTTGGAAGAACAGAGGCACCCCAGTGCTTTGCTGATGGGTGCCAGATTAAAAAACAAAACACAGAAATGCACCAGATGTGGATTTCTCGGAGATGCTTGATTCGTGAACCCTTGTGAGCAGTCATCTCAACCTGAAAAATATTAGGTTTCACATCATTTTGGTTTTTTTCCCAAAGAAGTTACCAGTATTTTGAGCCCTGATTTAACCATCTGCTCTTTGAAACATTAGACATTTTTAGCTGATGTGTAGCAGTCAAGTGCTTTTTTTCTGCTGTTCAACAGACATGACTCTCCCAACATTTTTGGATCCATCCTTGTTTTCTCTGTGGTCGTCCATATACCTACCTTTGGATGTTTGTGTTGTTGATAAATTTTCTGTCATTCTCATTGATTGTCATCCTAATTACTTATTTGGGATACATCTCCTTTAAACCGTGACGATATTTCCCATCATGCTTCATGGTATCACGTCCAAAAGACTTTGTAAACTACATTTAACATTTTTGTACGGAACATGTTGTTTCAAAATTAGGTATCAACTGGAGATGAGCTAAAGAGAACGCTGTTCAAATCTTGATCCAGATTAAGTGAAGACTAGGTTTTTGACAACCATGTAGTGTCAAGAGTACACCTAGGTGACATTTTTTGCCTAAATTTTCATTCACCAAAAAAAAAAAAAAAAAGCTGATTTAGGTTGACCAAAATATTTCATAAAACCATGTCAATTTTAACAACTTGTTTTGGTTGAATTTGAAAAAAAAAAAAAAGAATCTCAAGGCTTTTGAAAAATTGAAACATTGTAATTAAACATATCCTACGTGAAATGTTGTGTTATTTAGTTTAGAAAAGTACCCCATTTTTATTTATTTTTGTAATGACCAAAAATGAATAAGACTCTTTTAAGAAACATTTGGATGCTTATCTTGCTGGGATCCTTTGACCCCAGCTGACTTCCTGCCCCTGGGGCAGGGGGCTGGACTGGATGATCTTCCAAGGTCCCTTCCAGCCCTAATGTCTATGAAATCTATGAATAAGTTTATTTTTATTTTTGATTCACCGAGATTTTTTTTCTGCAAATAATTTTAAGCAAACCCAAAACAGCTCCCCACCACACCCCTTTGAATTACTGAGCCCAAAATTGCTTATTTGCACAGGTCCATTTGGTTCCTGCTTTCAAGGGATCATCTCTCAGACATTTTAAACGGCTTTTATGAGATTAGCTGCTATTGCAATATTTCTGCTGGATGGGTTGCTATCTCGCAAGATTCAGCCAAATAGGAAATAACCCCTTCTAGGTCTGGAGCCCGCCTGGGAAACTGAACAGGAAACACGGTTCTGATTCTGGTCTTGAAATCAGTCTCCCCTTCAAATCCAAATGGATTTGAACATTAAGTTCCTATTTGGGGGTCATCTCTAGTATTATGAGCATCACACTGTACAGCAAAAGGTGTAAGCATACAGCTTGGGGGGAGGAGAATCAGAGGATGTCAAAGCAGACGTGTCAGCACTGCTACAGTAGATTTCTCCCTTCTTATTCTGAGTTATAGCAAGGTCTGTAGCCCCCAGTGGATCTAGCGTACTTCTAAACCATCACGTTCATGAGCAGTGAGTGTAGTTGGATATGCCTGGCTAAATTTACAGCAGTGATCTCTGTCTCTCTCTTTCTCTCTCTCTCATTTATTTCTTTATTTCTTTATTTATTGTAAATTCCATTTAATCTTGTCGTGTTTTCTTGTATCTACAACATACTGTAATGAAATTTTGCTCTGGTTGTTGGAGGACTAAATTCTAAAAACCTCTGAACTTCTAGTCCAAAAAAAGTTGTAACACATGGAGCAAGTGAAAGATTCGCCAGTAGATGATGATTAGATTACCCAGAAAGGAGGGGACAAGAGATGTACTTTATTGAACTCCTTGGCATGCTTGTCCACTTTCTGTGATTTCTGCTGGAGTCTTTTGTAAAGAAAGTATTTCTTTTGTTAGAAATACACCAAGTTTACTTTCTTTCCACTTTTGATAATACCTTACAACTGTTTTTTAGACCAGAGGAATTGCCTTACTGACTCAGACCCAAAGTCCCTCTAGTTCAATATCAGGCCAGTACCAGATGCTTATGAAGAAGGTTGTAAGATCCCCTGCAGCGGGCAGATGTGTGATAATCTGTCCCCTACGCTAGGTTTTATCCTAATCTCTAATAATTAAAGAGAGTGAAAGCCCTTAGGCCCAGGGTTTACTTTCCCCATCCAAAAAGCATTTGATTTAATTACTTATTATATGAAAAGCAAAGAAAACCAATAAAATTATCCTGGAAGTCAAAGCCAACATCTTCTGTCAACTATACTTTTTTTCTTGATTGTTAGAAGAAGGAATTACTATTCTGTACTAACCTTTGCAAAAGTCTAACTTGCTTAGGAGGGCACCAATAGAAGACGTTATTATTTTTTTTATGATAAAAGTTATGCAAAGCATGTGACTCTTGCTGCGCCTTGAGGCATGATGCCCATTTCAAGTATTCCTGAAATAGTCATGGTTTATTACTAGTGTTGCTTCCCCCTGTTTCTGTGGTTCATTCTGTGTGACGATTTATTGACAATACAAAACGAGGGGTACAGCTTCCTGGTCAATCCATTCGTGCATTTTGTTTCAATAGAACTTGTACATATTGACAATTTGCATGTCCATTGTGCCCCATATTTCTTGCAATGGCTGTCACTAGGGCTTCCAGGTGCCTTGTGTCTTCCAACTCTGTGATGTTTCCTCTCTCTCTTCTTTCACAGACCAATTTCCACTCCAAAAATGACACTCTGACTCTGTCCCCCAGCAAGGACCTCCTGAGTGTGAGAAAGCCTTCCGTTGGCCGCACACATTCATTGCCAAATGACAGCTATATGTTTCAACCTCCATACTCTGGCCCCTGTGCTGACACCCCGGGAGAGAGGAAGCCATCCTATCTCAAATCTCAGTCAGGTACAAATCTTTCACCTCTGTTAATACCGGGGCTTTCAAAACTGCCTGGATTTGGAAACCAAATTTCCATTCATTTTTAATGGTAACTGGATGACCTGATGCCTAGTGCATCTTTGAAAAGCCCACCCAGAAGGTATACTAAAGAAATAAGCTGGTTGGAATAATCACTTGCTGCATGTGAGCTGTGCACCCATTGGGAGCTGAAACTTTTTTAAGGGGTCAGACAGAAGGAAGGGACTGGACTGTGGGGAGGGCAGGTTTTGTAGGCCGGCCGTAGTTGATCCGTCTCCCATCCAGCCTTAAGAACCGTGGGAGCCCCATCAGACTCGCACGAGCTATCTGGGGACTCCCAGAAAACGCATCTGTGAAAATATTTTTATGCTGGTTTCTGAAATACGATGGTGTGGCCTGTTCTACCAACTTTAGAGAGCTGGAAAACTGATGGGGAAAAATCAGAAAGTGTCTCTAAATTTTGTGAAATATATTGAATGAAAAGAGCTTTTAGGCTGGGCTGAATGAGTGAAAAAAAATGATATGGGCAGTTGGGGCATCTGCTAGACACAGAAGCACTGGAGAAATCCTCCCAAACTGCTTGTCTTAGGAGCGTCCCAACTCAGTTTTGCAGCCCTAGGAAGTGTGAACGAGCATCAAAGAAATGCCTGAGATTGGCGGTGTTTCGCCAGACAAAACTCTGTGCAGAACTTTTTCATCTTGAGCTCATCTCTCTCCATGGACCAAGAGAGGGGCATGTTTCCCCCTCCAAGTCTGGAGAGGGATAATTCATTCTTCAAAAAGATCAGCTTACTGAAGAATTGGGGCATTCTTTATTGTTTCACGGTACATGAGCCATGAACATTGCCCAAGACTGAGTCAAGCAGCGTGGCAAAGCTGCTGTCTCTAATCAGCCTCCAACTATTTACTAAAAGTGCATTATAAACTAATACAGATTA
>NW_017728991.1:12924114-12928244 GCF_001723915.1 Gavialis gangeticus | reverse complement strand
CCATGAACATTGCCCAAGACTGAGTCAAGCAGCGTGGCAAAGCTGCTGTCTCTAATCAGCCTCCAACTATTTACTAAAAGTGCATTATAAACTAATTCAGATTATCCACATTGTGTGACCAAGTGCGACATACAAACGAAAAGCAAAATAATAAAGAAATAAATCCTGTGGGTATGGCAGAGTCCTTTGCTGCATCTTTCTCAGACTCTCCGGGGAAGGACTAATGGGTTACGTGCGTGTGTGTGTCAGAATTACACACAGTCCGTGTTTCAGGGAGAGGCCTGCAGGTTTATAGCTAACCAGGCTGGATGGCAGGAAATCCCAGCTCTGCCACTGAGTCTACATGTAACCTTGAGCCAAGTCTTCCCCCTTTCCTCGGAGGTCTTGTCTGCAAAAAGGCAAAGAAGCAATACTTGCCTACATTACAGAGACAGCCTTTGAGCCTGAATAGTTGTGATGCTCTTTGAAATACTGGGATGGATCACACGGTGGAAGCGCTTAGTAGTGCTGCTGTTCAGTCACACCATCCTCAGGGCTTGGATTAGAGCAGTAACTGGTAGAGGTTGTGTTTAAAACATAAATCCCTTGTTTGAAGATGGAGTCTTATGCTGAAAGACTCCTTGATGAGGTTGACCAAGTGGAGCAGGAGGATTTTTAATTAACACAGAGCGCCAGGTTTTCATAGGCTTGTGCCACAAATTGTATCTATAGTCGGTAGTATAACTGGGGGCGGGGGTGACAGCAGGGTGCCAGCCCAGGGTACTGACTAATCAGGGTGTTGACTATAGCCTTTAGGGTTTGTCTTGAATAAGGCAGGAAGAATTTCCCTGAATCTTTCCATTTGCACGTTTCTAACATGCCCATCATTTCAATGCTGTTCAGCATGATAAAAGATGTGAACAGATTAGGAAGGGATGGGGAAATTTAAATAGCAATAAGCATTCAGATGCACAGCGACCATCTAACAACTGAAATAAAAATGCAGAAACAGAGCAAGAGGAGTTTAGGATCAGGAGGAAGCACTGGCATGAAATATCAGGGCCTAATATTGTCCCTTTAAATGACCCATTCACATGAACGGAAATATTTGGGGTTAAAATCTTGGCTCCGCTAGTGTCAGTGGCAAAGGTCCCTTTGACTTCAGTGGGGTTATTTTTAATTTTCTTGGAATCGAGGGGTTTTTTTTGCTTTTAAGAAGGTCCTCATCTGTCTCTGAAGGGAGATCCCAGTGCTATGCATTTTACTGTTTGATCCAAATGGTCTTGTTCTTACCTCGAGCTTCACTTTAGTTTGCACACAGCATGGAGGTTCTCCTTAGTCTTTCATTACCTTTACATCCCACTATCCAATCCCCTGTGTGGTAAAGTAAAAGCATTTGGCTGGTAACAATTAAGCAACAATCCTGGGAAATAGGATGAATGGTCCCATTTGGAAATAAGGAAGAGATATTACAAGAGCTCACGTCAAGCTGTTTTGGACATGAATGATTCTGCTGGACCTTGACACACTGGTATTTCATGGTGCGTCGGTCACTGCAGCAGCTCAGACCTCACCGGTACTTCAGAGTGTGGGCATTGAGAGTAAATACGATTTTTCTAGCTTCTGTAAGGCTCAGAAGACCTGACCTAGGCAAGGTTTACAGGAAAGTGCTCTGTGAAAAAACTGAAATGCTTCAGAAGATGGTCCTACTCTTCCTTCTGAATCGCTGCTCATCAAGGGAGCCAGCACCGGAGTAGGGCTTTGCTGGTAGTGTAGCTCCACTCCAGCTGGAAGCTTGTTGGTGGTCAGATGTAGCATCACGGGAAGGGATATTGAGAAGAGTGTTGGAGCAATGTTGCTTAAGGGACCTGTGATAGATCCATTATTGAAAGCCACTGCTCACAACCCATCATGAAGCGGGCAAAGAACGGTGGCGTATTTTGATGGGCATCCGTACTTCAGAAGGGTCCTCCACAGTGCTTTTGGGTTGACAGTCAAAGGCTTTCAGCAGTCTCAGTCCTATCTTTAACTCCAACTAGTAAATACATCTCCAGTTTTGTTCCATGGTGCCCTGGCAGAATTCCCATTGCTCTAACCTGACACACAATTTTACACCTCCTTGTTGTTAAGAGGCCGTATAGTGTTGCTGGCATCTGCGCAACTTCTATCTCCCACCCAAGAAATGGCTTTTCCACGTTGAATGAAGTCATCCCACCTTGCCTATAGTTTGTAATATTGTAAAGTGCTATGAGCTTAGCAAAAGGAGCCATGAATCACCCATCGATGCTAAACAACAATTCAGTATTTCAAACTGGAAGGGGTTTTTGTTGTTACTGTTGTCAGAAAGCCTGGCGTTAGCAGGAGGTATTTGTTTTGAATATTCCTTCATAATGGGACTGTTGTTCTGGGAAATACTCCAAGACAAGTGAGATGCTCTGGGATGCATTCCAGGGTAAATGAATTGCTTTGAAAAACGTTGGACTTTTAAAGGAAGGGCTTGCAGACCTGATGTAGCCAGTAACCACAGTGGTCAAGGAGAAGCTCCAGAGAATATTCTGTCTTCCTACAATGCTTTGCAAAACTAACATAGCATTGAAACTTGCCACCTACTTCTCCAGGTGGAGTCTTTCACTCTCAATTATTGCAGGCTCACATGCAGGTATTTAGTTCCTATTGGCTGAGATAAAGATTCAGAAGTCATTTTTATACAAATGTGTCACATTCCTGATTCCTGTCCTTCTCAGGCTCAAAGACATCTGTGCAGTCGCAGCCTGCAGACACCAGTTCTCTCCTGCAAATCCCAAAAGTAAATTTTCACCGCATACGACCTCATGACAATCTAGATGGGGAGGGCAGACCCAAGACTCCCCGGCCTGTGCATTCTCGTTCTGCAGAAAGATTGCTTCGCAGACAGGTAAGCAAATTTACCCTTGTGAATTTATAGTAGCTCCGTGTTGAGGGATTATAAAGTTAATAAGGTGAATTCATAGTGCTGCTAGCACCTGCAAAACTGCCCTATCCCACCCAAAAGCGGCTGCTTTTCCATGTTAGAGGAAGTCATCCCTACCTGCTCATGGTTTGTATCATTTGCCACACCGGTGCCATGGTGGCTGAGCAAGAGTTGTAAATCTCATGTAGAAATGGAAAAGATTTATAGGTTTTGAAGAGAATCCCATCCCAGGCTCTCTAAAGAGCCTCGCTGTGGGGTGTCACCTCCTTTGGCAGTGTGCCTCACTAATTCCAGCTGGTTATTCTTGAATCCTTCCGCCTTTCATCCATACAGCCAAATGTTCCTTTGGGGGCTCGTGGAGTTCACTGACCCACTTCTGATCAGTCATGGTTTGATTTTCCCAACACTTGAGAGGACCCAGGGATTATGGATTATGCTCCCAAGCCAACTCTGCCTGTGACTTCTGTAATTCCTTCTACTGGGGAAGAAATATCACACTGGCAGAGAAATGCTTTGCTTTGCTTTTGCTTTTCCTCTATTTTATTTTGAGGAAGCCGGATACTTTTTCTGAACAAATAGAAGCAGGACACGTACTGTTTTCTAGGGGGGTAATCTACAATTGGATTACTTTTGTTTTGCATCTAGATGAAGAGTTGACCTTATTATAAGAATAGGAACTAAGAATTCAAAAGGGTCTGAAATGTATTAGGAGCCTAAATCCCATTTATAGCTATTTTCTAACTCCCGGTGACATAGGCTTTGCTTCAACTAAGTACTTAAGCACATGCTCAACTTTAAGTTCATCTCCGTTCAGTAAAACACTTATCCTTGTGCTGCTGTTCCACCAACTTGAAGTTAAGTACATGTTCAAGTATATTGTAGAATCAGGACTGAACTAAACGCAGCAAATTTTCTAGTTTGCCTTTCTCGAGTACTTCATTCCCTGTGTCTCATTATGGAATTGAAGGGTGGATTATGCTGTTTATACCTCTAATCATTTTTTAGGACAGTAACAAAAATGGCTAGAGGTCTAGAAAAGCTGACATATGAGGAAAGGTTGGAAGACTTGGGATTGTTTAGCCTAAAAAAGAGAAAGCTGAGCAGGGTTTGATAAAGTCTTCACATTTAAAAAAAAAAAAAAAAAAAAAAGTATAAAGAGAATGAAAATCAACTCTTCTCTCCAGCCATTGGGACAGAACAA
>NW_017728991.1:12916055-12924057 GCF_001723915.1 Gavialis gangeticus | reverse complement strand
AAAAATTGGAAAAAAAAAAAAAAAAAAAAAAAAAAAAAAAGTTATAAAGAGAATGAAGATCAACTCTTCTCTCCAGCCATTGGGACAGAACAATAAGTAATGGGACATTTAGGTGGGTTATGAAGAACTTTGTAACTATAAGGGCGACTAAGCATTGGAACAGATGATCTGGAGAGAGAGAGAGTAAAGTGTCCATCGTTATATAATCTGGACTTAAAACTTCCCAAATTTTATTTAGGTTGATTGGGACCAGACATGATCCAGCCTTGAGCAACAGGTTGGATTTCATACGTCTGGAGGTCCCTTTCAGTCTTATTTTTGTACGAAACCGTCATTATTTTTCACAAAATAATTTATCAAGCAAATGAAAAGAGCCCTGTTTGTTCAAAGAATCTTCCTGTTCTTTTTTACATTGACAAAATAAGACAGGTAATTTAGTGAGACCTAAAAATGAATCTGAGGTGCCAAGGTTAGCATTATAGTCATCTCTAATATTAAACTGACAAGTTAAATTCCTAATGCATATTAGATGGCACTGGGCTGCCAGCATCCAAATCAACACTAATGGGAAAACTAATTGATTTCATGATTCCAGTTCATGAGTATCATCGCTTGACTTCTAATAAATAACAGACCCATCCTTTTGAACCTGTGTTTCCAGAAAGAATGATTGCCTCTGTCATTTTTTTTTAACTCTATTTTTGGTCATATTTTGGGAGGTTTCCTTGAAACCCTTTCATGCAATTACATTTATTGACCAAGCAACTGTTGTTTCTCTCCTCTAAGCTTGGAAGCCTGAATGACACTTAAAACCCCCCAAAAACCCCACTTTGTGACAGGGAATACATCCAATCTACCAGACGTGGTCCTACTGCCATTACCACCAGTCTCTGTCACTGGTTTTAGTAAAACCGCACTACTGAAATCAGCTATCATGTAAATGTATGGCTAAAGCAAGTGTTAATACCAGTAACATGAAAACTCGTTATAAAAACCATTGGTGATCTCATTAAACTTTGTACAGTCAGAGCTTTTAAAAAACGTTGTGTAAATATGCTTTAGTCAGAGTTAATCTTTATTGTAGCTGATCCAGGGTATTATTCATGTCTTCCTAGTAATCTGATTAGCGTATCAGTCAGATCAGACAGTCAACAAGACTTTTATGGGCAATGTCTACACAGCATCTGGAAGCACTGCCATGAAGCATGCCCATGAATTGCTCCCAATTCATATGTGCCAGCTCCTAAAAATGAGCCAACATAGCTGCTTCAAAGCAGTGCCAGACTCATGTTGGAGCCACTCTTCAGCTCTCTTACTGACACGTGCTCAGCCCTGCTCTAAGGAAGTGGCATTGCCTCCTGTCTAGGGTTTGGCACACATGGGGTGAGAACAAGTGGGTGGAGTACTTCCCAGTTGGCTCCCAGGTGGTGTGTGTGTGTCCTATATCTCTATTTGGGCACCTACATAAAAGGGGTTTCTAAAGGGCTGGGGTCTCCAGCTCCCATTAAAACCAGTGAAAGCTGTGAGCATTCTTCAGCTCAGAACAGTTCAGCCCAAACATCCGCATTTTCCATGGTGGGCATGAGGGTGGGGTGCCAGCTATACCTCTGATTACATAGGCAGAAAGGTAGATGCCCGCCTACAGTTCCCTGACATATAGGTAAGCTGCCTTTGCCACCTCACAACACATGCCTGCTTGAAAATATCACCAAGGGGGGGATTTCAAAGGCATCAATGGGACTTCGAAAGTCTCACTAATTTTCAAGGGGATTTAGGTGCCTAACTGCCCTTAGTGCCTTTGAAAATCTCTCTCAAGGCTAAGATTTTCCCTGTGTGTGCCTAAAGTTGGGTAAATCTTAGGTGTCTAAATAAAAGACCTGATTAGCTAAAATGCTGAGTCTGCATCAGCTTCCACTGAAGTCAGTTGGGAGCTGCTGGGCATTCTGCTTTTTCGCTTTTTTTTTTTTTTTTAAATCAGACCATTTATTTAGGTGCCTTGCTAAGGCCTTTGGCACCAGGTGTTAGGTACCCACAAACCCTTGGCCAGAGTGCATCACATTTAAGCACCAAGGTTTGCAAAGGTTGGGTCTAATGCAATACATGTGCTTTCTGTCCTCATGCCAGCATTTTATGTTCAAGGTTGAAGACCATTTCTGTGCCCTTCATTAACTTAAAGAACTATGAGTTCCTGATCAGCCACTACCCTGTGTAAAATAGGCATACTAATATGTTTAGGTTAGTAGCACATTTGTGATCTCTGGGTGAAGAGCAATAGAGAAGTGCTCTGTGATGGTGTATCTCTTAATAATAATATACAGCCTGGACTGCAATCCCTAAAGGAGCAAAAATTCCCTCTGACATCCATGGACGCTTTGCTTCCAGAGCTGCTGTGCTATCAAGTGCTCGCTTCTCTGTGCTGTAGCTCCCATTATAATGATGTTGGCACCTCACTGGAGTCCAGTGTAATGGTTTCATTTCCAGCCCTCAATATTTTTTTCTTTCTTATTCTGTATATTGCATGTAACTGTGATTGGTTTTCTTTTTTTTTTTTTTTCTTTTTTCCCCTTCATTCCTTAATTTATGTATAAATAAGTAGGGTCTGCCACATACCTGATCCATGCACTTTCCTCACTAAATTTTGAGTTGTCCCTGGTAGAGTGGACACAGACCCCTGAGGTGATGCAAAACTGTAGACTCTGGAGAGGCTGACAATTAGTGATAAATTCAAAAACAACAATTAGAGCTTCAGATGCTTTGAAAGAATAATTAAAGCTGAAGAATGTGTTCCTTGCCAGTGCACTGTACAAGTGATTTCTGCAGTGAAGTTTTACTTGAAATTAAAACCATGTTGACTTTTCAGGTCAGGTGCCAGCATTGTAACTTAATGCACAGGACTGTAACTAAAGGCTCATTAAAAGCACATCAGGCTATGGCTACTAAAGATGCATGTGACAATAAAAAACCGCAAAAGCTTATAAAAAGAGTGAGTGGAAATCTTTTTTTAAATTGTAAAACAATTCAATGAAACTTTTTTTTTCCCCAAACAGTTCTTACTATGGTCTGCCAAAGATGCCTGCATCATAGGAAAGAGAGAATTAGAAATGTCTAATGCTCATTTTATATATTACAACACAGTTTGTTTACAAGCAAAATTAACTGATAATTTTTTGCTGCATTTTTCCTTTCATGTGGCCTTTTCTCATGAATGTATTGTGTATTCTTTGCCCATTGAAATCATTGGCATGTTGGGTAACCAATGGCCCACCATTACCTGGTTTTAATTACCGGTACATTCCTCACTGCTTTGGCATTTTAACCAGAAAGGAATATTGGACCAAGTTTTGACAATAGATATGTTCAAGCAACAAGCGTAGAAGACGGAGAGCCGAACATATGTATGTAATGGCAAAATAATTATTACCAATAAACAAAACCCGCAGCCCCCTGGTGAGGGGGCTGCAGGTGCTTGACCCCCTGGGTGACAGTGACCACTGCCGGCTTGAATTCACCATTCAACGCAAGGTGGCAAAGGCAAGCAGTCAGGTGGTGGCCCTAGATTTTAGGAGGGCGAACTTCAACGAGCTAAGAAGGATAGTTGGAGAAGCGCTGAAGACTCAGAGGGGAGGGGAGCCGGGTGTCCAAGGGGAGTGGTCGCTCCTTAAGGAGACGATCCTCCAAGCCCAGGGGAAGGTAATCCCCAGGAGGGTCAAAGGGGGCAGGAGAGCATATAAGCCTCCGTGGCTCACTAAAAACATCTGGGAATGTCTCCTTGCCAAAAAGGAGGCTTACTCCCAATGGAAAGGAGGGGTCATCACTAAGGAGAACTATTCTACAGTTGCTCGGGGATGTAGGGGGATGGTTAGGAAGGCCAAGGCAGAGATGGAACAGGGGCTGGCTTCCCGGATTAAGGACAACAAGAAGTCCTTTTTTAAATACATAGGGAGTAGAAAGAAGGCCCCAGGAAATGTGGGGCCCTTGCAGGACAAGACGGGGAATCTGGTTGTCACGCCAGACGACAAAGCCAACATATTTAATAACTTCTTTGCCTCTGTCTTCCTCAGTAAGGACCAGAACTGCCACCTCCCTGCTGGGCCCCCTTCGGGCCCCGGGGGAGGCTCACCTGGGCCTAGAGTGAGTGAGGATTTAGTTAGGGAGCTTCTGGAGGGGCTGGACATTTTTAAGTCAGCCGGCCCGGATGATCTTCACCCTAGAGTCCTGAAGGAACTGGCTGGGGTCATTGCAAGTCCCCTGGCACGGCTTTATGAACACTCGTGGTGCTCTGGAGAGGTGCTGGAGGACTGGAAGAGGGCCAACGTGGTTCCCATCTTCAAAAAGGGGAGGAAAGAGGACCCGGGGAACTACAGGCCAGTCAGCCTTACCTCGATCCTGGGCAAGCTGTTCGAGAAAATTATTCTGGCACACATCCAGGAGGGGCCAGCAGGGAACTGCATGCTCAGGGGCAACCAGCACGGGTTCATCAGCGGCAGGTCCTGTCAGACCAACCTGGTGGCCTTTTACGACCAGGTCACTAAATCATTGGATGCAGGGGTGGCAGTGGATATAGTTTTCCTAGACTTCAGGAAGGCTTTTGATACTGTCTCTCACCCCATTCTCATTAGGAAGCTGGGGGACTGTGGCGTAGACACCCATACAGTCCAATGGGTCGCCAACTGGTTAGAGAGTCGCACCCAGAGGGTGGTAGTGGATGGGTCCTTCTCGACCTGGAAGGACGTGGGAAGTGGGGTCCCACAGGGCTCGGTCCTTGGGCCTGCCCTGTTCAATATCTTCATCAGTGATTTGGATGAGGGGGTGCAAAGCACCCTGTTCAAGTTTGCTGATGACACTAAGATGTGGGGGGATGTGGGCACAATAGAGGGGAGCAACAGGCTACAGTTGGACCTAGATAGGTTACAAGGATGGGCGGAGGAGAACAGGATGGGGTTTAACACAGACAAGTGTAAGGTGATGCACCTGGGGAGGAACAATCGGCACCATACATACAGGCTGGGGAACTCCCCTCTTGTCAGCACGGAGGTGGAAAAGGATCTGGGAGTCATTATTGACTCCAAGATGAACATGAGTCGGCAATGTGGGGAGGCGGCTAGGAAGGCCAACTGCACCTTGTCGTGCATCCACAGATGCATCTCGAGCAGGTCCAAGGAGGTGATCCTCCCCCTCTATGCGGCACTGGTCAGGCCGCAGCTGGAGTACTGCGTCCAGTTCTGGGCGCCGCACTTTAAGAGGGATGTGGACAGCATCGAGAGGGTCCAGAGGAGGGCCACTCGTATGATCAAGGGACAGCAGGGTAGGTCCTATGAGGAAAGGTTGCGGGACCTGAACCTGTTCAGCCTTCAAAAGAGAAGGCTGAGGGGGGATCTTGTGGCCTGTTATAAACTGGTTAGGGGGGATCAGCAGGCGCTGGGGGAGTCCCTGTTCCCCCGAGCGCCGCAAGGAGTGACCAGGAACAATGGTCACAAGCTGGCAGAGGGAAGGTTTAAGTTGGACATCAGGAGGCGCTACTTCATGGTCAGGGCGGCTAGAGTCTGGAACCAGCTTCCATGTGAGGTGGTGCAGGCTCCCACCCTGGGGGTTTTTAAGAAGAGGTTGGATGACCACCTTATTGGGGTCATTTGACCCCAGTGCTCTTCCTGCCATGGCAGGGGGTCGGACTAGATGATCTGCTCAGGTCCCTTCCGACCCTAGAAACTAGGAAACTATGAAACTATGAAAACTATGATACCTTACAGATTAAGGTTGAGATACCTTTGTTTTACCCTTTAAGTGTAAGACCTCCATCACTGTAAATTGGCACTACTTAAGAAAACAACTGAGTTATGCCAATTTTATATCAGCTGAGAATCAGGCCCTAAATAGTGCAGAATTCTGGGTTAAACCAATGGCAGATGCATACATGTATCAGAGCAAGGCTTTTGATACCATCTCCCATGGCATTTTTGCAGGCAAGTATGGGCTGGATGAATGGACTGTAAGGTGGATAGAAAGCTGGCTGGATTGTCAGGCTCAACAGGGCGTAGTCTATGGCTCAATGTCTGGCTGGCAGCTGGTATCCAGTGGCGTGCCCCAGGGTTGGTCCTGGGACCCGTTTTGTTCAATATCTTCATTAATGATCTGAAAGATGGGATGGATTGCACCCTCAGCAAGTTTGCAGATGACACCAAGCTTCGGGGTGTAGTAAATACAGTGGAGGGTAGGGCTAGGATTCAGTGTGATGTAGACAATTTGGAGGATTGGGCCAAAAGAAATTTCATGAGGTTCAAAAAGGACAAGTGCACCTAGGACAGAACAATGCCATGCACCGGTACAGGCTGAGGGCTGACTGGCTAAGCAGCAGCTCTGCCAAAAAGGACCTGGGGGTTACAGTGGGCAATAAGATGATTATGAGCCAGCAGTGCGCCCTTGTTGCCAAGAAGGCTAATGGCATCCTGGGCTGCATTGGTAGGAGTGATGCCAGCAGATTGAGGGAAGTGATTATTCTGCTCTATTCAGCTCTGGTGAGGCCACATCTGGAGTACTGTGCTCAGTTTTGGCTCTCCCTCTACAAAAAGGATGTAGACAAGTTAGAGTCCAGCAGAGGGCAATGAAAATGGTGAGAGGGTTGGAGCACACGACTTATGAGGAAAGACTGAGGAAACTGGGTTTATTTAGTTTGGAGAAGAGAAGACTGAGAGGGGATTTAATAGCAACCTTCAGCTACCCGCAGGGTGGTTCCCAAGAGGATGGAGCTGGACTGTTCTCAGTGGGGGCAGATGACAGAACAAGGAGCAATGGGCTCAAGTTGCAGCAAGGAGAGGTTTATGTTGGATATTAGGAAAAACTTCTTCACTAGGAGGGTGGTGAAGCATTGGAATGGGTTACCTAGAGAGACAGTGGAATCTCCATCCTTGGGGGTTGTTAAGGCCCAGCTTGGCAAAGCCCTGGCTGGGATGCTGTAATTGGGGATGGTCCTGCTTTGAGCAGGGGGTTGTTGGACTGATGATCTCCAACCCTAATTTTCTAAGATTTTATGGAAACAGTTCTGAGTATCAGTCTTTCCCAGTGCATACTTTCTCCTCCAATAGGGAAAATGTATACCATATTGTCTCACATACAGCATGCTCTAGTATATAGTACACACCTAGTTTTTGAAAGGCCGGGTGAATTCAAAAAGATTTTTGCAACATTATGGCGGCATAGGGCAGGGAATAGGCTGACTCACCCTTCCTTTCCTGCTTATCTAAAGCTGAAACCCTAGCTATTGCTGAAGACTGGTCTCCATGAGCATCTATACCTGTGCTCCAGGGTGGGACAGGGGGAGGTTAATTAGAGAAGCTCTTGGGAGCCACTCTAATTAAAATACCTACAGCGTCTCATGTATTCAGCATCCCGCATTTTGAAACAGTCGTGGGAGCACTTTAGAGCTCGTTGAAAGAGCGTTAGTTAAAGCGCCTCCACTGCCATTTTGAAATGCGGGGATGCTGAATACATAAGATGCTGCAGCACGCCAGCACGCCAATTCTGATTGGACTCAGTTAAGCAGAATTCATTGGAGCTTGTGCAAAAGTGCCCCATGGATGGATCTGTGATTCTAAAAATTGCTAAAGAGTCTCCATGGCTGTGAAACAGAAGGAGAGGGAGCAGGACCAGCCAGCAGAAAATAAAATTGCCCTAAGCAAGGTCAGATTCATCAGTGGAACATCAAGACCTTTAAAAAGGACAGATGATGGTTAACACCTCTAGGGTAAAGAACAATGAGCCAGCGTTAAGTCAATTAACTCCCTCAGTTGCCTGAATAGAAATGCAACAGCTGCTGCATTGTGAAGCAGGAATCAAATCAGGGAGTTTCTATTGTGGTCAGAAAATCAGTTTCTCCACTGAATACATACACCCCAGTTTTGAGAAGCCACTTTTATGAGAAAAGGTGCATGTAGTATTCCAGAAAATATGATGTATTCAGAAATCGTCTTGCTTACTGTAATAGGCAACTGTGGAAAGATCTGCCTGT
>NW_017728991.1:12898996-12911055 GCF_001723915.1 Gavialis gangeticus | reverse complement strand
GAGCCAGCGTTAAGTCAATTAACTCCCTCAGTTGCCTGAATAGAAATGCAACAGCTGCTGCATTGTGAAGCAGGAATCAAATCAGGGAGTTTCTATTGTGGTCAGAAAATCAGTTTCTCCACTGAATACATACACCCCAGTTTTGAGAAGCCACTTTTAGGAGAAAAGGTGCATGTAGTATTCCAGAAAATATGATGTATTCAGAAATCGTCTTGCTTACTGTAATAGGCAACTGTGGAAAGATCTGCCTGTGGAAACCCTTGGTATCTCTAACAAAAGTAAATGAATGTCCCTTTGCAAGATCAGGCCCATGTTCAGGGTCTAAGATAAACCCATGAGCAGGAATTGAGAAACAAAGCTGTAATGTTCCTCACTGAACCCAGGTTTTAAAAAAGTCCGTCACATTAGCAGGAATTTACACATTTGGAATTAACCTCAATACTTTTATTATAGAATTTTAGGCATATTTCTTCCCTCTACAATTTTTTTATAAAGCAATTAGAACTTTTCAAACAGGTGTCAATTCAAATAGCCTTTCAGTGTATTGTTTATACATGCTAATACTAAATTTCTAATCTGGAGGCTAAACAGGAAAGATGAATGTACAAATTTTAGGAAGATCAATGAGTTATATGTTTGTAATGCATATAATATATATGATGCATCCATGTATTTCTGTGTGTGTGAACTTGCATATACAAAATTATACATGTGTGCCTATGTACTTATATGCATATGAATTTTCCTAATTCTGCAAATATTTACATGTGCTTAACTTTGTGAGAAACCCTGTTGAAGTCAAAGGGATTACTTATGCACTTATAATTAAGCACTTGTATAAATGAGTGTGTGTATTACAGTTCATTGGAGTTTTACCAAAGCAGCAGCTATAGGGTTTTGCTCAAATGATTAAAAAAAAAAGTTTGGCTGATCTTTATGGACTATGTTTCATGAAGTTTCATTGTGGAAATAATTTTGAGGTAACTGTCTGACCACAGAAATATGTCTAAGGACTAATATGCCCATCTTTTCAAACTTGTATATTAAATTCTGGCCAGAGGGGGTTGTTTTTTTCAGATTATGAAAAAAGATAAAGAAAAAATGTCTCCCAACTGAATTATTTGCATCCAGAGCCAACTAACAAAGACAGTTTATAAATGCTGTACAAAATAGGCAGACAACAGTCAAACAAAACGACGTCTGCAAAAGGTTTGGTAAGACGTATAAAGGTGCTGCTTCCAACCTGCCTGCAGCCATGGGTAAGGATTATGTTTCCTCAGACACCAAGCAGCCTCAATACAGCATCCCTTGAGAAACCTGAACTCATCTACTATAAAAGATGGAAATCATTGTAGGCGCTTAAACTGTAGTGGTAAAATTGGTTTCAGGAAAATAAAAATCATGTTACCATAAAAACGTAATGTGGTGGTGGGGGGGGTGTATATATATATATGTATGTAAGTGTGTGTGTGTGTGTGTGTGTGTGTGTGTGTGTGTGTATGCATATTAGAGGTTTTTTAGGGGCCCTGTAGGCTGAATAGAATGGACTGGCGGGCCATATCTGGCCCACGGGCCGCATTTTGCCCACCCCGATCTAGATCTAGATATAATGTAATGAATGCAAGTCAGGTATTTGGGAGGGTTTGCATGTGTGAGGATCAGGCCCTTATGATTTATTTAGCTCCAGTGATGTCCTAAGCAGTAGATAATATACTAAAATAAAGATACTTCTTGCCCCCAAAGAACTTGTACAAAAATTTCCTCCCACCCACTGTCTAGATTTCCAGTGGACTTTGAATCTTGAACCTTGAGGGCTGAAAATATTAGCAAAGGAAATAACTCCTTATAGCTGATGGTAGTAATGGACTCTTTATCTTCTAATGCAAACCACTCACTGGATTGGGACAACAGAAGCACTCTTCTAGTGTGATTTACACTTGCTTGCTAAAACAATAGACTCATAAAACACAGGATGCAGTGAGAATGCTTTTCGAAGACAAGTAACCCCCAGATACTGCAAATGCATACAGATGCTCACAGAAGTAGTTCTCCCACATTAAGCTAGGCTAGGTCACTCATGAGTGAGTGAGAGGATACATTTATATTTCATGAAATTACAAACTCCCTTCTTTTACATCCTGAGGTTATAACCAACAAAGCACTTAGGCACGTACTTACCTTTCTGTGTTAGACCCACTGATTTCGGTGAGGCTACAAATGTTTTCATGTAAGCATGTCTGTAAGTACTTTGCTGGATTGTAATCCTAGAGCCTGCCCCAGTGCCAATGAAGTCAGTGGAAGGGCATGCCTTTGATTCCAATGGGAAAAAAGATTTTTTTTTTTTTTGTCATTTGCTTGAGTAGAAATAGAGCTAAACAGCGAGAAAGTTGCAATTTTCCTTTTTCTTTTTTTGGTCATCTACATCTTGCTACAACACAATCTGAGAGTCTGCTATCCTTAAATCCTGCTCTAACTTACATTGATGCATACTCAGAGGAATCGCACTGAAACCAGAGTTACTGGTAGTAGGTTGTAACATGGAAGTCGGTGGAGTTCCTTCTGGATTTGCATTGATGTGCATCTCAGCAGAGTTTAGCCCCAAGAGTGACAACCTGTCCTGTTAATTTTGTGCCTTGCCTGTACTAACCTTTGTTTGGTGTGTGCCTCTCATCTGACCATTTCCCTCCTCCCCAATTTCTTGATGCTCTGGTGTAGATGGCAATAAGGAATGACTCTTTGGACACGCATTGCTCCGAAAGCAAGGAGAACCTCCAAGTAGAGGTGACTGAACTCTCTGATGCCACTGTCCCGGCGGTGCCCACAGAGGATCCATCGAGTGCTCTGATACCCTCAGAAGCAAGAGAGTCGGCCAGCTGGAGCCGATCAAGTGTTCATACTCAACAACATTCCCACAATCAGTATAATATTTCCAAGCACACAACAACTTTGTGTGTATGTACAGACTCATACCAAGAAACGCCAGGAAACTCAATGGACCAAGAAGTATCTGAGATAAGCAGCTCTTCGGAGCCTTTAACTTCAGGAACTTGTACAGCCTTGAGTGCCTGTTCAGCGGTTCAGCCTGTAAGTCCGAAGAGGAACGTAGGCAGTAGCAGCAATGTAACTTTGAAGGACCTGAAGAAATACTACAGTGTAGATACCCAGGGTCTTCTCAAAAAACCATCATCTTGGTTAGATGATCAAAGGAGACATTCCATAGAAATTTGTTCCATGGAAAACAGCCCTCAACACCATTCCACATCTAGCTCTTCTGGCTTCATAAGTCAGGTCTTAAGTGAAATGGAAGGCTTGCAAGGAACACGGCAGAAGAAAAAACTGAGCCCCCCATGTATATCAATAGATCCACCAGAAGGACGGAGTTTGTTACCTAGAGGACCTCATGGCATTTCACCTCCCAGTGCAGACATTTGCTTGCGAAGGCGTGCTCCCTCTTGTGATTCCAAGGATTCGATGGACATAGGGGATTCACTGCTTCCAGACAGTGTGGCAATGTCTCCTACCCCAAAGAAAGACTTGTTGACACTTCCTAGTTTTTCCTTTGATCAAACAGAAATGGATCCCTGAATTACTTTTTTTCTGTTGGTGCCAAATGTTTTCTTCCTCTCATGTAATAAAAGACAAAAAAACAACAACAACAAAAATATCTCTGTATTCCAAAATGGCACTGGGTAAAACATTTCCAAAGAAAGTTTAAAGAACCAGCTGGTTAAAGAGTGGTTAACCTATATCACGCTTACTTAAGCATATGTTCTGCTTAGGTAAAAGCAATACGATGTGCAGAATCTATATGTATATTATATTTTATTAAATTAATTGAATCTAGTATTGCGGGATGTAGTACATTTTGTGACTAAGGACTTGTTTAATTTTCTTCTGCTTTATGTATCTCAGAATATTTCTGAGATGAAGCTGGTTTTTATGGATATTTTAACCTAAAAATGCATATTTAATCCTTTCTCTCTCTTTCTTTTTTATTTTGTTTTGTTTTGCAAAGCACAAAATGTAGCCAATTAGTGCATTACAGAGGAAGTGTATCCCATGCTCAACAATGAACAAAAATAACTTTGAAACTGTAATGTAACTTATTTCTACCCCTAAAACTTCATCCTGTTCTGTAGACAAGTCATTTGGATACGCTAGAAATTAAATGGAATTTTTTAAATAAAATTCTTTTCTGACCTAATGTAAAATCATTATCCAGAGTAAAACAGGTGCACTAGAACAGAAATATACAGTATGCCAATAGATATGTAAAGATTTATACTGTAAAGAGAATTCAGCTATATATTGACATTTCCACTATGTTGGTTTATAAAAAAAAAAAAAATGTTAAATATATTTATTGCTGGTAATAGTGGTGGTCAATAGATCAAATCTTCAAAAGCACTTAATATGATTTAGGTACCTGAGACCTATAGGCACTTTTGAATATTTTCCCCAATATTTTGGGGTATTGAAGGTTTCTTCCTGCTCTCTTCCTTTGGTTCGACCCTAGCGTTAACACCAGTGCAATCACTCCTGTTTTATAGTAGTGTCAGAGAGGAAGAAGACCTATAAATAAATTTGCAGTCACTTAAACTCAAGTGCAGTCCTGATTAGGGAGAGCACACGCAAAGTTAAGACCGCGCTGAAGTCGCTTCCTTCTCAATGAGACTTAAGAAAATGTGTGTAGAGAAGGACATGTGTAAGAACTTAGTTGCATCAGACCTGGTTTGACAATTGCAAGAATATTCAAGAAAGTACATATAGGAAAATCTGTAGATATTGAAGTAACAGCAACTTGTTTTATTTTCAGTAAAACAAGCAAGTTTTTCATTACCAGAACTGGAGTTAATTTGCAAGACCCTGATATACCTTTTGTCCAACCTAGTAAAGGCTTTAACCAGCAACATCTTGGCGTGAGGCTAAATTAAGGTTGAATTGGTACCAAAATTTCATAATTTGTCCTTAATGTCAGTCATTTCGGCATGTAATGAGCTGACTCTGCGCTAACACCGTGTCGAAAAATCAGTTTGTGAAACGGTAGTCGGTAGGATTACACAGAGTACAAATCCCTGCAGGATTGGGCTCACTGGGCCATGTCCTGCTCTCAATTACCCCAGTAGGACCTGGTCTAAATCTGAATCAAACTTTGAGCCTTGGTAGAATCAACTTAACCGGCCTCCCTAAGGCTTTACAAACTTAATTTTAAGTATGTGAGTAGATGAGAGTAGTCCCTGCTAAATTAATGGGGCTACTCACTTGCTTAAAATTAAGTATAGGCATGTTTTCATAGGATGGAGACATGAGTCCATGTAATTGAGAGAAGGATTTGGGCTGGTTTCATTCAAGAATATAAACTCTATCATTTGAGAGCTCGTAACATTTTAAGCACCGCTGGTCCTCTTCAAACTACTAACACCTTTTGGTTGTAAGATTGTTTGTGTGGGTGCAGAAATTACTCTGTCGTGACTACTTGTTCTTCATTACCTTCAGATGCATCTATACAAGAAAGATGCCCTGTGTTTAATAGGCCCGGGTGAAGACTTAAGCTTCTTGCATTTTGACTTGAGGAAGTTTATTGTCTTGAACAAGCACTGTTGAATTCACATGTCCCATAAAAATGCAGCAAGCCAGACAATCAGTTTAGTTTGAAGCACCACAATTAACATTCTGTACCTTCTCTTCCAGATAGATTAATTCTTGGCTAGGACATTATTTCCCCTAATATATGCCCTTAGATAGAGCATTCTCTGAGAATGCGAGTCCAATTCCAACGTTAAACCCAATTAAAACAGTCATTACAGAACAAACAAGCCTTTCATCAGTTCTTCACCCCGGTCATGTTTAAGGAAATAATAAAATTACAATGTGGTAAGCCTGAGAAATATTCTTAATCCCTTTTTGGTTTTACTCTCTTAATGAGCTTTAGCCTTCTCTTTTGATCCTACTAAATAATTTGGCAAAATGGTCACTAAAAATAATGTAGCCAAGTTTGCTAAATTATTCACAATGTTTTATATAGCTGGAGTGGTATCTACACATGCACACACAGGACCTTCCATGTAATATAATGTGCAATATTTTAGTCTGAAATCATGGTGCAAGAAGGTGATGTAATGTTAGTCCGTACTGCGCTCCAACTGTAACAGGAAGCATAAAAACTGTTTTGCTTAAATCTCTTCTATTTTCAGTACTTTGGGTTTTGTCCACTGACGAGGTTTGTGTGAATAACACTAAAACCAAGTTTACATCATACATTCATGTTCAATAAAGACCAATCAATAAAACATGCTGTATGATGATGCATTCAGGAAAAAAAAAAAAGGCATGTAAAATAGTTTGTTTTCTAAATGAGATGATTTTTTTCTAGCCGCCCTTTTGAAAATCAAATACAAATGTACTGCAGAGTGTGCAATAATCTTAACATAATTTTAGATACCTTTGGGGGGGGGGGTTTTATAGAATCTGACTTTTTTTAAACAAAAAATGTACAAAAATCCACGGGGATTCTGTAGAATGGTTATGTTGATAGATTTTTTATATTTTTGTAGACATCTGTAGATAAATTCTTAAAAGTCTGCATAGCATCTTGGAAACAGGAGAAGCTCTGTCTAATATTTTCTTTTCCTAAATTTGGAGCCAGATCTACTGTATTACAAGATTTATAACCTCGTTCCAAAGTCTGCATAAAGGTAATGTGTGGAAGTGAGTAGCTAATTAAAGTTCTATGATGTTTTAGTGCTCTACTGTTCCAAACTGTACTGGTCCAAACTATGCCCACCTGAAACCTCCGTCAGCCCTGATCGTAACTTAGTCACATTGCTAGCCAGTCCATTCAAAGCACACCAGCACTTTAATATTGTGGATTTACTGTATATGGATGGGAAGAGAAGATTTTGCTTTGCCAGTCTTACCTATGAGGAAAGAGAGTGTGTGACCGTGTCTGGAAAAATGTAAACTCCATACTTGCAGCATTGCACTTAGTACTCCTAACTTTTCATAGGTAGACCACAAGTTATTTAAACTGTAGATAATTTTGGAGGAGGGCAAAAAACACTGTTTTTGGCTTCTGTGGATTGCACTCAACACCAAGGTTTGGTTTAAGACGAAAAGAAATACAAAAGATTTATCATTGTAAATGAGGCGATCGCCCCAGTTCCCCCTTCTCTGACCCTTGATTATAATAACCCATGTACACTATTACACGAGATGACTAGAGTAGGCACAGTACTATTGCAATGTCCGTAACAACCTAGTATATATTATAGAACTTTGTATTTAATAGTTAATATATTGTTGTACTGTATCAGGTATATAGACCAAAACTGGGTCTTTGATCAGGGCAGCAAAAGCTGGTGTTAATGGGGAAAATTGGGTTGAAATGTTCTTTCTAAAAAGAAATGAGTGTAAATCTTTACAAATGACAAAAACAAATGTGTCCTATTAAAAGCTTTTGAAAAGAAAACAAATGTGCATTTCACTTCTTTTGTGGTCGATGATCTGTTTATCGTTCAGATTGGTGCGATCTTTGGTCGTGGTCTAATTGCAAACATGTTGGCGTCCACAACGTATAACTTAGCAGAAGCAGGCTGGAAATCTAAAGGGTGCTTAGTAAACGTGAATCCTTTGCGAAGCCATTAAGATGACACCAGAAATGAAGTTGGCCCAGCATGTTGCCAGGTGCGTTCTGCTTTGCTAACAAACAAGGTAGTCGATTGCTCGTGAGCAGCAGGAATACCTGGGCCAAGTGCAATTTGAGTAGGGGCTGAATAACAAGAAAGCCACAGGGATTTCAGTGAAGACTGCTGTAACCATAGACGAGAAAAAGGGATTTGGGGAGGGGTGAGTTTGAGCCGTACATAGAAGGGAACTTGGGAGGTTTCTGTGAGTTAATGACTTATTTGGTAACCTAAGTAAGGCATTAACAGACTCCATTCTCTGCCAACCTGCACCTTGTGCTGTCTTTTACCCCAACATTAATGGCACCATTCTAATTTGGCAGTATTTTATCTTCATTTTGCAAACGAACATAAGAAGTACCGTACTAGGTCAGACCGATGGTCTATCTCGTCCAGTATTCTGTCCCCAACAGTGGCAGAAATAGAGGCTGTAGGAGAGCATTGAACCAGCTATATCTAGCAATCTGTTCCCTATTTAGTATCTCCCTGACATTAATTTAGAGATGCCAGAGGAAACATCTCCATCCATTCTATTTAATAGCCATTAATGGACCTATCATCCATGAATTTATCCCGTCTCTTTTTGAGCCTGGCTAAGCTATCTGCCTCGGCACCTCCTGTGGCAGTGAATTCCACGCGCTCGGTATAAATGACTGTACAAGTTGCAGAGTTACGGAGAAGTGGACGTACGTTAACTGTTCCTTGTGGGTTACCATCAAGCTTTGAACCCACCACTTCGAGCAGCTATATCTGGCACTTTAGCTAAAAGGTGTAAGCATGGCTGCTAGTAGCAGTAGCCTTTTATCCTTTGAAAACAGCCACAAGTGAAAGGCTTAGTTATTGTATTATCCTTGATTATATTTCTCTTCTATTGAGTTTGCTTTGACAGCATCACCAGCCGATCACAGTGGTACTAGAGGTTCAGATATTGATGGGCGTCTGCAGAGTGCATTCTGATCCAGGGCTCTGGTCCATGCTCATGTCTGCGTTGAAAACAGTGCCTGGATGTTTCTGACGTGACTGTTGATCAATGCTTACATGGAATGAATTTTGCCCTGCAGAGGGCTGGCACAGAACCCTTATGCCCCCAAGTCCCTTTTGAGCCCGCAAAACAGGGCCCCACTTGGGTTGAGCAGTTCTTGGACTCTGAGTTCAACCCCCTCGCCCCAAAGTGCTCCGAATGATGAGTTTGATTCAGCCAAGTACCCAGGCATGTGCTTAACCTGAAGTGACAGTTCCGTTGGCTTGAAGATAGGCGTGTGCCGGATTGGCGCACAATGCAAGTCACTTTGCAAGATCAACCCCTCCTTGCAAGGGAATGAATTGACCCTTCAGGTTGTTTCCATTCTTAGGTGTTTGGGGCACTCTACTTCCGGGGGCTGAAAGTCAGTGAACACTTATTCTCATGGGAAACTGGCAATGCAAATGATTTGTGAAGACTTGTTTTTCACTTGATTTTTTTTTTTTTTTTTTTACTTGGGATTTTTAGAAGGTTCCTCTTCAGACTGACCGTTTATGAAACTTTGCCTGTTCCTTTGTATATACTTGATTCCTTTCTCCCAAGGGCATCAGCATACCAAATCTGGAGGAGCTTGCATTTTCCTGTCATCAGGTGAGTAAATTTTGGCTGCTGCAATGAACTGGCTGGGTTTGTATGTGATGAAAGCTGCATCCCGGGGTTCTGTGTTTTAAACACGGTATGTTCTTGGCTTGGTCTGGAGCACTACAGTGGAGTCAACTAATTATCAACAGGAATATTGCACTGTGAGAACTGCATGCCCAGTGCACCAGGTGGGGCCCGAAGTTGCTGATGGTTTTAAAACCATCAAGCTGTCTCACGTATTCCAAAAAGCATGAAGCAAGAGGATATTTTGCTTCTGGTTAGCAGATGCAAAGCACAATATTGCTTTACAAGAAATCTTAAGGAAAGACTTTGCCACAGCCATCTAGAAGATGAGAGGGAAAAGCAATAAAAAAATCCCCATAAGATTCAGCTTCTCTTTATTACAGTAATGTCCAAAGGAGCCAACTGAGATGCAGCATAGGCTCAGAGTGAGGGAGTCTCTGCTCCAGTGCTTATTGCCTAAGTGGACAAGGCAGATGAAGGGTTGGAGAGATGCAGAGGAGTGCAGGATGTTGGCCCTGGTTGTGCAGAAGGTCAGTAGCAGCACTGGGAATAGAAACTAAATCCTACTGAGTGCCAAGTCCAGTTCTTGCACTTATTTGTCTTCCCTCCTCAGTAGTGTGCAAGATCAACATGAATACAACTTTATTTTGCTGTGAGCATGCAGGTAACGTTGCTGCCATCTAGAGGCTGTGATGGGAAGCAGTATTTTTAGGGAAAAGGGGGATGTGTGAACTGGACAAGATGCTTTTATTTTCTGGGCACATGGAAAATCCCGTTTGCAAGATAACGTTTTCTCCGATGCTCTATCAAACCCTGTTTATTCATGGCAGGTTTTGGCTTTTATTACAGTGTCAGTGACAGACCAGTTCTAACACTGAGGGGCACATTAAAAATGATAATACTGGCAGAGGGGCAAACATCCCATATATATGGTGGCCCTATGGCCCGCATGTGTCCTCCTTCTTTCCAGAGCAGTGAGACCGTCATTTCTACTAACCTGCACTGATATCAAAGCTATTGCAATACATCCGTTTGAACATGGGTCCAATATACATGAAAGAACAATGAACTAAATGCATGTGGTTTATAAAAAGATATTCCCAGGTCTTAAGCCTGACAAACTCGCTGGATTTTAATGTGAATAATTGCATCCTGCATCCTTAAATGAGGCCTACATAAGTTTTGAGCTGCCTTTTACCTTGTTTTACTTCCCATCCTAGACTATTTTGCATATAGTTATTGTGCAGTGTCTTATCATTGCTGTGTTCCTCCCCAGAGATGGCTGCATTTCACGACCAGACCAAATGATCCCTCTGTCAGGTTTTGTGAACCATTTATTGATGTTAGAAAAGTGCTTTGAAATCCTTAGATACTGTGGAAGACCAAAGTTAGTTATACTATTAAGTACATTGAACCTAACAAACAAACCGTGCCTAATTTGAGCAGAATTCTTTGCTTCTGAATTTGTCTTTGGTTTCAGTCTAGACTTCATGCTGGCTTGGTTTGATGACTTAGCCCCACATCTGCTCGGCACTGCCTGCCTGTTTAATGACTGCCTGTTCCACTTCTCTCCATCTTCCCCAAATGTTTAGGTTGGTAGAAAAAATGTGCATTGGGCTAACTGGATATTGGATGTATTTGATTCACTTAATTTCTCATAGTTGTAAGTAACAGTTCCAGGAGAACTATCTACACTCTCTCCTGAGGGTATAGCTACACCGCAATCAGAGCAGTTACCATAGTGCGGAAACACCCACGCTAGTTAAATGAGCTAGCTCAGCACAATGCTCAGCACAGGCTGCAAAGTCTGCCTGAGTATTTGTGACTAAACTCCGTCCTGCCGCAGCAAGTCTGTTACCAGGTACCTGAGCCAGCTCATTTAAAGCTAGCTTGGTCCTTCTGTCGCTGCTAGCTACCGTCGCTGCTCAGTGCAAACAGCCCAAGATCCTTCTTCGTCTACACAAGTGATGGAAGTGGCAGTCCAGATTCACTTCCCTAGATATTTAGGTATGGTCCCCACCTCTCCTATCCGACAGCATCACACTCTTTAACGTATGTAATCTCTGTGTGGTGGTAAGGAAGTGTGGTTGTACAGAACTAAGGCACAGGAAGGCCTAGAGGGCAATTGTGGGCGCTTTGCTAGTTTGTGGGGATTCACAGGCTCCAAGTTAGGGACCCAAGCCTCCTATACAGTACGCAAGGGGAGTTTAAGGGCATAAACAGAAGTAACAATTGTTTTGCTATCAGAGGAGATGGATACAAGCTGTTAGGATGCAAGTGCTTCTTCTGCATGATGCTTGCAAAGCCACGGCCGCTGTAACCCTTTAATTCATTTGCAGTCAGAGTTCAGGTGACTTGCATCCCTAACATCCCAGTGGTTAGTTCACAGTCTTTTCAGCATGCTCCTGAGCAACATTGCCCCTTCCCTTTTGAAGTGGCTCAAACGTAGGTTTGTCCACCCCAGAAAGGGTGTCACAACAGCCATCACCGCTGTGAAAATGGGGATGCCCGAGCGAGCCAGTGGGCAATGGGAAGAGAGGGATGAGTCTGAAGCCTGGCTTCCTAAGGGACTGAGGCTCCTAGCTCTGAGCCGTAGGGTGGTTTCTCTCTTGCAGCCCAGTGCCCTGTCTGGGAGTTGGGCTCCTAGGTCCTGTCTTTGCAGGGCCCCCAAGGCCCATGGTGGTGCTAGTTCCTTTCAGACCTGAGAGCTCAGTGGATTGTGAGAGAAGGAGACTACTTTGCTGCTGTCT
>NW_017728991.1:12888877-12898986 GCF_001723915.1 Gavialis gangeticus | reverse complement strand
AACTCACATGAAGTGGGTGGAGAAGGAGACTACTTTGCTGCTGTCTTTGTCTTGGGGGGGGGGGCTGAACGCCTGTGCTTTCAGAGGGCTGTTTCTGGTTCAAAGTGCAGCATGCCTGTTTTTGCAGGTGGAGCTAATTCATTGTATTTTATATACCCTGTTCTGGGGGTAAAAATGTGTTTAGGCAAGATAGGCCTGGGATGTACATAACATAACTTAATAGATCATATCTCTGAAACTATATCTATATCTATTTCTATCTATATATATATATCCCACAAAATAGGTGACAGTTTATGAAGGCTTAATAAATTATGAAGGGATGTTTTAATACATGTTTTAATCCATTGTTATAAAGTCTAAGAACTCAAAGTTGTTCATCACCACAGCTCAGAGCCGTCATCTCCAACACATTGTGCTGGTTTGCTTTGTGCCAACAACCGCATATGCATGCACGCACCTCATTTCAGTAACAATGACATGCATCAATCATTTATTATTGATATATTTTATATATAAATGCGTCCTTGATGCAAACTGTGGCTGACGTACATTATAGGCACTGATGCTACAGTAGGATCACATGAAACTTCAAGTCAGAAGGGTGTACCCAAAGCAATGTCAATGTAGGAGACAGGTGACTGGTTACCTAAGGACAAAGCTGCATTGCATTTATAAACTGTGCCTTGGAGCTTTGTATACTCAGACTTTTCCAACATATCGTCTTAATGATTTGGATTTAAAGCAGCAGTCAATAATGATAGATAAAGATAATAACTTAAACTTGAAACATTCCAGTTAACCATAACATTAGCCTTTATCTAGAAATTTGCTTAAATGTGCATAACTTTAGTCTTTATTGATAAATTACAGCTTTCTCCCTCAATGGTTAGTTTTAACCCATTCTTCTAACCACCAACCTAAGCATTAGGACCCAAATTTGACCAGCTTACATTTAAGTCAATGCAATTATACTAATTTCCTTTGTAATGTTTATAATCCAAGAACTACAGATGAAAACCATAGGCAGGCCAGGTTATTTGGGTAGATATGATATCTTTTATTAGACCAACTGAGTAGTTGAAAAAAAAGTCTTTGCAAGCTTTTGGGTGCAATCGCCCTTCCTGAGGCATAGGAAGTCCTTGGAGTCTCAGAACAGCAGAGACTTCCGATGTCTGGCAAAGGGTGATTGCACCCAAAAACTTGCAAAGAACTGTTTTCCAGCTACTCATTTGGTCTAATAAAAGATATCACAGCTACCCAAAGAACCTGGCCTGCTGATGTCCTTAGACCAACACGGCTACAATGAAAAACCCAACAAGATGAAAACCGTTACATAAGAGCTAGATATGATATTGTTGTTAATACTTGAGATCTGGGGCCTGATCCAAAGCTCATTACAGTCTTTAGGAGTCTTTCCATTTATTTCTGTGGCCTTTGGATAAAGTCTTCACAGCAGCATAAATAAGAGCAGTATGTGACACTAAGCCTAGCTCATAGGACTGCATGGGGTTTCAGTGGCCTCACGCTGGTTTAACAATAATGTGATTGCACTGAATTCAGTACTTCAGGATCACATTACA
This sequence comes from Gavialis gangeticus, assembly GCF_001723915.1. Classification (NCBI taxonomy): domain Eukaryota; kingdom Metazoa; phylum Chordata; order Crocodylia; family Gavialidae; genus Gavialis; species Gavialis gangeticus. The sequence goes on along the minus strand of NW_017728991.1, from coordinate 12,897,403 downwards.
CGGAGTAAATAAAATCAATGCCTTTGTTTGCCATGCTAGACTTCCCCTTCAATCATAATTCCAGTTAAACTAAAAATCCAGCTGTGAACATTTTGCACTTTACTGTTAAGAATATGCCTACATTTTGATTTCTGTGAGGTTGCAGTAAGGTTCATTTTGGAGACGGGAACATGGAAATTTCCAGCCTGGATGAAACCTAAAGTTCAAGTTCGGTGGCCTGCCTCTGATGGTAATTACTTAGCACCAGATGCTTCAACGGAAGGTGTCAGAATCCTGCAGCAGGAAGACGCAGGATAATCCCTCTTCCCCCAGCGCCTTATGTCTGTGTCTGATTTCTAACAGTTCAGACTGCTCCTGAAGCACAAGGCTTAATATCCCTTCCCAAAATGTTACCATTAACTGGGATGACTCTGAGTAGCCCTCTTAGCTCCACAAATATCCAGCCCCTTCTTTACTCTTGCTCATTTCTTGGCCTACACAACTTTCCGTGGCATTGAATTCCACAGCAGATGAATGTGAAGAAAAAGTATTTCCTCAAACCCATTCAGAGTCTGCCACTTTTTTTGTTGTTGCATTGAATCTCTCATGTTCTTGTGTGTTACCTATTGTACATCAACATATTTTGCCAAGAATCATATTTAGTCATCAACATATTTTGCTGCAGTATTTGTGACACGGCAAGCCTTGGTGTCTTGTCTTTCCTATCTGCGCCTGACCGATGTCTTCCCTATGATTTAATACTGCCCAGAAACATGTATTTAAGAACAAAACCCTGCATTGGCTCACCCTAACCCTTGAATATCACTTTTGCAGTACTTATTTAAATGCCAACTCCAGGCCCAAAGCTTGAATGCTAAATCAAACCCTAAATCATACTCTCAAGAATGACTTTAAACCTGTGCCCTGCATTGCAGGGTTGAGCCGAGGAATAGCATGCGGCAAACAGAGCAAGAGGCTACAGCTACAATTGCTGGTTGTGTTTCCACCTCTGATTCAGTGTGCTTTTGAACTTGTTTAACCTCCTGGTGAAGTAACACTACCCTTGGTGTCCCCACGTGAGTGACAAGGATACCATACATAGCTCAGCGCTGCGTGATGTGGTTTGCTACTGCCCTGCGGTCCTCCAAAGAAAAGATCTGTGCAAGCATTACGTGCACCTGGAGAGGGACAGAAACCTAAAACTGGCTTGTGTGCAGGTTAATTGCTGGTCACTAGATGGCAATGCTACTTTTCCTAGCTTTTCCTGAGTTATATAATGTAATTTGGGCTTAACTGGAGATATTTATTAAGGAAGTTGCCTCCTTTTGTTTCTTTTTTTGTGGTGGGGTCTGGAATGTGTCTTTTTTTGTTGTTTAAAGGCATGGACTCGCTGGTATTTTGGCATTTGCGGTTCTTTTTTTTTTTTTTCCTACATGGGCTAAAATAGATTTTGCTCATTGCTTCAGATGTGTTTACAAGACATTAAATATAGACTCCTGCAGCATCCTCTGGCATTTTATAGTCCTGCTTAAGTCCATGAATGCTGTAATTGGCCGGTGTTCACAGGGCCTGAATGGATTATCTTTCTGCAACTAATACTCTAAATAATGTAGCAAAAGTTCCCTGGAGCTGCAGCAAGAGAATGGACTGGCTTGTTACACCACTTAATTACTTATGTGTTTACAATGCTTTTATACAGGCAGCAGAACAGATTCAAACCATTTGCAGGCTTGAGTAGTCATGTTCGTCATTGTATAAAGGAAAATGATAGCGAGGTGGAGAGCCTGCATGCTCTGCGTCTGACCTCTTCTGGGAGGAAGCAGAACTACTCACCCACATCCGTTAAGTTTCCCTTCTGCCAAGAACAAGCGGAGATCCTCTGTTAGCTCAAGCGATAGGGACTTGGCAGTCGGAGCAAGGTTGCTGCTGCTGCTCTGGAAATCCAAGTTGCCATTTTGGCATGACAGTAAAATCCTAAGGGACCACAGATTAGCGACAGCCTGTCGAAGGGAGGGAGGGGATTCATCGCACAGCGGGAAAGGCAAAGAGAGAGAACTTGCCATGAGGGGGACAGGTGTACCGAAGGTTAAGGATTAAGCTCAGGTGATGTGTCCTGTTTGTCCGCAGTTGTTACTTACCTGGCAGGGGAAATGACCCCTAAGGTGGTTTTCCTAGTTGCAGGGGGAAACCACTTTTTTTGGCAGGGAGGTGGTATCCTGACCAAGGTAAGCCTCCCACTTTCACTTCCAGTGGGAAGATCTCAGCTGCACACCGACTTTATGGAAATGGGAGATTCCTCCCTACCTTGGTTCTGCGGCCGTACGGTCGAGGGCAAGAAAAACTCGGGGGCATCCAAACCCCAAGCCTCTGGGCTCGGGCCTGCACATAGGATGCCCACGAAAGGATTCGGAAGCAGCTGAAGCCCCAGGTGGGGGTGGAGGATGCTTGTGGCTAACAGGACCACGTTTGATTCTTGAGTCATTGGCAATGCGTAGGGGGTCCACGTGGGTCCACGTGCACCCCTTGAGATCAGCCGTGCACCCCCGGACGTCCAGCTGTGAAACTAGAAGTGCTGGTGGAAGTGCACTTCTGGTTTCGCCGCTGGGAGATCCTCCCCATGGGTGATCAACCGCTGGGGGACCTCCCCTCTCCTGTCAGCAATCTGGTGCCCCCTCCAGACTCAGGAGGCACCAGTCGCCCATGTCTTGAATGACTCACGGATTTGGGATTGATTTGGCTGATTTGATTTGGGACATGAATAATTTTCCTTTAAAAAAAAACCAAAAACCAAGGTTCATTCATCCTCCTAAACATCCTTTGCAATGAAACCTGCCATGAAGATGGGCGTGCAATACCTGCCAGGGGCTTCATTGATTAAGGTCTTACTATTTACAAGCACACTGAGGAATGAATCTGTGCCAGGGAGGTGCTGTAGGTGTGCGGGGGGCGACGGGGCACAGTCAGTCGCAGTGCTGCTTGGGGCTAGGGCTACCATTATGGTTCCTTCAGGATGCTTGGAGCAGGCCCCCACTGGGCTTGAGTCTGAGTTATCGTGTTTACAGTTTTCAATATGAAATGGTAGAACAAGTGTGTAGTGAGGAAAATGTATACCATGCAACACGGGAAAGGATTTGTATCTGAAGAGGCAAGGGGCCTAATTCTCTCTCTCTCTCTTTTCTTCTGGTGCCTTGATGCAGATCTGGCATGGAAAGAGCCCCCAGGCAATACCAGCAGCCGAAGGATTCTCCCCAGCCAGCAGAATTATTTTACAATGTATTTAATGGTGTACTTATACCACAGCTGGGAAGAGCAGCTTTGCTTTCTCCTTACCCCTCCTGTGCACTTTCCAGTAATTGTGACTGGGGGAAACTTCCTTTGTTGCCTGGGATGAGGGGAAGTCCTTACTCCTTGCTCCCACCCTGCCTGGCACGTGACAAGTTCCACTTCAGGGTGACCAACCTGCAGCATGTGTGCCAGCAAGTGGCATAGGCAGCCTCTGTGTGTGGTACCAGGGAGGGGACAGCACAGCAACAGGTAGGACAGGAAGCAGAAAGCAGAGCAGCAGATCAGACAGGGCAAAGGGATCAGTGCGGCACTTGGAGAGGGCGCAGGGCTAATTTGTAGCATAGCTGCCAAGAAGGTTGGCCCCCACTGACCTAGTCTAACCCAAGGTCTGACAGCAAAGCCAAAGCTGCAAGTAAAACCCATGTCTCTAGTTTCCCAGTCTGATGTCTTCTCCGTTGTATCAGACCACTTCCAAACCACTCAGTGCATCTTGGAAAATCTAGAGCTTAAAAGAAAATCTGTTACCTCGGTAAGATGAATGAGTGCTATTTGCAGCACTTCACACACATTACAGCCTTGGAATTGCACGTAGCCAAATGAAGCACCGTGACTAACAGCAGTTACCTGAATGACGTCCCTAAGAAATCAGAAAGAATGAATTATTCACAAACATTCCCAACTTCAGAACGTGGCCATGAATGCACATCTCAGTAATAAAAATCAGTAATCTGCATAGGCATTTCTAAACTGCTTGGATTCTAAATCCCAGTAGTTCAGGGAATACGATCTTTCTTTCTTCCTGGCACCCACGGTGGAGGAGCAGAGAGGAGATGAAGGCAAATGATTGCTGGAACCAGTAACTAAGCAATGGCAACATTCTGCATTTACTGTATCTCGTGGGAATGGCAAAACTTATCTCTAGGTTCACATGTTAAACATAAATTTGTGGATCTGGAGTTTGGTAAGTTCATTATAAGGATAAAGTAGTGGCCACCAGCAGAATTTGAGCCTCAGTCTGCACCCCTGCATGCAGCAGAGGTTAGAGGTGTTACAATACAGAGATTTGGTTTGGGCTCCTTTGCAACTACAATATTATTCTGCGATGAAATGACTGGCTCCATTGCCAATGAGTAATTTTTTTTACGAGCGCCAAAGCTTGAGCATAAAACAGAACAGAACCTCAAATGCTCCAACTTCCAGCCTTTGACATAGATTGGAATAATGTGAATTTTTGCAGTAATATGAATTATGCTTGGGACGCGCTTGTGTTCAGTTGTCACAGGGTATGTGCACAGACTCTTGTTGTTAATGTCAGATCAATGATTGCTTTTAGTTAATGGCTGTATTATCATAACACAGCTGCAGGATGCAATGAAGAACTGGGGCCCGCTTTGCCAAGACTGCAAAGAAAAAATTGAAAAGATTTGAATTGAAACGATTTTCAGATCTTTCCTTTTGGTCCATCTTTTCTCCCTTTGAGTTATTAATCTCAAATAACCCTAAGGGGACAATTCTTACTCTATGAAGCCAGTTGATGGGAATTTTACCATTGGCCACACATAGTGAGGCCAGGGATTCACCCTCGGTATCCCCATTTCTCTGAATTATTACTGGGTTTCTTTTGTGCTGAACCACAAGGCTATCATGAATATTTGTTTTTTAACATCAAAGACTGACGCTGCCAATAAGGCTTGATATTTAGAGATAAGAATCAGTAATCAAGGGTGTGGACTCATCGCTACCCCAGCTTTTTATTTTCCGGTGTGTCTTGTCTTCTGCTGGCCTTGTTCCCTGCATGAGGCATGGTCACTTATAGCGGTGCACACAGGGAGTGCTGCGTTACTACCAGAATAAGTGAAGGATGCTAATAAAACCACATTCTGCGTGCAGAAGTAATTGGCTGAATGAGGGGCAGAACAACAGAGGATTAGGCCCTGCTTGACTAGTTTCTAGACTGTAAACTCTTCGAGGTCAGAAGCAATTGTATTTTGTTATCTGTACTACACAAAGCATGTTACTGGCACTATATGAACTATATTCTCCAGAAAGTTACTCTCCTATCTAAAGGGCCTTAAAGAACAAGGAAACGATAGCCTTGTGGCTGTGTCTTCATGCCTCTGTCCCATACCGTCATTAAGTGCCAGGGATTTCAACACCTGCCGTCAAGACAGAGCTGCAAATATTACAATGCTTCTTAAAGGTGAGCTCAGTCATACGTCCAGCAGGAGCAGAGAGGCAAGAGGTTGCAGCTGAAAAAAATTTGCCTCCAACACCTCCAAACCAAGAGAACGGATATCTTACAATTTCCCACCGGTGCAGGTAGGATAAGTCTCTTAGCAAATGTCTTGACTGGAAAAAAACGAAAAAGAAAGTGTGTACTAGTTAACTAACATGGGTTGCAATGCTGGTGAAGGCAGGGCAACTTGGCTTTTAACACGAGCTGAGCAGCTTGAGTTAAAACTTGTGGAGCAGCCTGGGACCTAGTTCCCACTTCTGACCTGCTAAGCCAGGGTAGCATCTTTCTTTTCTTTTCTTTTTTTCAGGGAAAATGACACCCTTGGGAAAGGCGATTTCAAGTTGTCTCCCTGAACTGTTGTGTCCCTTCCCACTGCATTGGCCTTTCTGAGCTTGCTGGCCTAGACAGCTTCAGCAGTCGAGAGAAATACCTCTCCTCAGGGTAAAATTCCTGAGTTTAGGACATGCGATCCATTTTAGTGTTGGGCAGATATGAGCCCAGAAGACATGGGGGAGGACTGGGAACCCCAGCCTGTGTCCAGGTGTTACCAAGGACCCAACACAGCCTCAGATGTACCCAGGAGGAGCTCCCGACAATACCACTTGTATTGTACCACTTGGTAAGTGCCTCTGCCGTCAGGTGCTAGGTGCTCGGTCTATAAATGAAAGCGTTGTGAGAGCAGGTCTTGCTACAATGCTAGCGCTGCCCGGATCTGCAGATGCTGCAAAAACGCATCCTTGAGGGAGAAATGGCTGAGGGGTGGAGAAGCTTGCATTGCTGCTGCCTGATGTGTATCCGGCTTTCTGATTAAATAAGGAACTTGAGCCTCCGGTCCCCAAACCAGTCACTTTTCAACAGCAACACACAGAGTTTGAAAAGCTTATTCATCCGGGGCCCAAACGTGGGTTGCATAAGTGCCTTTTTTTTCCCCACAGCACTGCACTGGGAGCCGGCGTTGAGTTCTCCGTTATTAATACCCCCAGAGCTGTCAGGGTCTGTCCCAGACAGAGCCCCCAGTCTGTAGGTATAGCCCCCATTCCTTACTACTGGAAGTATATCTTGGCATTTGGGTGTTTTCAAATCCACTTTTGTTTAAATAATTTAATACACAAACTGGAACAGTTTATACGACGGTGCTTTGCTGTTTACTATTCTGCAAATATTTGTGCCATCCACAAATCTTATCAACAACATTTATTTCTGCATCATTAATGAAAATACTGACTAGCACTGGGCCTTGCACCCAAACCAGCAGATCAGCGCACAAATGCCCCGGTTGGATGATGATTCCTTTATGGAGACTACTTTTAAAGATCTGTTCATTAGCTGTTCCTAATCTATTTAGTAGATGCTTCATTGTATTGCAGTGCTGATTTTTTTTTTATCAGAATGTCTTGCAGGACTAAGTCAGATGTTTACATGGGTTGAAACATAGTATATATACGTACCTTTATCAACCAGATGCATAATCCTCTCAAAGAACTAAGTCCAGCTTGTTTGACAAGATCTGTTTTCCAGAGGGAAAAAAAAGGACTGACTGAAATTAATTATTTCCCCATTCATTTAATCCTTTAACACCTCAACTCCTGCCAGAATTTTTCAGTTCTTTGGCCCAGGCGCGATGTCAGGCCAAGTGGTCTGTACCTGTATTGTCTGCCTCACCTCTTTTTGAAGACCGGGGTAGCACTACCACTGAATTGCTAAAGAGGGATGAAAAATGAACAAGCCAGAGCTCTCCTCAACCAACTCTTTTAGGACTCTTCGGTACATATTAGCCGGGCCTAACAAGTTCCAGGGTAACTTTAGCCCTGGTAAGTGTTGATTGCCATTCTCCTTAGTTACTTATGCACTAAAAAGACTCCCTGCGAAAAGTGTCCAGGGCTCATAATGGAGGTCAGGAACAGATGCAGGGGATGCACTGCTGGAAACAAGTCAACTGTAAGGAACAAGAATAAACTGTGCAGCTCAGTTCAGCAACCCAGTTAAACCCAAGCTATAGGCTCATCCTCTCCTGTTGCTGACGATCAGTACCGCTCATTATTCATTTTCCTACTGTGCACAAAGCCTAGAGCACTACAACTGCGACGGCGCATCCCTCTTGATGTGCGGCGTTGCAGAATCTGGTCCAAATGCCACCCTGAGCCCCATCGTCTAGCTTGTGTCTCCTTACGCCCGTGGGTCTCAACCTGGGGCCTGCGGCTTCCTGGGCTGCCTTGAGACCTTCCTCAAGTGGCCATGCACCGTCACCGCTGTTTGACATGCGAACGAACATGATTTACAAGATAAAACCTGCAGGTTTTAAAATAGGCATCCTTAGCGTTCGATGCCGTCCGGCCTGTTGTGGTTGGGGTTTTTTTTTGCTTTTCTGAGACTTTTGCAACAGGAGAAAAGTGGCGCTCTCATTTTCCTCTAGTCAAAACGACGCCTGAAACTTAAGTGAGAGCAATTTCTGGGGTGCGCCTTGAGCCTAAGGATGCATTTGGTAGCCGTGTTGGTCCGGGACGAAGAGAAAAGCAAAAATCTACAATTCTTGGTTCCGAAATGACACCTCGTATTCATGAATGCCGCAGCACTGTCAGCAGCGGGGGGTGGCGAGCGCCGACCAGCAGTCGGGGGCCACTCGCAGACGTCGCCGGCAGCGTTGGCAGTGGCCAGCGGCGATTGCGGACGGTGGCACCAGCGCGGCGGCGGCGGGCAGCATCAGCAACACCTTTTTGCAAGGGTGCACGGGCCAATGCTTGCATGCTATTGAGACATTGCCAAAAAAACAACAAAAAAAATCTTTTTCTGCAAAAATGATCTTTTTTTCTATGACCCCGAGAGCTTGCAGAAAAGGATTTCCCCATTCATTTAATCCTTTAACACCTCAACTCCTGTCAGAATTCATTCATGTTTCTGCGATGTCTCACTTGGTCTAACACAAAGTCTCGCTGCTGAACCAAGAGCTGTACATTGTCGCGCTTCTTTCGGGGGCGGCTCCGAGGCCCCGCCCCCGGCCAGGCCCCGCCCCCGCGCCGCGCCGCGCC
>NW_017728991.1:12887729-12888558 GCF_001723915.1 Gavialis gangeticus | reverse complement strand
TAAGCGGGTCCTGCCGGGCGGCGCGGTCCGGGGCTCCGGGCGGGACACGAGCTGCTGCCCCCCGGGGTCCCGCGGCGGGAGCTGTGCGGGGGCTGCCCCGTGCGTGGCGCGGGGTCCCCTGGGCTCCCTGCCGTGAGACTCTGCGGGCCTCGCGCCTCCTCCTCCTCGCATCCATGCACCCAGGGGTGGCTGGGAAACGCGGCAGCAGGGGAGCGGCGCAGGCACCCCAGCGCCCGAGCGCGAGACCCTGGGCCTTTTTTTGTGTTCGCTCTGCAAAAAGATTGATTGCTGTGCCGGTAAGTGAATGAAAGTGTAGCTCGAGCAACCCTCAAGTGATCCGTGCCACTCGCTCGATGGACCCAAATGCACTTTGACAGGTCGGGGCTGGGCCGTGCCCCCTTCCTCTGTGGGAGCGGGTTGCGGCTGGGCCGTGCCCTTCCCCACCCCCACAGGGTCAGGTTGAGGCGGTTCACCCCTCCTTTCCTCCCCCCCAGGGTTGGCCCCTTCCCCCTCCATGGGGCCAGGCCTGTGGGGCCAGGTTGAGGCTGGGCTGCCCCCCACCCTCCCCCACGTGGCTGGCTGGGGCCAAGCTGTGCCCGCACACTGGCAAGATCCTGCCCGTGGATGGAATTGGCACTACCCGCCTGGCCCTGAAAAGGTTGAGCATCACTGTATTAAACGACGCCTCCCTTGTAAGGCTCTTCCAGAGCAGATGCACTGCAAACGCAAGGGCTCCGTTATCAGTATTGATTATCTGACCTCCCGAGGTGGTTGGCACCATGGAAGCATCCCCGTGAGCCGCCGGGCGAGGCCGTGAGCTGTTGGTTTC
>NW_017728991.1:12873885-12882729 GCF_001723915.1 Gavialis gangeticus | reverse complement strand
GTGCCCTTCCCCACCCCCACAGGGTCAGGTTGAGGCGGTTCACCCCTCCTTTCCTCCCCCCCAGGGTTGGCCCCTTCCCCCTCCATGGGGCCAGGCCTGTGGGGCCAGGTTGAGGCTGGGCTGCCCCCCACCCTCCCCCACGTGGCTGGCTGGGGCCAAGCTGTGCCCGCACACTGGCAAGATCCTGCCCGTGGATGGAATTGGCACTACCCGCCTGGCCCTGAAAAGGTTGAGCACCACTGTATTAAACGACGCCTCCCTTGTAAGGCTCTTCCAGAGCAGATGCACTGCAAACGCAAGGGCTCCGTTATCAGTATTGATTATCTGACCTCCCGAGGTGGTTGGCACCATGGAAGCATCCCCGTGAGCTGCCGGGCGAGGCCGTGAGCTGTTGGTTTCTGCAGAATTTAATCTTTCACTTGTTTCAAAATCAAATGTCTGGCAGCTGAGGAGGCAGCTTTCCACACGTTGCCTGGGGCTGTGGCGTTCTCCTGAGTCTGCAGACAGCACCTCCGCCACTGCTCAGAGCGGTGCCAAGCAGCACTGCTGGGCCACTGCTGTTATTCAGAGAATTCAGCTGAAACCTGTAAAAGTGTCAAGGCTCAGCCCCTGGGCTCTAGCATCCAAATGGCAAGGCTCACTTGTTAGCATCGAAGAGTATTTTGGAGAGTAAATGCTCAGCGTTTACTCCTGACCGCCTCGGCCATTCCCAAAGCTGTAGTAATAGCTTTCAAAGTCTCACTGCAGCACCGGCAGATGTGTTATACGTGAGGGACCCCAACAGAGTCACTGGGACGTAAGCACAGCTGATGTCCAGGGAGCTGCTCTTTGATGACTTGTGACTACCGTATGCCGATCTAGTGGGGAGGATTTTTATTTTGGAATATAGGGACTCTTGAGGGAAAAACAAGCCAGAAGGAGGCAAAAACTGAGCTCGAGGCAAGCCATTCTTAGCCAACACTGGAATCGCATCTGGACTCTGAGGACCCCCCAGAGCTTAACCCTGTGCTGAGCTATAGGTCCGACTTTGTCCAGACAGATTAAAACCCAGGAACATAGAAGGATAAATGTTCTGGGAGTTTAGAAAAGGACGCTGCCACTGGGGAGGAGACGCCACGTTGAGTTGCATGCACTTGGTGGAGGTGTCTGAAGAAGCGAATGTGCCCCAGCTCCCTTTGAGAGATGTGAACATGTTAGGTCAAACGGACATGTGCCACTTCTTGGCTCTTTTAAAATTCTTTTTCTCTTGTTTCTACAGTGAAGTCAGCCACGTTATGGTTTTAACGTGCCTTTTTTTTACGTCCCTGGCCCTTGATTTGCTCTCAGGCTCCCAAAGGGAGGGACCAAAGGTGTTGAACCTGGTCAAGCCACGCGGGCTGAGCATGACTGATATGCAGGGTAACGACAAGCTTAAGACTCAGCTTGTGAGGGGTAAGATGGGAGGATATAGCTGCGACAGAGAGAGGCCGGAGGGGCACTCAGGAAACCCCAAAAGGGAGAGGTGCAGGTAGCCCTGTAAGCGTGACAGCATGTGCTTTCTGCTTTGCAGAGTGGAAGTGGACGTGAGCCTGTGCTTGACAGTTTGCTTAACTTGGAGTTTGGTCTTAACATAGTCTTAACAGGCACACAAGCGTAAGATGTTCAGAAACACCCATATCCTAATTTCAGAACAGATTTCAGCTGCTTACAGATGTGGAAAAAAACCCCCAAAATGGTGCTTTAAGCTCAGTGTACCCCCGCGCCAAGCACAGTGCATGCCCAGCAGAGGCAATGCATAGTTAGACCTGGCTTGCCCAACATCTGTACAGTATAAATCAGGTGCGTCAGCGGACCTTTTGCACTTTTATCTAAAGCTGAATCAGCTATTATATAAAAGCACCAAAAAGCCCCAGATCTATACAGTCACCAAGGAGCCGGGTTGAACTAGCATGCTCCCTCTTCCAGTAAAGTGCTGTTTGTTTGGTTTTTTTGGAGGGGAGGTGGGTTCACATCTGTCAGAAGCCTTCAGCACTTAGCCTTTCAAAAATGCGGCCCAACTTTTGAAAATACAGTTTAGGCACTTAAGTTGCTTAGGGCGCCTGTAGACATATGGGGACACTGCTCAGATGTGCTGTAATTCCAGTGCATTGGATCAAGTCTGCTGCAGCGTGATCATTAGCCCGCTCCAGCAGCCTCTGCGTCTCGTGTATTCAGCATCCCTGGGCTTCCAAATGGCAGTGGAGGCACTTCAACTACCACTCTTTGAATGAGCTTTAGTTGAAGCGCCCCCGCCACCGTTTTGAAGTGCAGGATGTTGAATACACGAGACGCTGCGGACACTTTAATTGGAGCAGCTCTCAGAGCCCCTCTAAGTGCCTCCCTACCACCACCCCGGCATGTGTGTAAAGATGCTCTTAGGGGCTTTCTCATTTGTTTGCTATCAAATATCTTCTGGGGACATCTGGGACTGTGTCCTGGTGGATAAAGTCAATCAGGCAGGTATTTTCCAACTCTTAACTACTACTTTAATCCCTTATAATTTTGGAACAAGTGGAAACAAGGCAATACTGCCGGCCACTTACGTGTCACACAGATCTTAGGTTCCTAGAGCAAGTTGCACGTGCCTAGTAGATAATTGCACATAAAAGGAACTTTCTCCCATTCATACTTCCCTAGAGGGTTGTTCATCTGTAGTTTTAAGGCTTGCTGTAGTTTTCTTTTAAATTGATCAGAGCAATATTTGTCAGCCAAACAGTGTGACCACAATACCCAGAGAGAGAAGTGGATTTTAGGTCTGGATTTCACACACTTACTATGCTTTAGTACTGTTACCTAAAAAGTGGCATAGTTAACCATTCAGCAAGTAGCTAACTGTCAGAACTGGTTAGCTTCCTTGCCTGCAGCCCTTAAATCAAGATTTTGATTTCTTTCTAAACAATCAAACTGGCAGAGTCAGGTCAAGGTTGGGGTTGGTCCAAGGTGTTTCAAAGCCACCCGTGTGGTCTCCTCTTTTGCTGTGCTGCCTGCACTATGAGCCATACTGTTAGTGGAAACAATGCTGTAGTGATATGATATTGGAGGAGCTTAGGGGTGTTTTAAGTACACATCCTTTTGGGCGTTTTCAGAGCTTTAAGTGACTTAAGCCTAGCGTTTATTGAAAGTCAAATGATTTGTCCTGTTGAAAATGTTATTTCAAAACTCTTAGGCACTTCTGAAACTCTCCTCCAGTGTTTCAGTCTTCTGGTACTCTCAATCTGTGGTTTCCTTATATTTTTATGAAAATGATTTGGTGTTTTTTTGAAGTGAAAATCGGGAAGAGATGACTTCACAATTGAGGGAGGCCATTTAAAATACAGCCTCCATAGATGTTTTGTCCCTGTCCAGAGAGTTCAAGGACTTATTTAAAAAAAAAAAATCTTGGAAGTAACAGCATTGGCTGGTTTAAGAGCAGCTTCTAATTCCTCCCTCTGGGCTGAAGTGTTGGTAGTTTGGATGGTCCACAGATGATTTTAAACTAAGTAAAAGTAGCTGTCGTTCATAGGTCTCAGCGCTCACTTGAGAGTGTGTGTGTGTGTGTGTGTGTGTTAATACTGCAGCTTGGTCTTTTCTTACAGAATTCAATAGAATCAGGATTGTCCCCGCATCTCTTCCCCTTCTAAAAATCCATCTGTCCCACCCTTAAGTGGGTGTAGGATCCACTCTTGGGGAGTTTCTCAGAGGACCAGGCCTTTAGATCAGAAGAGACCTTTTTTCCCCCAGATAGTGAAGGCAGCCTTGGTGCTCTGACACCCAGGGGTGCTGCCAGATCCTTTGAAAGGTGCTGCAGAGGTGTGAGGAAGGGGAGGGAAGTGTCGAGAGAGAAGCAGATAAAGACAGGCTCAAGCTTGTCCATGGCCCCTCCGTCCCCTACCCCCAGTGCCTGGTCCCCCTGCAAGGAAGGAAGCACTGTAACATCTAAATTAGTTTTTGAAACTGGGTGCCACTCAGGGGTGCCTTAAGTCCGAAAAGGTTGAGACAAAAGGTTGAGACCCCCCGTTGTAAAACTGGAAGGGGTAATCCCAGTGATCTAGCTAGTGTCTTTTTGAATAACAAGGCCAGAGAAATTCACACGCTGATTTTCACGCTGAACGTTTGTTGAGCTCATTTATCAGGGCGTATCTATTAATTTAAGAACTTCAATAGATGCAGATCCCACTACTTCCCTTGGTAGGCTGTTTTAATGGTTATTTGCCTTTGCTGTTAAGACCTCTTCTAATGATGTTGAACAGTATTTCAGAGGATTGATCCCTTATCTTTATTGTGGGGTTTGATTGCCTTGGCAATGGTAGATTCATAGATATTAGGGCTGGAAGGGACCTCAGAAGACTTGGTATTAATATCTATTAATCATTCCAATCTCTGGATTTCCCAGCGTGTTTGGTTTTATCTGCCTGTTAGATTGCAATTTGTACAGACTTTTCGTTTTTGTGGGTGATACGGTCTGAATTAAGCAAGTTATGAGGAGGTGGCGGTGACCAAAGTCAGGCGAACTGGCCAGAAATAAATTTGGATTGGAAATTAAAAGAGGGTTTCAAGATGTCAGAGCAGCCTTCTGGTAACAGTAGTTTGGGCAGCAAACCTAACTAGTTTGACGAGAGGACCTGATTCCCTTATGAAAGGGAGTATATAATATGATCGACTACTAGATTGAGTGATCCAGGAGATTCCTTCTAGGCTGATGTTGGTGGTTTTAGTGACTAACGGTGGTCTCAAGTTGTAGGCTTGCCATCAAGACCATAGTCTGGCTCATGGCTTATATGAGACAGATTTGAAATCTTTCCACCAAGCGATGAAAATGAGAAAGCAATGCACTGGTGGCTTTAATTTACATGCACTACAAGTCCTTTGTTGTCTAAGGTTACAAGGTAGCCACTCCTCTTCATCCTTTGCCCAGAAAACTTGGTTTCTCTTCTTTACGTTCTTTTAATGTAGCATATAGTAATTTTGAAGGGGGTGTGGAAGAAAAGAAAGAGCAGCAACTGAACTGTGTGTAAAGACTCATGGAAATACTTTGATTTCAGACAGAGTGCTTTATAAAAGCAAATAGAAAATCATATCCTTGTTTTAGAGCTGCTTGGGGGAATTTTTGTTATAAACTTTTTTTTTTTTTTTTACTAACAAATACCTATTCATCGAAACAGAAAGGTTTCATAGGGAAAGTGTCTGTTTTGATCTTTTTTTCCCCCCCAAACTGTCAAAGCAAAGTGAAAATGTTCTTTTCTTCTAGGTCAGAATATTTGCAATTGTGGTTTGTTTGCTTGCTTTGAAATTTAGACAAATGATTTATTTTTTTTAAATTAAAAGTAGGATTTGGTCAAAATCAAAACCAATGAAATAGTTTCAAAATGATCAGAAAAAAACACCTGAAGAGACCCAACCCAAAATAATTCATGGATTTATTTTTGTTGTTGTTCCTATTCAAGGTATAAAACATTTTGGCAATTTCCAAGGCATTTGTAGAATGGCAAAGCCATTTCCTAGCTGGGTCTACCTGTTCTACAGTTAGAGAAATTGAAGCAAAGAGACTTGACGTAGCCTATGTCACACAACAAATCGGTGGCAGAATGAAGATTTTTCCCCCCAAAAAACCTTGTTTGTCTAGTCTAATAAAAGATATCATCTCTATCACAAGTCCTGATTGAACTAAATCCAAGGCTTCTGGCTTTCAGCACACTTTGCAAAACACCAGTGTTCAGTTATCAGAATTTCACACGCTGTTTTATGTGGTAAAGACTTATCAGCAGGACTGGGACAGGTGTGGCTGAGTGCTCAGCTTCCTTGGTAGCATGACACCAGTGTCTTTATAGCACAGTTCTTATCTCAGCTGCATGAAGAACTGGCTTTCTGGTTTCATTCATCGTATGTCATCTACTGCATCTGTGCATAAATGAGCTGGGTACTTCCCGGTCAGGGCGGCTAGGGTCTGGAACCAACTTCCAAGAGAAGTGGTGCAGGCTCCTACCCTGGGGGTTTTTAAGAGGAGGTTAGATGAACACCTTGCTGGGGTCGTTTGACCCCAGTACTCTTTCCTGCCATGGCAGGGGTCGGACTAGATGATCTTCTCAGGTTCCTTCCAACCCTAGAAACTATGAAACTATGACGTAACGGGCACCCCACATACATGAGAGCAATGGCCTCTTTGCGATTGTTGCTTTGATGCCTGTACACCCACTGCAGTAAAACTCGGGTTATGTGCTGGACAATCCTGCACTGGGCAGAAAGATGGTGAAGGTGACCTGTTGGAGTTACATGGGGTAGTGGACAGATCACTGGACTGGACCTTGGGCATCCTATTCTGTATCCTGCCACTGTGCCTCTGGGTGACCCTGGCTGTCACCCCATGTCCAGCTTGGTTACTTAGCTCTGTGGCTCAGTTTCCCCATCTGTAGAATGGGGGAGTGATGCTTCCCCATCTCACAAAGGCATCTGGAAGATGAAAACATTAAATTTGGCACAGTACCCTGACACTGTGGTGATGGGAGCATGCAAATACCTTTGGGTGCCTGCACATGAGTGTGAAGCAGACTTGATTAATCAAGTGTGCTGGAGCATGGTAATTACTGCACTCCAGCAGCCTCCCACATCTTGTGTATCAGCTTCCCTGTGCTTCAAAATGGTGGAGGGGGTGCTTTGACTAAAGCGCATCGAACATGCTTTTAGTTCCAGCGCCCCGTTGCTATTTTGAAGTGCGGGGACACTGATACGCAAGATGTTGCAGTGCTTTAATTAGAAGAGGTCTCGGAGCCAGTCTGATTAAAGCGCCGCCCCCGGAGCACGTGTAAAAGTGCCCTTAGTTTAATAGAGAGTCCTGAGCAGCAGCTTTGTGTTTCAATTAGAGGAAGGAAGAGAAAGAAGGCAAGAGATGGGCAAAAGCTGGATCATTTCAAATGAGAGAAAGCGACTCATAAGTCATTTTGAAGATCAGATCCTGATTTCTCTCTTGCTCAGTGCCCCAATTTAATCCGAGGTGCTCTGCTCACCAGATTAACCTGTGATTTGGCATTTTGTCAAGTATTTCATTTTCTCAGCCCGCTTGGAGCACTGGTTAATCTTCTCTTTTCTTCCTCAGAGGCTCTTGAATGACTCAACTGCAAAAAAAAAAAAGAAAAAGAAAGATATAGCTAGCAGCAATCTTGAAAATTAACAGTATCTCTGTTCTGGTCCTTGGCTTCGCTCCCAGCACTGGGACGTGTGCTTCCTCTTATCTGCAGGCCGGGCAACTGGCGCCTGCTTTGAGTCGGCCAATCCACATAACTTCGTAGAGTTGAGAACTGTGGCATTTGCTCAGTCCATCCTCCCAGAAAACTCTTTTGGATCAAAGAGTCCCCTCCAACGTGGGCAGTTCCCCTCCGGGTCCTGTACATGTTGTGTTTGTCCTTGTTGTCACATTAAAGCAGCTTGTGGCAACTGAGTGGGCATAGCACAAAAATCACCGACATCTTGCTCAAAATGTCGGCACTAGTATAAGCCAACATGCATATAGTCGCCTTTTTTAAAAAAAATAAAATGTCGCCGGAGTAGAATTTTATTTAAAACCCAAATACAGCTGTGATGCTTCCATTGTCGTATTGCACGTCAATCTAGATCCAACAGAGAGATTCTAGTGGGGAAACAGGGCAACTTTTAGGGATGATTTTGGCTGAACTGCATATTCCCTGTGCCACTGTTCCCCTATCTGACAAATGATCATATATGACATGGGTGTTTAATGTTTGTAAAGCAACTTAGGGGCCTTGGATCCCTATATTTTCTGTGTTAACGGAAACCAGAGAGGGGTGTGGTTCGTCTAAAAGCAATTAACATAATAGCTAAATTGTAATGAGCTCTGTTATCGAGAAGGCTAAACTAGATAGTCCCTGCCAGTCTTTTCAGGCTTAGATTATGGGAAGTTATGATGCCCTAAGGTCAGCTGTGTTACCCAGCTCTTGAATACAATTAAAAAAAATTATATACTCAAGCCCAGATCCACTGTGGGTCTGTGTCTCAGATGCAATCGCAATGAGTATAGTACAAATACACGGTTGGATCTGGACTAATTTGTGCCTATCGGCATCCTTTTATGTGCAGCCAGCAGAGCAGACTAATGTGTAATTTTGCATCTGCCTAGAAGAAAAGATTTCAGATTCGAGAGCAAAATATGTCACAAAGAAATATGCCAGGACGTGAGGGCTTGTGACAGTCCCTGCATAACCGTGGCAATTAACGGAGCCTGCAGAGTTGACAGAGCTTCTATATAGATAGGGGTTTTGTTAAGTGATGACTATGATCTGCTCGGGTGCTGCTGTTTGTGTTTTGTCAGGAAAATCAGCAAGTGCCACTTCTGTCTGACCAGCATATTGGAATTTACAGTCTGCTAGGACTTTTAAACTACCGTGTATAGTAAATAATTTGGCTCCATCTTTGGTGATCTAACCCAATTTTCAGAGCAAGAGATCTGGAGCAGTTCTAGTATAATATCAGCCACTTGTTCCTTAGTAGGGCTGTGCAAACTTTCAGGTGCTGATTCGATTCGGCCCGATCTGGTGGCTGAATCTAAACACCCGAATCGAATCAGGGGACCGATAAAAAGGTCCGAATCGAGTCGAAGCTCTCCAAATCTTCAGAAAAGAGCTTTGACAATTTGGGCAGTGCCCGGTGGCTGCAGCAGGGAGCTGGAGCTGGACTCTGAGCTGGTAAGTAGTGGTGGAGGAGGGGGGCTGGAGAAGGGAGGAGGGGACCATGGGGGGACCCCTGCCCTCCCCCATCCTCTGCCTGCTCCCCCAGCCCCCCATGGCTGTCCCTGCCTGCCCCAGCTCCTGGTGTTTTAAATAAAAGCCCCTACTCACC
>NW_017728991.1:12871305-12873847 GCF_001723915.1 Gavialis gangeticus | reverse complement strand
ACCGGGCATTGCTGGGTGGGGGGTGATCCCTGCTGCCCCCCACTGCCCCATGCTTCATGGGGGGCTCTACCATGAGCCCCCCAAACCCTCCCTTACTCTCCCAGCCCCCCCACCCGACAGTTGCCCCATCCACCCCGGCTCTGGCCCTTTATAAACAAAAACAAGAAACCCCCCGAGACTCACCGCTCCTGCAGCAGCCTTGGGGCTTCAGGGTGTTGTGCAAGAGCCCCCCACATGGCACAGGGCAGTGCGGGGCAGCGAGGATCACCCCTCCGCTGGCAGGAACTAGTGAGTTCAGGGTTTTTCTTGTTTTTTTTCCTTAAAGGGCCAGATCTGGGCTGGGCGGGGCAGCCATGGGCGGGCTGGGACAGCGGGGAGGGGGTTTGGGGAGCTGGTGCAGGGCCTTCCACATAGCGTGGGGCAGTGGGGGGCAGCGGGGATCGCCCCCCCCCCCAGCAGCACCTGCTGAGTTGGGGCCTTTTCTTTCATAGATTCATAGATGTTAGGGTTGGAAGGGACCTCAATACATCTTCGAGTCTGACCCCCTGCATAGGCAGAAAAGTGCTGGGGTGGGCAGCGGGGCAGCCATTGTGGGGCTGGGCCTGGCTGATTCAGAGATTCAGCTGAATTGATTCGGGATAGCGATACAAATCACCAGATCGAATCGCTGTCCCCCAAATCAGCCGAATCCAAATTGAAAGCGAATACTAGGTGCTTTGCACAGGCCTATTCCTTAGCTCCAGGGAGCCCCAGGCTTTCTCAAGGTCCACATGGTAGATAAAAGTATTAGCAGGAGAAGGGGCCCAGCCAGAAAATGTCTAGAAAGTGTCTACTCAATGGGAGAGGCTTTGTGTTGCCTATTGAGATCAACAGGCCTACTCCCCTTTCTTCCTCCCATTTTCTCCGAGGAGGGGTAATAGTCCCAAAGCCCCAGAAGAAGGCTATGAATGCTTTCCTGGGGAAACGGAGAGGATCTGGCGCTGGGAATGTGCAGTAGAAGGAGTAAGGATAGTGTCTCAGGAAAGAGGGAGAGAGAGACATGGTCCCAGGACTGTCTGACTTCTAATTGAGGCTTAAAAGTCATCGGGGAGATTGGTTTTCATTGTGAAACTTGGAGCTAAGTGAGTGCCTTTGGCTTTTAAGAGGGCATAAAACCCAGCCAAAACGTTGATCTTTTTAGCTTAAGTGAAGGGGTGTAAAACCCTGAGCAGCCAGAACTTATGAGTTCTATAAATTTTGCCTGTATCTGCAATGAAATGTGGAGTCATTTTAGGACCAAGTGGACATAACAATCATGGCATTGTTCATTACATCACTACAGCTAAAACCATAAAGCATTTCACGTTACTTGTGCTCTTTGTCAAATTCAGAGTATTTTATTACTGGAGACTTGCTTCTGCACCATATACTTATGATTGCAGTGTATTCAGATTTAGTTAAGAAACCCTGGGGGTTTAAAAATAAAGGTGTAAAGTGCTTTGCAAGACCTATAGAACCAAGATCTTTTATTTTCTTAATATGCTACAGCTATGTTTAACTCCTGGCTATAAATCTCTCCCTTCCTGGCTGATGTTATAGCTTGTATGCAATCACTCCATACTTGTCTGAGCTAAAGTGTGCATTTGTGTGTAGCAGTAACAGCAGCCAAACATCTTAGGAGATGCATTTTATATCCTTTTTTATATAAATAATGCGTTGCAGTTGTAATTGTATGATCCAGGGGCAACAATCAACACCATAAAACCCACATTATTGACTGCTGTTTCAAATGCCTATGCATACCCTACAAAGTGTTTTTATTAAAATATATTGGGGAAGAAAAGAGATTCATAATCTGTCTTCGAATGATAAGCCATTTTTAGTCTGAAAAGTAACTTTTTTTTTTAATATTTCCAGATTTTTTGAGAAATGCTTTTCTTTTTCTTTTCTTTTTTTTTCAAGTGTAGTTTTGAAATCTAAAACCTTCAAATCTGGTTCCATTTTCTTATTTTCACTGTTCTACTATGAGACTGAACAGGGCCATCCAGTGTTTTTCACCATTTTATCAATATTGTTTCCTTTTTTATTTTTCCTTTTCCTCCCACCCCACAAGGAACCCTTTAGTTCATATTGTATACATGTTACTGGCCTGCACAATTTTTTTTTTCCACAAAAAAATCCTTTTACAGAAAAAACAAAGTCTCCCATTATTTAAATATTTAGAACGCCTAATATTTAAAAATATTTAGGTCTCCATTTTGCAGTAACTGTTGTTTTTCTAAGTGTTTTCAAGTTGAAAAGGCCTGTGTAAGTACCAAGGAATATGGTATTTCTCCCCCCCCCCAAAAAAAAAAAGTAGTACATAGGGCTCAGATGTAGGTAGGCATCGAAATGTCCATGTGGATTTGGGTCCAGTGACTTAGGAATCTGAGTCCTACTGACTTTCAATAAGGCTTGGGTTCCTTAGTCTCTTAGGTGCAGTTGAAAGCTTACCCATTATTATGGTTTTGCAGATTAAACCCCAAAATACTTTGGTGATCCTACTTTATGAGGCAACATTTTG
>NW_017728991.1:12865294-12866305 GCF_001723915.1 Gavialis gangeticus | reverse complement strand
ACAAAGCTTTGCAAAGTAATAAAATCAAACAAAGAAACACCACTGTTGGGTTTTGTTTTTTAAAAAAACAAAAACAAACCTTAATTTTGGCCCGTTAGTATGGATTTGATGCTTTTGATCGAGATGAGGGCCCCAGCTGAATGAGGGCTGGAGAGCTGGACTCTGAAAGTTGTATCTTCTATCCCAGAGCTGGTCAGCTTCTAAGTAATGGGGGGCCACATACCATGTGGGCATGGGAGCCTGGCTACACCATGCCCACCAGCACCTACTAGACTCCTGGCAGCCTTGGGCAAACTTTTAGTATCAGGCCGCCCTTTGCCAGAGATAATGATGATGGTGATAATAATAATAATATTAAAAACTACTATTCCTGGGTCCCCTTTCCGTCTGGGCCACGGGCGGCCGCCCGCTTCACCCATGCCTGTGTCTGGCCCTGGTGCCCACATGGGTGCCCTCCCTGCTGTATCATACCCCCTTAGCCCTCACTCCCAGCTCCCTGGCTGGCTACAACCTCCCCCCCCAGCCCCTGGCCATGGGTTGACCAGGCTCCATGGCCTGTGCCACCCTTATTCCTACCCCTGTAGCAGGGAAGGAGCCTGTGGCTGCTGGTAGAGCCCAGGGGCTGCAAATCATGTCCTCATGGGCTGCGGGCAGCCTTCAGGCTGTGACTTGGTGAGCCCTGTTCTGTTTTATCTGGAAGAGCCAGCAATAAATTAATTTCTGTGCATAAAAACAAATGTGGTGGAGAAAGATACTGTGCAAGACAACGGGAACCAAAACAGTGTTAAAGAAGACTGTCAAGATAATTGATTTTTAACTAACTACTTAGGCTCAGAAACATCAGTTCTTGTTCCGGCTAGGTTTTCGTGGAAGCTATGCCTGGACACTTAAAACCATTTAATAACCTTGCCATTCACACTGCTGGCTCATGTTGCACAAGAGTTATGACATGCACGCAAGCAGTTTGCTCAACGAGAGAACAACATGACTGTGTGCAGAGTACTTCTGCTT
>NW_017728991.1:12830502-12860294 GCF_001723915.1 Gavialis gangeticus | reverse complement strand
TTTTCGTGGAAGCTATGCCTGGACACTTAAAACCATTTAATAACCTTGCCATTCACACTGCTGGCTCATGTTGCACAAGAGTTATGACATGCACGCAAGCAGTTTGCTCAACGAGAGAACAACATGACTGTGTGCAGAGTACTTCTGCTTTTTCCTTTTTCCACGATAAGATTATCAGTCTCACAGTCGTCACCAGACCCCATATTTCCCTTCCTCCACTTAGCCCACATCAGAACGTGTTCAGCCAAGGCAAAAGCAATTAGTGTAAAGGTTGCACAGGTGGGGGAAGGTTCGTTTTTTGAGGTGTGATATGCCACAAGCTCTTTCTCTCATCTCCATGATTTCGGTCATGGTGTGGGGCCAGATGGCAGAGTTCCTACTCTCCTTGCTGAGCAGTTATTCATGCAGGGAGATCCATTGCCCTCAGCGGGCCTGTCCATGTGAATAAGGGGTCTGCCTTTGAGCATGTCTGTTCTGTGGGACCAGTCACTGTTTGCTGGCTTGGGTGAGGCCCATTCTCCAAAAGCCAAATGTGGCTTAGACTCAATAACAGGCATACAGCGTTTCATCTCTCTAGCCTGCCATGAGATTTGATTCCTTTAAAGGTTGCTCCCAAGACTCAACATTTGTCTTATCATTGTCACGACAGCCAAGAAGTACGAACATCCTTAATCACCATAAATACTTAGCACGTGGCTTTTGGATACTATGCAAGTGAGCAGCAACTTCAGGGTGATACCGAAGACGGCCTCTGCCGGGTGTTGTATCTGGTCAGCACTGCAATCAGTCTGCCTGTTAGAGCAACAGTTCGCAAGCTTTTTAGACTCAAGACACCCCTCAAAAATGCCAGCTTAGTTCTTGCTCATTTTTTGACTCTAGGAAAAAATAGAGATATTTTTCTGTTACTTAATAGTGCTAACACTGTGCAACACCCCACGTTACCCTTGAAAAGATCTCACCGTGCCCCTGGGTGCTGCGGCACCTGGTTGAGAATCACTGTGGTGGATGGATCTAACTGACTATCCTAGCTCCTGCCGGAGAGGCAGATGAGCCATGCAGTTTTAGGAATGTCTTGCAGCAGTCCCCTTACTACTTATTCTGTGCTAATCTGAGTCTCAATCCCTTCTGCCCCCAAGGCATGCCAGTGCATAAAAGGTGGAGGCTTATAAAGAAGAGCAGGCAGTGTCTTGTGCATTGTTTTCATCCCTCAGTCATTTTTTTTTTTTCTGTTCAGATGATCCAGCCTCCACCACTTTTCTCAGTTGAAGGATGTTGGAAGTCTTTTAATTGAAGAACCCCTCCTTTTGACTGCTTCATTGAAGCACAGCAACTTGCTCGCTTGCCCTGATGCTCTGAGTAGGAGGAGGCCTGCGTAAGGCAAGGGACAGAGCTCTTCTTTCTTTGCCCGCTATAACATTGATAATTTTTCCGAAGTCACTTTGGGCTTGACTCTAGAAACAGTTACCCCAGCTCCCTTCACTTATACCCCTGTTTTTGACGAATGAGATATCGTCTCAATTCAGTCAGACCGTACTGCCCCCTGTCCAAGGCAATGACATCCTCATAGATGATAGATTTATTCATGGTTATTGAACAGATTGAATTAGAGGTGTTTCCACAAGCATCTCTAAATCGATGATGGTGGATGCCAGGGAGAATATTGAATAGGGGATAGATCACTCTAGAGAGTCTGGTTCAGTGCTTTCCCTCCTATAGCATCTATACTGTCGGAAACAGGATCCTGGGCTAGATGGACCGTTGGTCTGACCCAATGTGGCACTTCTTACCTTCTTACCCTGCGAGGCAAGTCATGATATTGCTAAGTGACATAGGTGTACTTGCAGTTTATCCTCTTGCAGTTGGCCAGATTACATCCTTAGCTGCATGCATGTGCGCAGTGTTGCCGGCTCTTGTAATTCTGTCGCGTGGCTTGCAATACTTGATGCAATTCGTAAAGCCACAGCTCCAAGAATCATGTGGTTGTAGCAGTATCTCATGTCTATCTTTTTTTCTTAAGTGGTTTCATCCCTCAGAATTGTAAGTAAATACTTTGAAACTTAAAGCACACCGAGCCTAAATGCTCAGGCGCTAGAAGGCAAAGGAAAAACAGCCACAAATTTACTGTTTTAGTTTCAAAATCCTGGTTTTTGAAAGTCAGTCTGATTTTTTTTGTAGCCCTGATGTATGGTTTTTAATGCATGGGCTTGGCAGTGCTGTGTGAGCATGCACACATGAGAGAGGGAGAGATACTACTGATGGAGCCCTGTGACTATATCCAAAGGCAGAATATGGTTCAGAGTTTTGTCTAGCAGATTAAGTTGAGTAAGGTCAGTTGAACACTAAAATAAACCATGAAAGAAATCCTAAAGTTTTCAGTCTGTGGAATGAAAACGCATTGCTCTCAACTATGCCCTTCACGAGCACGCCGAACAAACATTGCAGTGTATTTTGTAAATGAAAAAAAAATATTTCAACCTGAGGCATGTGTGTTTTGTAGTAATCTAAGCTCTCCTTTCCTCCATCCCACCTTGGACAAGCAAAGTTGCCTGGATACAGTTGCAAGCAATAGATAATGCCATTGCCCTTGCCCTAGCAAGGCTTTCGTTTATGGAGTTAGGTGGAGGAAATAGGTTGGGCTGCTGTCATCTCGCAATCAATGAAGCATGTTGTCTCTTCTCTGTATAAGGGTGACATGCTTTTCAAGCATGGGCATGCTTTTGTTCTAAAAATGCCCGAGGGTTTCTGGACCTCAGCGGCTCACTAGCGGTCCTAGGCAGGTGTTAATTTTTTGTGTTACCATTCATATTATGAAAGTGCCTGAAGGGTCCTCCCTGCAACATACGTGTCTATGGATGGGTTGTAAGACAGTCCCTGCCCAGAAGAGCTCACAGCCTAAATAGGTAAGATGAAAGGTGAAGGAAAGAAAGCATTACAGCCCTTACTTTGCAGATGGAGAAGTGAGAGGTGGTTAGGAGTGGTCTGTGATCCAGACAGGAACTCAACACCAGTCTCCGTGCCAGGGTGAGGAGGGAGGATACAGGATGGAGAGAGGAGCTGTTATCAAAATGGAATTCAGTAAAAATATTGCCCGAATTTGGAGTGATCTTTATTAGCAAAATACTGGCCCATCTGTAGGGGGAAGCATATGGTGGCGAGGTGTCTTTTCAGCACTTACTGTCAGGATACAGGTTTCCCTTGCTTTATGCTGTACGTGTGTTCCTGGAAAACAACGCATAACTCGAATTCACATAAAAGGACCCCACTTTACAATGTAACAAATAGGGATGCGTTCAAGACCTCGACTGAACTGACCCCCAGACCCATTTCTACCACTTTTATGAGTTAGGTAACCACTAACAGCAAACAATGCACACTAGCCCAGGGAGAGGGGTAGGAGATAAGCTAGCGGGACACCTTGAAGCCATAATGGGGATGGCAGCTACAGAGACATGTCGCAGACGACAAGGGCGGGGCACAGATCCACACGGGAGACTATATTTTGGTGCCCATCACTCCCGCAGTGCACCACACAAAGCCGCTGAGTGCGGGCTTCCACCACGCTGATCATGTACGAGTGAATATGCATATAATGTATTTTTGGTATAAAAAGGGTCATTGCATAACAACGAATTCACACATACAGAACCCACATAAAGCGAGGGAAACCTGTAAATTCTTTTTCTTTTTTTTCCATGGATGCTTCAACAAGATCTGTTATGGTCTGTAACTGTTGCCTATGGAGGTACAGATTCATTACCTCTGTTTACCAACTTCCCTCTCCTCCCCTTTCTTCTTTGGTTTTCTCCCTCTGCTACCACAGTCACTTTTACCTTAAGTAGCTCAGTAAAGAGCAATAAAGAGTCAACAGCATGGCACATATTAACCTTGTGTGTCGTGTGAATATCAGATACCGGCATGATTTTACCTTTAGGCTGCCAGTGTTTGTATAGCAACTGATTATGCATGAACCTGAAGTTGTGTTTCCGTTTGGTTCCCATGCTTTGCCTGACCTCCAGTACTTTCTTAAAAAAGCGAGAGAGAAAAAATTGTACTGAGGAATTAATTTATTGAAAATAATTTCCCAAATTCCCAACAAGAATTATTAGCCTCCCCGTACATCAGGCTTACAGGAAGCTGGCATTGCAATGTGCAGTTGGACATTAAGGCAGCGTCATCCACATCATGACCAAAGGCAGTACAAGGGATTCCTGTTTAAAATGCATTAACCTCATTCCTTTCTCCCGTGTTGTCATCCAGAAAAGATTTAAAGCAGAGAACAAGACCACAGCTCATCTTTCTCAGGTTCCTTCAGAGCAGTGAGTAGGGGTTGCATTGTGTGCTGGCTTTTTTTTCACCTGGCTTTGAGCTAATGGCTCGTTCTCCTACGGGACCCTATGTGAATAGCTCAGTGTGGATTAAACTGTATTGCTGTTTACATTACAGGCATGTCAAAATGCAGAAGTGACCTTTCAATAGGTGCTTTCTTTTGGAAAGGGGAAAGGAAGATAGGAAAGTTTGATGTGCTGTAGCAGGCGAATGCTGCCTGGGGCACATCTCTAAGTGGGGAACACATGGCCCGTTGTTCTGCAAGATCAGTGGGTGACGTGCGTCATCTGGTGAAGTAGATCACCAGTGCTGGGATGCATACCAGCAGTGCTGATCCACTCCATCTATTTCTAGCTTCAGTCTATCTAAATTCAGTGAATCAACCACCTGTCTCTAGTAGGACCAACCAAAACACCAAATCCAAACATCCCTGGGCTCGAAGGTTCCCATTGTGGGTGAGAGTCAAACTCTGGCTGGGTTCTTTGAGCCTGCTGTCGGCTCAAAGAACAGGGTTTAGGACATGGGAGGGTAGAGACAAAGGATGTGGCTGTTTGAGAGATGCAGTGCAAGACCTTCTTTGCAATCATATGCATCTCATTACTTTAACCACAGCAAAAGCTTCTTAAATTTCTGCTGAGTTATGATAGACGGGGTAAGTTGAAGTCTGCCTCAGAATTAATCATTGGGGCAGATGTTGGAATTTACATCATGAATATAGCAGATTCTGATTCATTTTAAAATGTAACAATCTTCCCTGAAAATTGCTACGCTCTATAAAAGATCAGAAAAGTCACCCCGTGCTCCAGGTTCCCTTGTTTTGATGTTCATAGCTATAAGATTAATGTTTTACTGAGTCAAGACAAACTAGGTGATCTTACATGCATACTCCTTGCTGATGAATTTCAGGAATTTAGGACCACCATGACTTTTAGTGGGCCTCTCCTGTGTTTCAAGTCAAGTTGGCTGGAATTTGGTTTTTTTTTTTTTTGGTGACACAGTTTCTTGGCAGGAAATGGTAATGTATGAAGGTTGAAAATTTTCCCAGAAACATATTTTTTTCAAGTAAACTTAAAATAAAACTTGTCAGCATGGTTAATCAGGTGCAGAATAGCACATGCCCCCCAAAATAGCCAGTGGCCCAATCAGCAGGGACATTTGAGACCCAGGTCCAAGGTGTTGCACCAGATCAGATGAGCAGAGACCTGTGTCTCCCACCTCCTACACGAGTGTCTTTGATACCCATCCCGTTGGCTTTGGGGGAGGGTGGGCATCTCCCACCTCCTACACAAGTGTCTTTGATACCCATCCCGTTGGCTTTGGGGGAGGGTGGGCATCTCCCACCTCCTACACGAGTGTCTTTGATACCCATCCCGTTGGCTTTGGGGGAGGGTGGGCATCTCCCACCTCCTACACAAGTGTCTTTGATACCCATCCCGTTGGCTTTGGGGGAGGGTGGGCATCTCCCACCTCCTACACGAGTGTCTTTGATACCCATCCCGTTGGCTTTGGGGGAGGGTGGGCATCTCCCACCTCCTACACAAGTGTCTTTGATACCCATCCCGTTGGCTTTGGGGGAGGGTGGGCATCTCCCACCTCCTACACGAGTGTCTTTGATACCCATCCCGTTGGCTTTGGGGGAGGGTGGGCATCTCCCACCTCCTACACAAGTGTCTTTGATACCCATCCCGTTGGCTTTGGGGGAGGGTGGGCATCTCCCACCTCCTACACGAGTGTCTTTGATACCCATCCCGTTGGCTTTGGGGGAGGGTGGGCATCTCCCACCTCCTACATGAGTGTCTTTGATACCCATCCTGTTGGCTTTGGGGGAGGGTGGGCATCTCATTCATGTTTCTTCATAACAATGCAAGAGTCTTATTTTCTTTTCCATGGCAATTAAAACCAATCTGAAAATCCTGAAATTGTTGAAAAACAGAATGCTTTTCTGAACAGCCCTATTTAGCAGTGTTTTTGCTTTTGCCGCGTTTAAACCAGTTAATGGCCCTGAACAATCTGCACCTCGAAGGCAATGTTTGGATAAGCTTCTGGTAGATCCTAGGGAAACCCATTTCTGCATGTTTTGGCATAATCATATACATAGAAAGAGTTAAGTTTAGGGGCCCAGCATTTTCCTTTATACACTCTACAAGAAATGTCCTTCTAATTCTCCTAGCTCTCCTCTAGCTGCTTCCCCTCTGGGCTTTCTCCAACAGGAAGACTTAACAGGCGGGTAAAGAATATACATGCCCAATTACAAACAAAATCTTGTTTAAATAGGAAAGAAGGATCTTGCTTAAAATAACTTTAATAGACTACTTCCTGCGTTCAAACAAAAGTGCCCCTTTGGAAGGGCATCTCATGTTCCAGCCAGGCTGGGTGAAGGGAAACGTGAAATTTAGAGCTCTGACCAGGTTGTTTAGGAGCCAGACAGCGTTAACAGTACTGAGTGTTGCTACTGTCCTCCGAGCGGCAGTGAATATTCCCATAGAAAGGTGAAGCGTGAGAGATCAGTGTATAGCGTGGTGTGTGGGTTGTTTTTTTTAATTTTGTTTGGGGTTTTTTAATTGGGTCATACTGTAACAATATAATTGTTGTTGCTTGGTTTATTATGCCGGCTTTATACATGACAGAGATTGCCTCTAGGGGTAGGCAAACTGGTTTTGGGTGAAATAGGAATCCTTCTCCCTCATCCCTACCAAACTTTTGTCTAATACTGTACAGTACTTCAAACTGGGCTTTTTCCCTCAGTTGGCCAAATAGAAACATTGGATCTGAAGGGTGCAACTCAGTCCAAGTCACCGGGCTTTGTGCCACTTCACACCGCTTCTGGGTTTCCCTGCCATCTGCCTATCATCTTTGCAAAAGCTGCAGTATGAAGCCGTAGGAATGCCAGCCAGAAATGTGTCTGGTCTAGTAGCTGTTATTCACAGGAACTATTTCATACGCTGCATGGACTGATGAAATACAGCGTGTCTCTGCTAGTTCCTTACCATAGTGATCATTTGGTTATTCTAAGCTAGTGATTTTCAACAGGGGTGACGTGAAATCCTTTAAAGGGTGCCGCAGGGTGCCACACAATATTAGCATTATTAGTATGCAATTACACATTATTCATAATATAAACACAGCAATTTCGCATAGAAATCCACAGCATCCAAAGCATTCTTTCCTGTTGTCGTCTTCTTGAGTTCTTTACAACAAAAGAGTTGCTCTATTATTTTCCCATAGTCAAAAAGTGAGTAAAAGCTAAGAGCTGGCATTTTGCAAGACAATTCAAGCCTAAAAAGTTTGAGAACTACTGCTCTAAGCCTTATGAGCTGATTGCAACTGCATCATTCAAACAGCAGCTGTTGCCTTCAGAATTTCTATGGAGTTTTTGGGTTTTTTTTCATTTGGAAGAAAATGTAGCAGTAGACCCAAGAAACACTTTTGAAGAAGATAGCTTCTGGAAGAGTTACAAATGTACAAGGGGTTAATTTAATTGTGCAACCCTAATTATGTTGGTAACCAACAACCCAAAAAGTGGAGAAAGTATCAGACAGGTGTATGTGACTTACACATAGGTAGATCTTAATTTTATCAGCTCCAAGTTAAGATCAGATCGCTTGGTCATTTTTAAATCTTAGTTCTAACGTAAAAAATAGTCAGCTCTGTTACCCGCTTGTGGGGTCTGAATTTCCAGACGGTGTTCGTAGCCAGTAACTATAAACTGCAAAATAAGACTTGCAACATCTGGGATCGCAGATGGAGAATGTAGTTTGAAATGTTTACGAGGAAGCACATTCTCCTTCCATGTAAACTGTGCTCATTTGCTTTGGCTTTGTTTAAAATAAACTGAATTATCATTCCATGGTTATGAATAAGAAGGTCAGGATTTTGCTCATCAGTTCAGCCTCTGTCCAGGTACTCAGACCAACAGTTGGCTGGTTTAAACCTGATGATCTCCCTTGATGCGGATCAGTCTTGTCAGATAAGTTCTCAAATTTAGGATTTCACTGTGATCGTCATTTAAAAGGTAGACTGCAGCCTGGGTGTACTGTGAATACTATAGTAAATGCTGATATGCCATTAGCTGGAAGTTCTGATGGCTTTTGAATAAAGCTCAGCCAATATGAAAACTTGAAAATGTGATAATTTGTGCAATACAATATGTAAATGCTGTTCTAAGGTATGAAAACAGAAGTAACCATTGCACTACACAGGTTGGGCTCTACTAAGTAAAAAATATTGGATGGGGTTACACAATACTTGTAACTACTATTCTCAACCTTTATCTTGGAGCAGGTATTGCAGAAACTTGATTGTGACCCTTTTGAAAAGCCCTTAGGGTCCTTGCTTACCCTAGCAGTATCTGGAAGCAGTTTCTTTAAACATCTGTTGAGGTCGAGAAATTCCCCACTAAAATTTTCTTAATATGTCTTTTCTGCAGGATTCAAACATTACAGTGCAAACTGATAATCCAGACCTAACACCATGTTTTCAGAATACCGTCCTTGCTTGGATCCCCAGTATTTACCTCTGGACAGCCTTCCCTTTTTATATCCTTTATCTGAAACGCTGCAAGAGAGGATACATCGTACTCTCTGTGTTGAGCAGGTTCAAGACGGTAGGATCTTTCTGCAACTCTCTGCAAAACTCTGTGCCTTTGGAGGGGGAGGGGGTTCACATATCTACATGGAAGCAAAGAAATGCGAACTGAAGGCAAACTGCAAGTAAAGGGGAACTGGGTATGGAAATTCCTTGATATTCTGTAGATTATGGTTTTAAGAGCTTTACAGTGTTTGATAACAAGGAGAATCCTTTCACCAGGCACCAAAATCTGGTGAAAAGAATTCAGCCTGAAAACATAAGGCTTGATGCTTACCAACCCACTTGTTCATGGGTCTATGTAAATGCTGTGTCCCTTATGTCTCCTGTTATTTTTTTTTTTTTTTGATCTAGGTATATGCCCTAACAAGGTAACCTAGCAAATATGGTTCTAAATGATCCCTTCTTGATCCTGGCCATCATTTTCCCCTTATTTTACATATACAAACAATTAAGAAATGAATACTTTGGTAGTAAACGGGAAGGTTGACACAAGAGCTAAGCAGATGGCTAGGAAGCTGGACAGGCACCTTTTCCTTCACTTTCCACGTGTGCTAATCAGTTAATTACATGGATTGTAAAGAAATACTTTGCATAGATACTGAACACTGAGGTATCAGGAAGCGTTGCTAGGAATGTAACAAGCCTTGGCTTGTTTGCCACCACCATAAATTTTGACCTTTCTTCCCTCAAACTTACATTCAGATGTGATGCACCAGATGAAGAGAGTGAATAAAAGGAGGGGTAGGGGGAGAGGGTTACAATGAAGAGAGTAAGCCTAGTACAGATTACAACTACGTAAGCAATATTCGTGCCCTTCAGGTTGGGATTGCGTGCTTGAAGACTTCTGCAGTGTTGCAAACCCCAAGTATTGGACGATTCTATATCAGCCTACCCCAAATCATGAGATTGGTTTAAAACCCGTGAGGCTTTATTTTTAAAAATCTTAGTACATTTATGATTTATTTCAGTTGCCTTCTGATTTTTGAGCCTTCTGGATGCCCTTAGGTATTGTATTTTAAACAGTTCAAAGCTTCCCCCCACAAGCATGAGGATTAAAACCATTTTTTTAAATGAATGTTGACATTCTCACACATTTCTGTGCTCCAGGATTTTAAGACAACTGCCAAATTTCAGGAAACCCATGATAAAATTGCATGCTTTGGCAATGCTGTCACAGAGACATGAGCATGTGGCCTGATGTGAACCACAAGAACGCACCTAGTCTACAGGATACAGTTCGCTTTGCTAGAAGGAGACTTGCTTCAAACCATATAGTCCTCATTTAATCTCTACATTGAGGCTATCATTGGTACATGGCCATCATGTTAAGGTCACTTCTCAGAAGTGACTTTTACTTTATGGGTGCAATCACAGTTGGGGACTTTCCAAGTTATTTTGCAGGTCTGTTTATAATTAGCAATGACACAGAGATCTGTCCCAGTTTCAGGTACTTTCTGAACATTTTCTAATTCCCATTATATCCCTAAAAGGTACTGACGTATCATTATTATCCTTGTTGCTCAAACAATAGGAGGGAGAGTTAAAAGCTTGTCCAGTGCCACATTAAAAGCTTGGACAGGGAAATGGAGTCAATCCAAGGGTAAACTTCTGGCCTCCCTGTCCAGAGTATGAATCACTAGATGCATCTCTTTCAAATCAATATCCAGCCATTTCTAATTAATTGGAGCCTGTCTGCAGAAAACAGATAGCTGTTAGGCTTAACCCTGATCACATTTATCACCCCTACAAAAATAAATGAAGCAAGATCCTCAGCTAGTGACTGTTGCAGCAGTTCCATTGATACTAGGATCCCCACCTGGTTTACATCAGCTTTTCACAGCTCAAGTGTAGGGTGCTGCAAACCCTGTTTCTGCATATGTAGAGGGAATGAATCAAATGCCTTTCCCATTTAACACTACTTTTCTTTTAGTTTTTAGGCGTTCTGCTTTGGTGCGTCTGCTGGGCAGACTTGTTCTACTCTTTTCATGAACTCCTGCAAAGCAGAACTCCACACCCCGTCTATTTTGTAACTCCCCTAATTCTTGGCATCACAATGGTAGGTATCAGTTTCCAGTTAGTATTAATAATTAACAACCATACCATTCACTGGGACAAAAAAAGCACCAGTAAATGAATGGGGTAGGAGTCATATATTGTGTTCTGCTTTAAACCGGAGAATCCTGTGGATCAGGACAGCCCCTTGCATTGGCCCTATATTGGCAATGTTGAGAGAAAGCAGAAGGACTGAATGAACCTTGAAAAATGAATTGCTCTCCCAGCCCTAGAGCTGATCGCTTCCTCATGGGTTTGACATGGTAGCAAGATGTTGGTGCGGGGAGCAGAGGTGCTGGCTTTGCCTGCTGCCATGTAGCTTTGTAGCTGATACATGAAGCTCTGGCAGAACCATCAGTCTGGCACATTTCAGCATCATTAATTATTCTTTCTAATTAAAAATAGCCTTGTTAAACCTAAAACGTTAATATTTCAGTTGGGCATGAAAAATATGGGTTTCTCTAGAAAGCCTTAAGTGTAGGCCATCTCCACCTCAATGAGCCCTGAAGCCGTCAGGTTAAAACCTTGCAATGGAAGGGATTGTTCTGCATCACAGATTTGCTAATGAAAATTTTTGCTGCTCTGCCCTAACTGTGGTTCTTGTTTGGAGAGAAGCAATTTGTGTTTTATGTTAGGTTGGTTTTGACCTCATCTGAGCTTGGAAATAACGGACCAAAGCTTGTGCCGTATCAGGCTGTGTCAAACTGGGCAGCCCAAATCAGGCACGTTCTTAACTGGGCAGAAACCAAATTCCTGTTGCTTAAGGTCTCAAAGTGGCTTCAGGTCTCAGACTGGCTTTGAGCTGTGCACCAAAAGGTGAAACACTGATTCATTAAGCTTTTAATTCCCTGTGGAAAATTAAAAACGCAGACAAATTTTGATGTACCTGCCTACAGGAGAGAAGTGACCTGGTGTGGAGAGTTTAAAACCTGTGTCCCTAATAATCACAGCAGTTCCTGAGTGCAGACACGATAACCTGCAGTTTAAAAGTAGAAATAGAGCTCAAAAACCAAGGGCTCTGAAGACAAGGAGAACAATTTATTCCTTAAGGACACTCTTGGCAAAAGAAAGTTTTGCCTTTGACTTCCATTGAAATGAGCTGGGTTTTTACGGGCATAGTTTGCAATTAAGTTTGTAGTGGAGGTTCTGCCATGACAATGGTGATGCAGCTGCTAGGTCTTCTTATGGGCACACAGTGAAAGAGCAACTAGGGAGAGCCGTGAGATGTGTATTCATGCATTTCCACATTTACACTTTGCAGTTATTAGCTGCGATCCTCATTCAGTACGAGCGACTGCGTGGAGTACAGTCCTCTGGCATACTCATTGTGTTCTGGTTTATATCTGTCCTCTGTGCTCTGGGTCCCTTCCGATCGAAAATCATGACTGCAACAACACAGGTAAGCAGATGATTCTAGGGGAATCTAGGGAAGTGTCTCTTGGCTTGGGAGAAGGAGTCACCTGGGTCAGACTGAGATCTCAATATGAATTTTGCCAGAGAAGAAAGGGAAGTTTGGTGTTAGTACCTTGATTCAGTCTCTAAATTAGGGGGAATGTGTTGCTTTACATCCGTATAATCCAGTGGGGATGTTCAAGTGATGCCCCGCTGGAAGCTATGTTGGCAGGAATCTGAGTGCTGCAGCAAATTCATACGTAGCGCACAGTGTACAGCATCCTCTATCTTTTAAAAGAGACTGAGTAGTGAGCAAAGAAATTAATCTGGGCTTCAAGTTGTCCTCCTGAGTCTGAACAGTTTGGCTGCCTTGCACAACTCTATAAAATCCTTGATGCGGGAACAGGCTTCTGACTCCTACAGCGGCTTTTACCAGAAAGCCCCAAGTTAGTAGAAGAAAACAAAGCTTGGCTGTTACGATTCCCATTTTACACACACAGTTGGTTCTGTCATGGTGAGGGAGGGATTGCCAGATCCCTTATCAATTCCCATGTCACAAATAAATAAATTGTATTGCTTCAGTGATCAGGTCATCTCAGGCCTGGTGAGAAAAGTATTTTTAAAATGTTCGTGCGTGCTATTTTTGCCTTGTAGACGTATAGCAAATAATTTGATTATTTTTAATAATAATAATCCTAGTTGGTTATTACTGTTATTATTATTCTCTCAGTAGGAGAGATCTTGATATGCTAAAGTGCATGAAGCACTCCAGTAGAGATTGAATTGAACTGTAAATGGCAGTCTGTGCAATATTCATTTAGACTATTCAATTTGAAAAGTACAGTAACAATGAATTTCCTTGCTGTGGCCCCTGCCACCTCCCACCATTCACCTGGGTGGATACAATTCTATTTTAATTTTAAAAAAAGATGGTCAAAAAAGTAAAAATACTGAATTAGATCATGATGGAAGAGTCTTTATTAGTGACAAATTCTTTAGCAAAACTAAATGTCAAGCTTGGGTACCCTGTAGACATGGAGCTTTGAAACAAAACCCTGGACAACATCTCTTCTACTGGTCTTGCAGTTGCCAAGGGCTAGAAGCCCCCTCATCCTGACATTTAATGATTAGGCATTTTGTATGGACAGTGACAACATCCAGCATTATGTTAGGCAGGATTTTAAAAAACTCTTTAAAGCAGTGGTTCTTGAGTTCCCTCGGCCAACAGAGCACTGCTAACCATCAACATCTCTGGCAATCAACCATGCACTCTAATCAAACTTTCAGTCAACAAGGTGGTGGAGTGGACCCAGTGTTATCTGCAGGCCACAGTTTTGGGAATCAATGATATCAGATATCAGCCTTCCCACTCAACTTCTGGGGGTTGACAAGAAAATGACAGCAAATGATAATGTAATTGTCCAACACGCAGTTCCTTGCATCTTCCTCTGAAAGCATCTGGCACTGCACATTGCTAGAGACAGGAGGCAGGACTTGGTGGATCTGGTGTGGGGTGGTGCAGCGGTCCTGTGTTTCTGCATTAAAGGCATGATCCTGCAAGCATCTTGGGGGTACCCCTAAGGATCATGAAAGCAGCCTTATGCAGAAGAAATCCTACATAAATCCTATGGAGTCATCAGGACTTAGGTAGAAGTTTGATGCACACATTTAGGCGTGTTACCTAACATATCTCACATTTGTAAGAGTTATTCCTGGTAGTTAGTTTTTCAGGATTCACTTCCAGAGAAACAACAGGCTGGCAGTAGGAAGTTCAACACGTTACTTTATGTTGAACTTACACAGCCAAATGAAAGCAATCCTTTACTTCCTTTGCTCTCTTTCCAGGGCCAGGTGAAAGACAGATTTAGGTTTGTAACGTTTTACATCTACTTCGTATTGATAATCATTGAGTTGATCCTTTCATGCTTTAAAGAAAGGCCTCCATTTTTCTCCCCCGTTAATACAGACCCGGTAAGTACTATCTTTTTTATCTGACTATATTCTAGAGACTTAATTCAGCAGCACAAACAAGAAAGTACTAACTGTATTTGTAGCTCCATTATTTTATAATAAACACAAAAAGCACTTGGATGGCTAAGGGCACATTTTCTCAATCGTTGTATATTGGCCTCCACAAAATCAGAAAAGTTCTCATGACTTCTTGTATTTATTTTAAAAATAAGAGTAAAAACTCCCAACAATGATAAACTGGAATAATTATTCCAGGTATGTGTTTCAAGAGGTCAGTGGAAGGTTCTTACCCGTGGAGGGTAAAAGTGGGTGGGGAAGAAAAAAGTGAAATTTTCTTTGCTTGAGATCAGTAACAAAATGTTAAGTATATCGTGATCTTCCCTCCATTTTTCCTGTGACCCTCTGGTTGAGAGAGACTGTTTTAGGAAATAAGCCATAGAAACTTTTGCTTCTAGATCTACAAGTCAAATCCACTTCAGATCAGTCATGCCAGAAGTTGGTTACTGGTCTCATCGCTCAGATGTCTTAATTTACCACTCCAATTTTTAAAATAGTCATTGAATAGCATATTTAAATGTAAGTTGATTGTTCCAAAAGGTACCTGTGGAGGGGTAGACTTTAGTTTGATGAACATCCTTTTAAAGCTGAGTAAAATCTCGGGGTCTGCATCTATTAATATAATAAGCTGTTTTCATAGGAGCTTTGAGGAGATGTAGAATAACCTTACTATATGAAGCAAGTGATGTTGAGAGGTTAAACTGCTACTCAACCTTTCTTAAATGGTCCCCACAATTGAATTTATTTTTGAACCAAGCTGAGAGGGAATGTTCAGGTATAAAATTAATTTCTTCTGAAATCTAAGAATGACATTTCATTTTATATAAGTATGATTCAAAGGCAGCATGAGCTGTGGCTATTAAGGAGTGAAAGGAGCTCTGTATGAGATGACAAATGAAAGAAGTTGTTTTCACATCATGTTAGAGAACGGTGCAGAACTTGCTTTCCACTGTATACCAGAAAAAAATGACTCAAACATCTTGCGTTCTTTTTAAAGCCATCTTACTTCAAATGTGTTGGTATTTTTTCTAAATGCAGAATCCATGTCCAGAGTTGAATTCAGGCTTTCTTTCAAGGTTAACATTTTGGTGGTTTACAAGGTGAGCTTATCTTGTCAAGACTTTTATAACCCATTTTTGGCAAAAAATGTATTGGACAGCTGACAACCAAAAAATTACTCTGGCACTATGTATTAAAGTTACTTGGGCCCAAATACTTGGGCCTCCTGGTTGTTCAGTGTTGCATGCTGTTGTACCACAAGGGGTATCTGCACTTCAGTGGTGGTGGGGAAGGAATTTTTCACAGCTGTCTGGGAGTGGCCAGTGATACCCAGACTATCTTTCAGAAATGTGGAGGTGGAACAAAAAGTGGCATAATTAGGAAGCAAACATCAGGATCTGTTTTTGCATACATCATCCTGGAAAGCTAACAGTAAATAAAGCTAGTTGTGTAGTCATAAGTACATGTTGCAGTACAGAAATAATACCAGCCACCTTTAGTCTACTTGGGGAATGCATTTTATTTCCTGTTGAGATTTGCATATGAGGGTCCACTACCTTCCCACAAAGGACTCTTCTATGTAGTAAAGAAAGAAAGTTGAGTTCTGCATGCAAATGAAAGCTGGCAATGCTAGGGCTCCTATACATGTGCAGGAAGCCTGCTTCAATGCACTGTAATTCCAGTGCATTGGAACAGACTCAATTAATTAAGTCTGCTGGAGCATAGAAATTAATGTGCTCCAGCAGCCTCCAGTGTCATGTGTATCAGCATCCCCATGCTGAAAAATGGCAGCGGGGCACTTTAAATTGTAGCTTGTTCAGCAAGGTTTAGTTCAAAGCACCCCACAACCCTTTTTCAGCACAGGTACACTGATACACGTGATGCTCTGGGTGCTTTTAATTAGCATGGCCTTCAGAGCTGTGCCAATTAAATCACGCCCCCACGCCTCCTGGAGTATGTGTATAAATACCCATAGGTGTTATATGTGGGTTGAAGACACAAAGTTCAGACCAGGATTCAAATCTAAAATTTTTGTTCATCCCATAATAAAGCAATGAGCCCACTGCAAAGTTCACATCTAGACCCAAGCCACCCTTAAAGATTGAGCATGTTGGGATCTGGGCTTTTGACTCAGTCTTACAGGCAGTTATTTTGATGGCCCTGGCAGTGTCATCTTATTAACTATTGTAACAGCCCAGAAAAGCTATTTTTAATAAGGAAGTGAGATGCTTAAAACTCCAAAGGGATTTGAATGCATGATTCCCATGAGAAAGTATCCTCTAAGCAGTTTGAAAACTTAATCCTGACCATGCAATTGAAGAATAATATTTTTCGTTCTTTTGGGGGAAAATCCAATTTTCCTTTAATCATTTGCGTAAGCTTGATTTTGCATGCATTTGACTCAAACCGTGAATCAGGTTTAGCTCTTTTATTTTCCTAACATCTTTGTACTCGCATGTCAAAGCAGAAATCTTCTGCAAATGGTGTTATTGTTTTAAAATGGTTTTCATTTATTTTTTTTTAAGTTGTGACTTTTTAAAAGTTTTTATTTTCATATTAAAAATAGGGTTTTCAACTCAAACTTGGGCCTAAATTTCTTGGCCTCATTCTATTGAACTTATAATACAGTTTTCCCTTTCAGGTCTGATTATTACTTTTAATGTAGAAATGTATGTGCTTTTTTCTTGTCTTTTTTTTTTTTGCCAGCTAACTGGTTTCTCATATTAACGGATACTTTTAAATCTATCATCCAAAATTGATTTGGACTATGATCATTGTTTTTCTGTACGTAGCATGGCAATTCTTGGTTACAAAAGGCCACTTGAAGACAAAGACCTATGGTCACTGAATGAAGATGACACCTCAAAAGTGGTCGTGGGACAGCTGCAAAAAGAGTGGGATAAACAACAAGAAGAATGCAACCAGTAAGTGTTTTAACCATTTAGCAAACAGAGGTCGGTCTCTGAATTATCTCAGCAGATGTTACACATATAAAGAAAAGTTCTACTCTGAATATGAGCTACATAAAAACAGCATCTGTCTACTTGCCCACTCTCTTTTCTGCAAGTATTCAAACTGCTTGAATACAGTGATGGAAACATGAGCTCTGGTTCTCTGGGGCTCATGCTTCACCTATAAAACTCTTGACAATGTTTTTTTAAGAAGTTGACTACACAGGGAAGTTATTGTGCAACAAGCTAGAGCGTGCATTTAAAGCTTCATAGCTGGTGAGTGGACTTAATGTGGACTAAGTGTGTTCACACTGGGAGGCAGTCCAAAATAGGCACTGCAGAATAACTATTCCAGGCTACTTCCTTCTACATACAGGCTTAAGTTTCGAAATGTTACTACTGGTAATGTGAGAGAAACCAGCTGAGTTTACAGCGAAGGAATAGCTGCTAGTTTGAAAATGAACATGTTTGACTGAAGACCAGAGAGATGCAGTAGATAGTAAACCCCATCACTGTTATTCTCTGACTCACTTTTCAGATCAGATATAAAGTGCATTTTCAGAAAGCAACTCCTGCTTGCCCCGGACATGAGAAGACAGATCTTAGCATAAAGTATTGGGCTTGGGAATAAAGAACTAGAAATAAGCTATCTAGTCCAGCTTTTCTCTTGAGGCTGTTAAAGAGATCATCTCAGCAAGTAAAAAAACACAAAAACCAAACAAGACCCTAATCCTTTTCCTAGTGA
Organism: Gavialis gangeticus; assembly: GCF_001723915.1. Lineage (NCBI taxonomy): Eukaryota > Metazoa > Chordata > Crocodylia > Gavialidae > Gavialis > Gavialis gangeticus. Next base: position 12,842,213 of record NW_017728991.1, on the reverse strand, counting down.
AGCTAAAGGCTTCCCATAGCCTTCAAAGGTAGTTAAGATCAGGCTCAAAATTTAAATGTATTTAACGTGCTAAATAAGGTATTATTTCACTTGGAAACTCTCAGTCTAATATAGAAATGCAAATATTTGTTTATCACGGTATCTTTCCCACCCACTAAACGGTATCAAAAGTGTTTCTAAGCAGATAATCACTCTGGTGTCAGCTTTAAAGTCATATTAAGAGGGGCCTGATTTTCCATTTCCTCCAATTGTTGAACTCTTTGTTTTCCAGAGAGACTTTGCTCTATTCCCCTGCTCCATGCACTCTTGGCAAATTGGAAAGCCCCCATTACGTTACATTTAATCTTTCATAATAGTGTTTTTGGCAGGGTTAAATATATGAGAAGTTAGGATCCGATTTGCAGCTACATTTTGAAGAGTTTCCAGTATTAACAGCAAAGGCTTTACCTGGTTGTGTTTTCTGGGGGTTTTTTTTAAGTAAGTGTTCAATTTTTATGGTAGGGAGTATTGTGCATTGTATGTGATCTGCTCTCTTAACATACAGACATAATCCAGTTCCTCCAGTGGGCATTTGTGCAATAAGAACACAGACTTCATACAGAAAGGCCTAGAGCACGCCAAAACCTGAAACCGTGCTTGGGTTTTCATCAAAAGTGTCCATGAAACATGGGATGGCTTACTGTGAGCTTTCCCTGAATATGTGACTTGTTATAAGACCAGGCAAACGTTGTGTTAATGGTGCTAATGGTTCTGAAGCTTGGAAGGGATAAAGATGAATGAAAGCCAAGCAAAAGATTCCTGTGAAGCTCATGTCCCAGATCCCTGAGCTTCACATAGCTCTAAAAGCATCTTGTATTGGGTAACTAGGTTTATTTTTTTTTGTTGAAAATTATAGAAATATATGATTAAATTGCCTGCCAGCTGTCAGTTAAATCTATATTGAACAGGCTTGTGGAAAAATGTAGTAAAAATGATATGGCAAGCAGTGGAGTTCATGCATTGAAACTTCAGACTAATGGAGCTGAAAAGGTGTTAGCAAAGTTGATAGTGTCTTAGACAGCGTAGCCGAGGTGTAGTAGGGACAGTTAGGTATAAAGCAGGAGTGGGCAAAATACAGCCCCATCTACTCCCACTGGAGCAGCCCACACCATGCTCCTGCCGATGCCTGCCAGCCTGGGCCCTGGCTAGTGTGCAGTTTCTGGTGGGGCTATTCCTATTGCAGCTTCCAGAGCAGGGTACTGCTCCGCTCCCCTAACCTCCAGCAGGAGCCACTCGGCTAAAGCTGCCTGCCTGCCCAGAGCGGTGCAACGTGGGCATGAACAGGAGGAGGAGCTGCTGCCAGAGGCGAGGGGAGCAGAGCAGCACTCAGCCAGCTGCAGCTGCACCGGGAGCAGGCCCACCACAAGTTACATGCTGGCCGGGGCCTGTGCCAGCGGGGCTGTTCTGCTCCACTCACCTCCAGCTGTAGCTGCTGCTTCTGCCCCTGCCACACCACTCTGGGTGGGCAGGAAGCTTCAGCTGGGCAACTCCTGCTCTGGCTGCCTTCCACCAGCTTTGCCCAATCCCCACCCAGTGCAATGAGCAGCCACCTGCAGGCGGGCAGAGTGGGTGGAAAGAAGTTGGGAGCTGGAGCTCCATGCAATGGGCACATGCCCCCTCCACACACCCCCATACACCCCTTGTCCCCCCACACAGGGCAGGGCATGCAGGGAGTGGTTCATACCTGTCCCACTCCCGAATACAGCTCCCCACCCACCCAAAGCCCCAGAGGGAGTTTTGGTGAGTTGTTGTGGGGGGGCGTGAAGCCGGCCCACAACAACTCATCAAAACTCCCTATGTGGCCCTCGGACCCAAATAATTGCCCACCCTTGTTTTAAAGCATGCTGTGTCTCTGGCACAGCCACAGTTTCAACAAAACAGGGAACTGTTTCTTAATGTTGTATTCCTGTTGCTCCTAAACCAACTTGATGGACGCTTTACATTTAGGTTCATGGCGCTGTCTCAGATCCATCTTTGTTAAACAATTGGTCATGAAGCATTGGAGTTCTTAAACAGAGGTTTTAAATTGTAGGGTGAAAATGAGTATCTTCTTTATTCAGGGGTGTACTTGGTAGCCGTGTTGGTCTGAGACAAAAAGACATATGAAAAACTAGAACTCTCGGTTCCAAAATGATATCTTTTATTCCAGTTGGTGTAATAAAAGGTATCATTTTGGAACCAAGGGTTCTGGTTTTTTGTATGTCTCCTTTATTTGCAGAGGTGCTTCCTGGCTGTGTTTCAGATCCTGTCCACGCACTTGATTGATAAAAGTGCATTGTTGCCCCAGTGAGAGCTACAGAGCCAATCCAGCTGTGAGGGAGGCACCTGGAGTGTGTGTCAGATGCCAGCCAAATTGTTAGTTAAGATCTGAGCGCAGAAACTTTGCTCCTGAGGAGGTTGCTGGCGACAGAAGGCTGTGCTTTCTCAGGCAAGAAAGGTGTGCATCTTTGCAGCAGAGGCGTGGCCATGAAGTTTTGCTGGGAAGGAAATGAGATGTGGTCAGTTTGACACGTTAATATGATGTTGGCCTCACCTAAGTACTTACCAGTAAGAAATGTCTTTTTTCCTCTTAAGATCTTATGAGATAAAATATGGTATGCCAGTTAGTTCACCCTCATTCAGCAGCAAATACAAAGCCAGATGATGCTCAGCATGATTTGTCAAATCCTCTGCTGTTTACAGTCCTGGTGACAAGGAAAAAGTGTGTATGTGGGGTGGTGCGGTGGGGTGCTTGCAAACTAAGCAGATTTGATCTGGAAATTGTATATTGAACCTGGCGAACACTTTGCAACAAATGACTTTCAGCTGGTATACTTTTACCTCTTTGCAAATGGTCTACAAGCAGGACAGAATTTCCGCAGAGGTTTTCATCCCAAATTAAGTGAACATGTTTTTGCTTGTGGACCCTTTGCCAAGGAATCCCTCTGCCTGCATGCAGATTGTTTGAATGATAAGGTGGAGTCACCCCTGTTCCAGTTAAATAACAGAGCTCCAGCACCTGCTAACAAGTGGGCAGCAGGGCATTTTGCCATTCCTTTGAGAGAGAAAGGTGAGGGCCTTACTCCCATCAATGTGGCTGGGACTGAAAGAATCAGTCTCTACTAAATGCTTAGTTCGTGTTTGATGCCCTCCATCAGTAGATCTCAGTGCTCTACAAAGCAGGTAAGTATGTTTAGCCTCACTGTACTGATGGGAATTGGGATTACAGAGAGGAAAAGGGCTAGGTCCAAACAAGATTTTGGCACTAAATTGGAACTTTGAGTGGAGTTTAGGCAGCTGAGTCCAACTTTGCGACCCTGAAAAACCTTGCTCAGCTGGTAGCTAAATTTGGTACTTGTAGTTACTGCAGCTTGTGACCTCAGGAGTTCCCTGATTGCTAAAATGGCAGTCATGATGGGGCTAAGTGGCTCAGTGCCTGTTTCACCCCTAGGTCCAATTGGGATTGGAAAACTAGATAGTCCTCTGCCTTTTTCCCCTGAAAGGCCTCATCCATTACTTGTGCTGAGGATCAGGCTGCACACAAAATAGGACAGCCGTTCATTTTAAAATGTGGCAGAGGGAGAGGGAGGTGGTGGCGATGATCCCTAATGGTTAGGGTGCACACGCAGGGTGTGGGCCACTCTGGTTTGATTCTCCTCTCTGCTTGAGGGAAATGAAACCCACCTCTCCCACCTCCCTGGAGGGTGGCCAGCTATGACTACCAGACTATGAACTATATAAGCATGGGGCATTCTCTACCCCTCTTATTGAAGCTGTCCCAGTATACAGGGGGAAAAAATTAAGATTCATTGAGCCAGGGCCAGCGTGACTCTGCCCTAGGTCTCTTTGTGGATCTAGTATAAAGTGACTTTCCCAAGGCCACAATGAAGGCTGGTGGGAGAACCAAAAACAGAGGCCCAGTTGTGTCTTTGGTGTCCTTGTTGGGTATCCTATCCACAGTGGGCACTTTTACACGTGCTCTGGAGGGTAGGGGGATGGCACTTTAATTAGAGAGGCTCCAAGAGCTGCTCCAAGCACCACCATGTCTCATTTATTGGTGTCCCTGCGCTTCAAAATGGTGGCGGGGGTGCTTGAACTAAATCTCATTCGAGGAGTTTTAGTTCAAGTGCCCCACCGCCATTTGGAAGCACGGGGACACTGATACATGAGATGCAGGAGGCTGCTGGAGCGCAGTGATGGCCATGCTCCAGCTGACTTGATCGAGGGAGTCTGCTCCGACACGCTGGCATTGCAGTGCATAGGAGCAGCCTCTGTGCTCGTGTGTAGGTGCCCTGTGCCACGTGGCATCCATAATACTGTTATTTTCAGCTGACTATACTTGCTTGTTCCCTGCTTCCTAGGAAAGAGGCCAGGGCATACGTGAATAAATCTAGCTATGTGCTGAACCATGTGGGTGATGGCCCAAATGAAGCAGAACCTTGGATTGACAATAAGAAACAGCATAAACAGCCCTCCTTCCTCAGAGCATTGCTACGGGCCTTTGGGCCATACTTCTTGATTGGCTCATTCTACAAGCTGATCCAAGATCTACTTGCTTTTGTCAACCCTCAGTTGTTAAGGTGAGTTTCTCCTGCCAGTAGTTTGTGCACACAGTCCATGTGTAACCCTGGCTTCAGAGAAGAACTGGGTTCTTGCAATGCACAATTGGTTTCCCCCACAACAATGCATGTCCAAGCCTCATACTTTTCACATCAAAATGGCAAGACAGGCCTCCTTTCATATCTGTGAAGTGGTAAATCAGGCTTGGCAAGGACGCCTACCAGTGAAAACCCAGAAACCAGGGGTTGTAGCTAAAGGGCAGCTGTGCGCTAAAAACAGTCTACTGCAGGGTTGCCCAACTGCAGCCCACAAGGGGTTAATATGCAGCCCTGGGGCTCCTACCCAGCCACTGCTCCTCTTATCTCTCCAGCTACCTCTCCACCTCCCTCCCTTAGCTTCTGCTTCATGCTCCCACCCAGGAGACGGGGCAGCACAGCCCATGATGCTGAGGGAGCCCACAGCACAGTGTGGTACAGCGAGGGGGCCGAGGTGGGGGCCATCCATCCACGCACAGTGTAAGGATGTGGTGGGAAGGCACTCCCCTGCATGTTGTACAGCCGTGGTGGGGGGCTAGCCACATGTGTAGTGCAGCAAGCTGTGGGGTGCAGCCCAGGGGCCCATGGCTTCCACTGCTATAGCACTTGCTGGTGCAGCCCCTGGACACTTCCACGTTGGACAGGCCTGGTCTACTGTATTTTGCATGGCAGCCCAAAGTGGTTTCTTCTTTACTGGGCAGGAACATTGCAACTAGGTTGTAAGACTGTGGCAGAGCAGTGCATTCTGGGACCAGTCGATTTTTGGGTACATGTGATATCTGTATCAGTGATGAAGGCAGCTGCAGTATACTTCGTTTTGTACAAATTGTGGCCATGAAGCCTTTTGCTAGTCAGGCGCTCCTAAACACATCCCTAGATGGAGTTGTCGGCACAACCGTGTGCATTTGTAGGTCCAGGTGGCCATGGGTGTTGAACCACAGGCCGTGGGTTTGGGAAGCCAGGAGGCTACCTATTGGGTGGTGGCTGTGGTGAGAACAAGGGTGAGCAGATGGAATAAATTTTTCTTGCAACACAAATAAGAAACAAGATACTAAAAAGAAGGCCCCGCCATGAGTGAGAATCTGGTCAGTAGCTTCTTCCCCCCTCCTCTCTCTCTCTCTACCTGTGGTAAACCCCATAAAAACATTTTCCTTTCCTGCAGCCCAAGCCATAAAGGACACTGCACCATCATAAAGTGGCTGGTATTCCACTTCTCTTTGTTCTGCTGAATTTGCATGATGCACAACTCCTGAACTACAACGAGTGTAATGATGGAAATATCAGAGTTTCAGGGAACCACAGTTGCTTGTCGCCAAGGTGTTGGCATTATCTAGTTATTTGTGAAAGATGCATGGATGTTTTAAATGTTTCTGGAAAGAAAACAGAGCCTGCATTAAAGTCGCAAAGGACTATGGGGAATTGGAGAAGAGAGGACTTCTGCTAGCTCTACACAGAGCATTTTCTGATCTTTGCAGATCATGCTGCCACGTGGGTGGTTTGCATAACACTCAGGAATTTGATAGGAGGGGGACCCGGTCCAATATTTCTCCATTTTATAGTTCACAGTCAGCATCGTGGAGGAGGTTGCTAGATGGTTTCAGAGAGAGAGTTGTATCCTGGGAACGTCTCAAACCTGCGTAGATGCAAAAACATGTTTAATGTCATTGTCAGTCATATCTCACGGCAGGCCGTGGCAAATCTATGCAGGCATCTTAAATTCCTGTGAGCAGCCCCAGGAAAAATATTGTGGTGCCAGGGAAAAGGACAGCTGTCTGGCAAGTTTCTTTTCACATAAAATAATTTTACATTCCTAGCAGGATCACTAGGTTACATACTGGGTCCATAAGCAAAAGCTCGTAGAGTCTGATTGCATCATATCTGTCGGTCGGCTGCTGCCTGGGAGGAAAGATAGGGGCCAAAAAGGAGCGTTTATTTTTGGCCTCCTTGTTTTTACACTGTTTGGGACCTGATCATTAGTTTCAGCAAGACAGCATAGCTTAGCTAAAAGTCATTGGATCGATGTCAGTCCGCTCCAGCTGATTATGTGACCCTTTACATCAAGTCATAGGTCCTCCATTTCTCTGACAGGTATGGTAGCAGCTTTGAAATATCTGATTCACGGTACCACGGTGGTAGTTTGAGCTGCATGACACTGTGAGTAGCATGGTGTTGCAGTGCGCATGAATTTTCTTAGAGAGGCCAGATGGTGAGCAATGCCTGAGAGAGGCTGGAGTTCCCCACCGCCGGGTGCTCATGTCAGTGTTTGGCAGCTGCATCTCTGAAATGTTTGAGTAAAATGGTAGCTCGTCTTGTATCCTGGAGAATTGTTTGCCATTTGTGGTTAGAAGGTGGCTGTGACAACCTGCCATGGCTAAGGGAATATATGACAACCTGCCATATATTGTTATGTCCCATTAATCTTTCCTCTTCTTGTGTTTTATTTCCCCTGAACTATCTTAAAAACAGTGTGTTAATTGTCTTCATTAAGAATAAAGACGCTCCTTCCTGGTGGGGATTTTTCATTGCAACTCTGATGTTCATCTGTGCCATGTTGCAGACACTAATCCTTCACCAGCATTTCCAGTACTGTTTTGTTACTGGGATGAGGCTGAGAACAAGCATCACTGGGCTGATCTATAGAAAGGTAAGACTGGAAGCATTTAAATTGTTCAATGCTTCTGTGTATAGTCAAGCTTCAGTCATTGGATAATCATGGAAGAACAGATACACGATTATGGGGAGAAAGCAGCCTTCTGGAAAATAGAATGAATGCTCATTTTTTTAAGTGTCTTAATAAACCTTATGCTGCTTTTAGCAAAAAGCAGCTCAACGTGGGTGTGTTGACAGGCCATCACGCATACACACTTAAGTATTGGCTTCACTTAAATATTGAAAGAATTGTGTCCTTAGATTGGGAAAGAACAACGTTTCATGTTTTGACTTTAAGAAAATAATAATCTAGCAAAGAGGCACCCTGAACCTTTCAGGCTGGGGGAGCTCAAAAGCAAAATGCCTCATGAAATCCTATCCCTACAAGTGAATTAAAAAATGAGTAATGACTGACATCATTGTTTTATGGAGAAACATTTGCTTAGCAGAGTGCCTGCCTTTCTTCATGCCTGAAGATTGATTCGAGGTTCACAGTCCTTGCGGTCTCTTTTCATTTTCCAGTCCTTAGTCATCACCAACTCAGCAAAGCACACCTCCACTGTGGGAGAAATTGTCAACCTGATGTCAGTGGATGCTCAGCGGTTCATGGATCTGACGACTTTCCTGAACTTGTTGTGGTCTGCGCCAGTTCAGATCATTCTAGCTTTTTACTTCCTCTGGCAGGTACAGAAATTTTTCTGTTTCTATGCCAGGGACATGCAGATCATTTCTTTTTCTTTTTTTTTTTTTTTACATCTACTGCTTTTGGAAACTTCCATTCATTATCTCTTGCTTTGGTGTAAATGATTTACACTGGTTTACCAAATTAACTGGATTCAGCTGGACAGCCAGAAGAAAATGTGTGAAGCAAAAAAATTACCTATTATATAATGTTTCTGCTTCTGTAGCTCGTGAAAACTTGTGTAATATAATATACATATCATCTACTTGAGTTAGTCTAAGGTGCATATTTACCCTGCCTTGTACTTGACTTCAGGCTAATACAGCTAACTATGTCTAGCATCTCAGCCATTGATCCTTATAGCTTTCTACACATACCAAAGAGAGCAGGATAGAAAGATAACGTCATAACTCAAGGAAGTGTCCTGGGGTAGATAAAGTATATTTTAATGTATAAGGAAATGTCATGCAAAACAATACAGACAACATTTCAGACTAGCACATAGAGACACCACCCACCTGCTCCCATAAAGTTGCATCCACTTCATGCATGTTAAATTGTAGCTGTTTGTGGACAAAGCATTGTTTTCCAGCACTTTAAAAAAGTTCTCTTGTGTCAAACTTGTTAAGCCTGCATGTCCCAATTTAGACCCCAAGTAACAGACATACAAGTGCAGTTACATTTTAAAGAAAAGGGAGAGAAAAGAATTGGAGAAAGAAATAATTATTATTCCCACTTTACAGATGGGAAAGCTGAGGCACAGAGCAATTAATGATTTGTTGCAAGGTCACATTTGGCGGGGGGGGCAAAATCAGAACATAGGATGCTTATATACCAGTCCAGCACTATATCCATAAGACAGTCCTTTTCCTAGGCTCAATTGTATCTGCCATTGTGAGATTTCAGGACTTACTTTCAAAATCAATGTGATTTCAATTGCCTGAAATCAGTGGCTGGTTCCAGAGAGAGAGTATGCTGCATGGTTAAGTAGCACTTTGACAGTGGATTATGTGGTATTGTTATCTCTGGAGGAAATTTGTTTTTCTGACTGCATGAAAGTAGACTGCAGCAGTGGATTTTCGGGTGCTATACTGACTATCAGCTTCCTCTTCCTTACTTCTGTGAAATAATACCTTTGTGGTACCCAATGAAAGGCAGTGATGACATTGTAGCCCTTTCTAGTGAACTGCAGGAACCCATCCTGTGACTCAACCTAAAATTGTTGGTGACTAGAAAATGCACCAGTTACATTTTCTGGCTCAGAGAGAAGTCAGAGGAAATCCACTCCCTGACTGTATATATACCTGAAACATCTCCATGTACTTTTATTTCTTTTTCTGCTGCTTGCATTTATTTTCTACAGATATCAAGATGCTCTGCTTACATTAGTCCACACCCATATTCTCTTCCTACCAATAAACAACTTAAGAAATAAGTCCTGGAGTTCTTGGGCATCATCAGTGCTAGTATAGAAAGTCATAGCTTAGGATCATGCCATGACAAAGAAGTTATATAATGAGGAGAAGGGATGTAGAGCCAGGACCATTCACTGGAAGGATGGGCGCTCAATCTGTCTTCTGTTAGTGAAGCAGTTCATTGCTCTTTTCAGGACTATGTCTTTTTAATACTGCCTACAGGAGAAAGCATCATTCCAGGAAAGCGGAAACTTATATTTTTCTTTTCTTCTTCAAGACCTTAGGGCCTTCAGTATTGGCAGGAGTTGCAGTGATGATTTTGCTTATCCCATTCAATGCTGCAATTGCTATAAAAACTAGAGCATTCCAGGTAGGTAAGACACACAAATATCTTGTAACCCAAGGTTGAAAGTCCCTCTTAATTTTTTTTTTAAACAAATTACCTTCTCATGTTACTGTGAATTATTCAGTGATTACAGTTTTAAAATCCTTCAATTTGATATTGATTATTTTCCCCATTGAATTTGCTTGGTTTCATGTCTGCATGTCACTAGACTTGGGCACGGAAGCCAGACAGGCTATGTTTCATTTCCTCATTCTTGCACGGTAATATGATGCTGCTGTTTAACTTGGCAACACTGCACGGGAGTGCTTAAAAGCATTCATTGAAATGTGGAGACAAAGTTTCCTTTTCCTTCTTTTTTTTTTTTTTTTAAATGCTGTTCCACCCTTAAAAAAAACACCCAAAACTTATAGCCCACTCTAGACCTCAACTGCATGAGAGTGCACCCTTTTTATGGAGTCCTTTCTTCTTTGACTTGTTTTTGGATCAAAGCCAGGGTCTGAAGAAAAGGGCTTCTGAAGGAAGTGTAAGTGAACGATGAATAGGTCCCTGTATGGGTCTCTTGTGGGATCAGGCTGCAAGGAGGGCAGCTTTATGGAAAGTCGGACTATTGTTTTTGCTTTGAGTTCATAAAAGGAAATGTAAGACCTAGTCTGGGTGAGACAGAGAGGTCATTAGCAGATAAAAACTTTGCAGGTTATCTGCGGCATCTTATCATAACTTGTTTATGAGCCCAATAGCAAGCTTAATTTTAGTTTGTGCTGATGCTTTTGATGCTAATGGGAGATTATACTTATGATTTTAATAGCCATGGTTTTTCAAATAGGCCTGCTGCACTGAGTTGGATCCCTTTGTCAAGTGAAATCTGGCAATGTTCAATAAGCGTCTTGATGCCCACTTGCTGGGGTCATCTGATCCCATCAGTTTTTCCTGCCCAAGTGCAGGGGGGCTGGACCCGATGATCTGTAAGGTCCCTTCCAGCCCCTAACAACTATGAAACTATGAAATGTGCAGAATGGTGCCCTGTGCACCTGCACTGTGATGGGACAGTTTTGTGATGAGAGGATACTTACTCTTCCATCCGACTGCTGCCCTCTATTATGAGTGACTAGAAAGAGGCCAAATGTACGGGTATCTTGGAGCTGTTCACTTCTGTCATCTAAGATGGGAACTGAAACTGCTACCTCCTTTCTCACATCCTTCTGAGCAGCTAACAGATGATCACTGCCAACCCAGGCCGTGTTGAACCAATGACTTCAAGGTGAAAGGATCCTTTATTCTTTTAGTGGTGATCTTAGTTATCCACAATTGCACTTTCACTTGTAGGTAAAAAAAAAATCTGGGTCATAGATTGTGGTGAATGACAGGATATTTTCAGAGTGTATTGTGATTATTTGGACAGTTGATAAAAATAAAAAATTAGCCCTGGAGGTAAAATGTTGCAAGAGTTGGAAAACGAGTGTACAGAAGGGCACAAGGTGCAGCTTTAGTAACAGAACAGTATTGTTATGTTCCAGAGAGCCTTTTGACAGCTAGACTTGCCAGTGGATCTACTTATTAGTCACTTGCTAATAAATATTAGCCTTCCTTTTCTCCCTTGCCCATAAGAAGATGGAAGGGGCTGCATAACTGTGTATGTAAAATTTGTCATTATCTTTATACTGAGTGGGTAGATGATTTTGGAGTAACCAAATGAGTTGTACTTTCGTAGTTGTTAGGGCCTGGAAGGGACCTTACAGATCATCAGGTCTGGCCCTCCTGCACTTGAGCAGGACAGGCTGCTGGGATTAGATGACCCCAGCAAGATGGGTGTCAAGAGGCTTTTTGAAAATCTAATGAAGTAAGGAGTACCCAAAGCTTTAGATAGGCACTTTCAACATAAAGCAAAGACCTAGTCTGGCTTTTCAAAAGTACCTACATTTCACTGAAAGATACATTTGAAAATGTTATCCCTAACTAATAAATGTCATTAGTATGCAGTTCTGTCTCTGCCTTAAAAAAAAAAAAAA
>NW_017728991.1:12788479-12825502 GCF_001723915.1 Gavialis gangeticus | reverse complement strand
AATGTCATTAGTATGCAGTTCTGTCTCTGCCTTAAAAAAAAAAAAATGCTATTTTGAATGATCCAGGTGGAACAGATGCAGCATAAGGATTCCCGCATTAAGCTGATGAATGAGATTCTGAGTGGCATAAAGGTGCTGAAGCTATATGCTTGGGAACTATCCTTTCAGGAGAAAGTGCTGGAGATACGAAAGAATGAGCTGCGTATTCTGAAGAAAGCAGCCTATCTAAATGCTTTGTCCACTTTTGCATGGGTCTCCGCACCATTTCTGGTAAGTTGTGTTTCTGTTGCTTGCACAAATAGGCATGGAAGAGCATTGGTTTGGGGGTGACATGTAAAGCCCTTAAATAGACTGTCCCACAAGCCAGCAGAACTTCGTAAAGAAAAAGACCCCAGGTATCCTCTGGTAACTAAGAAATTCCTTTTGACTTCAGGATTTTATTTTAAATGTTCTTTAAGCGTGAACACTTAAAGCTGTAAAATATATTTTTATCAAAACTATTTTTGGACTTTTAGGTTGCACTGACCACGTTTGCAGTCTATGTCTCTGTGGATGAAAATAACATCCTGGATGCACAGAAAGCTTTTGTCTCCCTCTCCTTGTTCAATATCTTAAGGTTTCCACTCAACATGCTTCCACAAGTCATTAGCAGCATTGCACAGGTAAGAGTCATTAGTTGCTTCACCCCCCCTCCCCAGCATCCTCTAGATTTCAAACTGGATTCTGAGCAGTTCAGAATTTCTCCCATTTAGCATTTTTTTTCTTTCTAATGCCATTTAGTTAACATTGCACAAAATTAGCTAACTGTTCATTGATTAACCGTACGCAACGTTAGCAAGCTCAGCAACTTATATATGAGCTTTCACGTACATGAAATACCATGGGCAAATTTTGCCTCCCTTGAGCAAACCTAACTTGCTGTAATGCATTTTATAAAGTTTAAATTTCGGGATATGGCCCAACCGAGGAGAAAAGTGAGTAAATTTTTATGAACTACAGGGTGAAAATGCACAATGTTTTGCCTGTTTCCCATCCTGCAGAGAAGGGAATCATTCCCCGTTTTAAAAAAGATGAAGTGTAATACCTGCTTCTTTTCTTAGGCGAGTGTTTCCCTAAAGAGAATTCAGCAGTTCCTGTGTCACGATGAACTTGATCCAAATTGTGTGGAAACAAAAAAGATTACTCCAGGTAAAGGCATGTTGTTATATTAATGTAGCACAGAAAAACCAAGTATTTATCATATTTATTTCTTTTTCTAGAAGAATTACCAAAAAAAAAAAAAAGTCATTCCAAGGAGTTCGGAAAAGAAGTCCTGTCCTGGGAAGCGATTGTTTGCTCTTATTAAGACAATGAAGCAACGTGTTTTTTACTAAACTGCTATGCTGTTGCCTTGAGCATGCATTTATAATTTAACAAGTGCTAACAGCACCCTGTATGGCAGGACATGAGCTGAATTTTTTTCACTTTAGCCAGAAAGACTTTTTCCTATCTTGTGCGCTACACAAATGTCTGGGAGGGGAGCTTTTCTTTCTTCCAAGCATTGACTCTTGCCAGTGGTACAGCATCCCAGATTCAGTGGGCAAACAGTCTTATTTTATAAAATTCACTTCGTTCTTACACAGTTTGCCACACTGGTACTTTGGATCAAACCCGGCTTTGTCTGGAAGACTGTATCAGGGAAGCAGGGGAGCACTATAACACAGCATGCAATAGTAGTTTTATAGTTTCTAGGATCGGTAGGGACCTGAACAGATCATCAAGTCCGACGCCCTGCCCTGGGCAGGAACAAGTGCTGGGAACATAATACCCCAGCCAGATATCTATCCAACCTCTTCTTGAAGACCCACATGGTAGGGGAGAGCACCACCTCCCTTGGGAGCCCATTCCAGAGCCTGGCAGCCCCAACCATAAAGTAATGCCTCCTGATATCAAGCCTGAACCTGCTCTCAGTCAATTTGTGGCTGTTATTCCTTGTTATCCCAGGTGGTGCCTGGGGGAACAGAGCCTCACTTATTTTCCGCTGGTCCCCCTTGGTGAGTTATAGAAGGTCACCAGATCCCCTCTCGGTCTTCTCTTGTGGAGGCGTCCTGTGATTCTGCAGGGGACTGAATAACCCTGCAGATCTGTAACTTGTTAGAGGAGAAATGTAGAGCTGCTAAGAGGCAGGCCTAATCTTGTCCAACTTATTCAGAAAATTGGCGTCCTTTTACTGACTCTAGAGTAGTCTCTTGTGTAACATGGTGTAACAATTACATAGGGCCATTGCAAGCTTTAATGGGCAATTCATTTAATAGAAGCTCTAGGGACCAGTCTTGCCTGGGCTGGCTGAGATTTCCATCTCAGTTCTACATTTCCGCGATTTCACTAGATACGTTCAACCTGAGTCTGATTCTTTTTACTCTCAGCAGCCTTATCCTGTGGCTGAGCAGATCGCCAGCTCTTGCTTCTCATGCTTAAGAAAAGGAAGGTTTCATGTTCCCCGAGTTCCCTTTTCCCATAAACAAGCACATCCTTTCTGTCTCCCATCTCAGCAGAAATGCCTCACTCAGCACCAGGATATAATACATTTGCTGCCTCCTGTCTTTGTTTTGTTCTACAGGCTGTGCCATCACTGTAACAAATGGGACTTTCAGCTGGGCAAAGGAGCTCGAGCCAGCTCTGAAAAAGTAAGATTTCTTTACTGCACAACATCTACCTGATTCCTGCTGTTTGGGATTCCTAAAGAAATCCACTTCCAAGGCATCCTGTAGAATATTCCGTTTCATTGCTACAAAAGAATATTACTACACTTTGTGTACATTACAGCTTTTCCTTAATTACAGCTTATATATATTTGCTTGTGTGTAAGCAAATTGCATGAGCTGATAGGTTGCTGGTTTTGCTATGGAGGTGACTGAGATGTGCTACCATCTTCAGGATCCAGGCAGTGCGGGTTTTATTTCCTTCTGCAGTGGCTATGACACCATGCCCATGCCTGTGGTATCTAAGACACTTTTTCAAAATCTGGGTTTGCAGCCCTTTCCCATGTTTTGCTTTTTGATATGAGAATTTAAACAAGCTCAGATGGAGCCTCAGTTGAGTCCTTGCATACTTTGCATTGTTTTGCGTACTGTCTCATCATTTCTTATATTGGGCTCTTATGCTACTGAGCAGGTTATAGAACCACTTAAGTAGAAATGATAACATGGGCCAGCCTTCCTAAGCCTGGAGAAAGTCCACATTTTGTAACAAAACCTGCAACCAAGTGAACTTCCCTGTTCGGGAATTTTATTCGGGAAGATCCATATAGGATTACTAGCCATTTGGCACTTGAAAAAGGCACTCTTCCCTGAAATGCCAGCTGGCGGAGGGAGAATGCTGCTTAACAGGAAGACAGTAAAGAGCAGGTTGGAGTTCTGGTGGTGAATCCTGCTTTCAATACATTTTAGCAAGCCCTATCTTCTCATCATGTTTTTGAAGAGTCTGAGAAATTCCTAAGGCCCTAGTCTGGTACTGTTTGGATCTATGCATTTGGAGCCTATATTGATATCAAAAGGTAGGGGTGAGGTATGGGAGACTGACCCCACAGCTGCAGCTTCTGGATCAAGGTCTAAGTTAAGACATCAGAAGGGGAATGATTTGTACCTGAAAGTTTTGTTTTGCCCATCATAGATCAGTAGCATTTATTAGTACTCTAAATGTTTCAGTTAAATGGTTTGAACATCTTTGAACAAAACATTTAATCCCTCCATTTTTCCCTGGATACTTTTTCTTGGTGAGGAAGTCCCTTAAATCATTTGATTGCTTCCAAACTGGATTTAACCATTTGTGACCAAGTAAGCTAGTCATGAAAAGTATCAGACAACTTTATCTATAGGGCTTGTTACTGGCTTTGATGATTTCCTCCCAAGGAATTCAGTGTGTACCACGAAGCTGATAGAGAAATTGTTCTGATCCATAAATGGGGCTCCTATGTACTACTACAATACAAATTGTACCCGCTATAACAACTAGGGAGAGGGGAAAGAGTAACTCATCTGCATTTACTGAATCCATCTATTTGCATTGGCTGAGGTCAGGATGACTGTCAGTGCATACCTTATGCCTGGTTAAAAGAGTTATAATATATTTAGTAAATGAATGTTTAATTAATGTCCAGCCTATTTCCTCCACAGTGTTAATTTGTTGGTCCCCAGTGGCTCTTTGATTGCTGTTGTTGGCCACGTTGGCTGTGGGAAGTCATCACTTGTATCTGCTATCCTTGGTGAAATGGAAAAACTAGAAGGGGAAGTGGCAGTCAAGGTTGGTGCTGCTTAGACCTTCTGTCCCCACTCATACACCTAGTATATTAGATACCTGTGCATAATGCATTCATTCAAATTAGCTTAGAGCAGGGTTTCTGAGCAGTTTATGCTTAAACCATCCTCTTGGTGTGTTTGGGTTTTGCAAATACCTGTTTAATCAAGTTCTGTTTTCTACTGAGATTTCTACTGTCCATTAGCAATTCAATGCATATTAAAGTACAATGCAACATTGGAGTTAGTGCTATAATCATTAACCCTAAATTGCTTAGTAAAGTTAAATCTGTTTAGCAATGAATAAAAATCAGAGGTGTGAATTTCTTTTCCCTTCCTTTTTAGGGCTCTGTTGCTTATGTGCCACAGCAAGCATGGATCCAGAATGCAACCCTGAAGGACAATATTTTGTTTGGCCAGCCTTCTAATGAACACAAGTACCAAAATGTTCTAGAGGCCTGTGCTTTAAAAACTGACCTTCAGGTGCTTCCAGGAGGTGATCAAACTGAGATAGGAGAAAAGGTAGGACCCTTAACAGCAAACGTGCATGATGGCTGCTGCTTTTTGCAGCTAAAAAGAGATTGTTTTATAGATATTCGGGACTCATTCTAACAACGTTTTTAGTCATATTCTTAGCTTTCAGTTAAGTGCATCCTGTTCAACAAAGCACAGAAGGAAGTGTTTTCTGTTCAGCTGTAGTCATTTGGACTTAAACGTGTCCTTAACTTTAACTGTGTGCTCTGAAGTGTTTTACTGACTTGCGGTCCTAAATCTGATCTTTTTCTTGCTGAGCATCTTCAGTTGCCAGTAAAATTCTAAATGTGGCAAGGCAGTCTGATCCAGGTGATTGCACACTCCACCTTCTTCCACAAGTGCAAGGTAACTCATGCCGAGTTCAGGAACATGATGCAGTTTGGAAACCCTTTTACAGAACTGATTTTGTCTGAGGGTTCCTAAATGACATTCTCCACCTTTAAGCTGATAAAATTCTCCACCTTTAAGCTGTGATCTGAATGGAAATAAGGTGTGCTGGCTGTATAAGGATTCCTTTTCCCCTCCAACTGAGTGTGCTATTCCTTTGAAGTTCCCACACTGTGCTCAGGCTTATACATGACATGTGAGTGCATCCGAGCACTTTTAGTGTTTGTGGATTACTTATGTGATGTATTTTGTACTCTCCTCCTACCCCACAGGGCATCAACCTCTCAGGGGGTCAGAGGCAGAGAGTTAGCCTTGCTCGTTCGGTGTTCAGCGATGCTGATGTCTACCTGTTAGACGATCCTCTCTCGGCTGTGGATTCCCACGTTGCAAAGCACATCTTTGATAAAGTTATCGGACCAGAAGGAGCACTTAAAGAAAAGGTAAGCCTGAAGTTGGATTCTCTTTTCTACACAAGCCCAAACTCCTGAGCCTTCAAGGGTTAACCAAGCTTTCCAATGGAACATATCCACGATGGCTATGTTGAAAATAGAAGCATCTCGGGGGATTTACTGCACTCCCCTTCTTGGACTTGGTTTACAACCTTAAGGCTTTTGCTGGCAGACAGAAGCTGCCATAATGAAGCTGCTAGAGTTCACCCCAGCTCCTAGCAGCTCTGCATGACTTATGGCAGCAATTCTGGCACCAGGCATGCAGGGCACTAGCTGTTACAGGGGCCACAGATACTGCCACCCAGTAGCTGCCATGGGGGCATGGGTACTGGGTGGCAGCAGAAGTCTTCCGTCACAGAGCTGGTGGTGGTGTGCTGACAAAGATGAGGTCTGCTGCCACAGAGGAGATGTAAGTAGGACTTCCCTGTAGTTTTGCTGGCAGAACTTTGTGGGATAGACCAAGCCTCAGGGTTGTTTATTACACCCACAATACCACACAGGTGACACTCATGAACAAGTCATTGCTTCCACCAAACTTTGTGGTATTTTTTAACCTTCTGACTCCTTGATGGTCTTGTCTCAGATACAGTATCAGGCTAGATAAGAACTTATAAGGGAAACTGCAAGGAAAAGAATAGGCTGTAGGAAGCATGATTCAGCAATATAAACTGTGCCCTCTGTGACTAAGCATGTACATTGAAGGTGTGACTAGTTCACATGAACATACATAAGCTAGCCTTATACAAGCTAGCTCAGGAACTAACCACAGCCAGTTGCAACTACACACATTTCAGGTGCCAAGTTCGTGTTTACTTGTGCAGTATGCGCTGAAGCCTGCCTTGCCAGAGCTACACCACTGTTAGCACTTGACTTGATTAGATTAAAGCAACTGACTAATTCTGGATCATGGTTTAGTCATACCCTACATCAGTACTAGATTAGTTTCCCAGTTCTGATAGACTGTTAAAAACACCATCATTTCAAGTGAGAGATAATGCCAAAGCCCTGTCACTGTTGAACATTGCATGACTCTCTCTGAACAGTCGTGGTTCTTCTGCCTAGTGCCTTAGCTGAACTCTGAGTTAGTTAGGGGGAGCAGAGCTGATCCTAGCGGGTTTGGGACCCCAAGCAAATCAGCCTGTGCGGGGCCCCCTAAACACTGTGTGGGGCCATAGTACCCCTGCAAAGGGTGGGGGGTGGTCTCTGTGCTTCTTCTGCAGCATGGGGCTCAGCTGCCAGCTCCAGGTGGGCCCACAGGAGGCGCCACAACTGCTCCACCTGGTTGCACAGGGCCCCCCAATGTGCAGGGCCTGGGGTGGTCACCCTGATTCACCATACACTAGGGATGGCTCTGATGGGGAGTTATGTTATGCCTGTCTAAATTCCTCCCAGTAATGGAACATAGTAGTTGCAGAGGTGGTGTTGTAATACAGAGGCGTTTCTTCTTCCCATGCAGACCCGAATTTTGGTGACCCATGGCATCAGCTTTCTACCTCAGGTGGACCATATAGTCGTTCTTGTGGATGGCAGGGTCTCTGAAATGGGATCCTATGAAGAGCTTTTGAAGCAAAACGGAGCTTTTGCAGAATTCCTTCGAAATTATGCACCTGATGAAGACACAGAAGAGGATGAGCCAACAAGTACAGTGTTTCTCGTTCTTCTTAAGCTATAGCTTAAGTCAACCAGGCCTGGATTTTTCTAGGCATAAATGTGATCAGGAAAGTGTAATAATCTGGCCTCCTTTATTTTCTCCAGCTGGCAAGGAAAATGTTAAGTATTGTCATTTTTTTTTAGGCTAACTAAGCCAGCTTGATAACACCTTCTAGTGTAAAGGATGAATGATGGGAATACTGAAATTTGAGTAAGTAGCTGTCTTCCCAAATAGATTGTTTTCCTCTGGAAAAAAAACAAAACATTCCTCTGCCTTAGGCTATGTGCCTGTGGCAGGGCACTATTGGTGCCTGCCACTTTAAGGACTCAGACAAGCAGCCAGCAGGTGCTTGATTGTGGCGGCCATTTTAGATCTCTGGCCGCCCATATAAACAGGGCAGTTTGCTGCTGGCAGCCCAGGTAGTAACATTGCCTGGCTGCAAGGCTGCTTGGAACACTTGGAGGGAAGGGCAGGAGCTGTAGGGGATAGTTCAGAGGCTCCTGGTCCTGGGCATGACCTAAAACTGCACCCTGCCGGGAGTGGGTGGCCTGGTGTGGCTCTCAGTGGTGCAGGAGTCCCCAGGAAATACCAGCCCAGTTACCACCCTGGTGAAAGGTGGGTTGGGGTGCCTTAATAACCCCAGCTCCCACAACCAGGTGAGTTACCCCCTAGTAAGGTCCAGAAGGTGGACCCA
This sequence comes from Gavialis gangeticus, assembly GCF_001723915.1. Lineage (NCBI taxonomy): Eukaryota > Metazoa > Chordata > Crocodylia > Gavialidae > Gavialis > Gavialis gangeticus. The sequence goes on along the minus strand of NW_017728991.1, from coordinate 12,817,513 downwards.
AGAGAGAGAATGGGGCTACAGACTCAGAAGCCTGACTTGAAATCTCCCAACTGGTCAATGCTGGGGCCAGGACTGGAAAGGTCAAAGGGCCAGGGGCCCACTGTGAGGCCGAGGGCCTGGGGTTCTGACTGGCCTGGAGGTGAGGCCAAGGCCAGTGTAGCCAAAGGTGCCCAGGGGGACCACACCTGTAAGGGGGAACAGCTCAGGGAGCTAGGCAGCCCCAAATGAAGGCGGAGTAGGCCAAGTGGGGTCTGGACCAGAGGATTCTGGGGCCCAGAGTGGGGCCGGTGATGTTAACAACTAGTGGATGCCATTTGCAAGGCTTGGGCTCTGGTGTAGGGGAGGAATGGAGCTGCAGATAGCGCCCCCTGGCATTGGGGCAAGAAATAGGCAGCCTCTCGCCTATTTAACAACTTAATTAATTAACATCAAGGTATGGCAGGGGAGAAGGCAGGCAGTTGGCCCAGAAACAGGTGGGCAGGCCAAAGGCAAATTGGCCCAGAAGAGACCCCCCTGTTATAGTGCCTCTTCTGTACAATAATGTGAGAAATTGGATTCTTTCAGTATTTCTAAATTGTGAGAGAGAGACTTCAACAGTTAGCAAAGATGTTACTGGTGGGAAAATTCAGTGGCAGTCTAAGGACAGATTTGGACTTGACTGTCCCAAAGGAGTATCCAGAGCACAATATTTCTGTTGTACAGCCTGATGCAAATGACTTCCTAATCTGAGTTCTTTCAGGTTTTTATATGTCTGAATTTACATGGTGGAAAATGAGTGTGATTTGGTTAATGTATTCCTTGGATGTAGCAATATGTGTCAGGAGTAAAAAGACAAATAGGAAGCAGAAGTTGTACGTAACCTTGCTGGCAACAAGAGAGAGCAGTTCCTCCTAGCTTTCCAGGCTGAAACACTGGAAGGGCGGGTTCTGTTCACAAATGTGGCTAGAAGTGATAATAATGCCACCCCTTAGCACTCATAATGTCTTTCAAATACTTGACAAACATGAATAAATCATGCCAGCGGCCCTGTCAGGTATAATCACCATTATCTGCATAGGGAAACTGTTGCAATGAGTTTCAGGACTCAGGCTTCCAATTACTGTTTGCCTCTTGAGTTTCTGCTTTGTTCAGCATAAAGTTTAGATGCAATCTTCCATTTCAGTGCTAGGGGAAGAAGAAGTCTTGCTGGCTGAAGATACACTCAGCAACCACACTGATATCACAGATAATGAACCAGTGACAAATGAAGTCCGCAAGCAGTTCCTAAGGTAAACATTAAGGATTTTTGTGAACCCACTGCTTAGCTGAGCATGAAGCATGTTTTAAGGAAACGGTCTTTAACATTAGCAGGTAAGGTAGCTGCTAGCATAACGTAGCTAAGCTACCAGCCTCTGCATCTTTCATTGCAGACTTCCGTTCCTTCTGTGTCGAAGCCTCCTGTGGCCATTTAAAAAAATAATGGATAATAATATCATGTAAAACATCTATTCCTGTGACTCTGTTTTTAATCAGAAGTGAATTAATTCCAAGTGACTGTGCAGTTCTCAGATGGTGCTACAGTAAATATTTATACACACGGCGCTGGGCTGCTGCCAATTAGATTACTAATAGGCCTTTGCTTCCCACCTGTCCTCTGAGTGTCTTGGAAGTCTTGGGAGTTTCTGAGTAGCTCATTCAAAGATGTAGTCTACTTCCATGGCAAAGTGTCCTTGCTGGATAAAGGCAGGGGTTAGGTCAGTGCTGTGAGTGCCACAGCTACTCGGAGCAGATGTGGTTGTACCTGAGGACCAGGATATGGATGACAGTTTTCTCAGTATGTTTGGAATGATTACTGGTTTTGTGGATTTAAGTGCAGTGATCTCTACTTTTTTTTAGTATCGTGGTTTGTAGGGTGCCATCCTGGATGTGCGGATTGTGGTATGAAGAAAGTTGATGTTTGTATAAGATAATGCAAGAGAGAATGTGAGAGAGGGGTAGTAGTTGTTGAAGTTATGGTAGACTTCAACGAGTGAGTCCAGATGTTCAGTCCAGACAATGAAAATGTCATGTATGTATCACAAGTACAAGGACCGGTTCGATGGCACAGTTTTCTGAAAACTTCTCTTCAAGGTGGCTGATGAAGTGGCTGGCATATTGGAGAGGGGACCATTTTTGTGCCCACAGATGTGCTCATGATTTGGAGGATGTGTTGGTTGTTGAAAGTAAAGTTGCTGTAGGTGAGGATGAAATGGATGATTTGTGCCATGTGTCGTGGTGGTAAATCTGTGTGTAGTCCCATGTTCTTACAGGTATTTTTGGCAGTATTGTCTTAATTTTGTGAGACGTTAGTGTATAGGCTAGTGATATTCATGGTCTGTCTTTACACAGAGGTGGTTAATGTTCTGGATCTTGTTGAGGAAGTCTATTATGCCTTGACAAAAACTTGGCCCTTTGAGTGTCAAGTGGTTTGAGGATGATTCTGTGAATCTTGGTGGCTCTCTAGTGAGGGTATCAGCTTGATATGATGCCAAAGTTACCTTACTATATTTAGCTACTTTCTCTGCTACCTTCCCTGTGCTCCCCAGGTAATAATGACCTTTTTCTCTTTTGAATGGTCTTGTTCTTTTCAATAGCTAGGTTACCTATTTCAGCTGCCCGTTACTGGTTTTGCAGCTACTTCTGATACCTTCTCTTTGCTTCACAAACTGCCCTCTTCCCTTCTCTACATAACCATATCCATGAAGCTAAACAGCCCGTTTGACCTTATATCTAGGTTTAGGCTGCATCTGCTTCTTTCCCAGATCTGGTGAAGGGTTCTGCATGCCCAAAAGCTTGTCTCACATCCCTCCCAAGTATATGGTGGGTCTGGTAAAAGATATTACCAAATAAACCTTGCTTTTTTTCATATTCCCTGGACCATTCTGGCTACAACAGCACTCTGGCTTTAAAGTCAGGCTTGTAAATACAGGGTCTGCTTATTATACGTGCTGAGCCTCAGCAGCTTCCATAGAGCTCAGTAGGAATTTTTTTCTCATCACCTCTGACAGTTGGATTGTGTATGTAGGTATTTAGCCTAACTGCCCATATCTGCAGCAGTGAGGTGTGCGAACATCTCACAGGAGGCAAGCAGCAGAACTGGGAAGTGAGTGCCTGTCTTCTCAGCCTCAGGCCTGCATTTGAACTGCCATGATCTTCCTTCCCACTCCTAATAAACTCCTCATTTTAACAGGCAAATTAGTGTGATATCTTCAGAGGTGGGAGAATGTCCCAGTAAAATGTCAACAAGAAGAAGAGTATGTGAAAATAAGCCAGTAGAGACTCTGCCAACAAAAAAAAATCGCGCAGAAAAACTTATTCAGGCGGAAACTACTGAAACGGGAACGGTACGTGTTGATTTTTTTTTTTTCTCTTTTTATTTTCTTTTAATTATATTCAAGTTTATATATAACATTTTATTGTACATAAAAACGTGTTCTGTTAAGCATGTTGCATTCCAAATGCAGGGAGACGATAGCTTTACAAAAGCCACAAGGCAGTTTAGGATTTGTTGTACTAGATCAGGTGCCTGGGACTTTACGTCTGGGATAATATCAGCAGAGGCTTCTGTACCTGGACAGCACTTTATACTGCTCCATGAAACGTGTCTGATCCCACCAGTCTTCACACTGCATAGCTCCAAATGTTATTTGTCCCAGAATTATCTAGACGCTTTTAAAATGTAGCATTATTGTTTGTACCTGACAGTCTACAGAAGTGAATTCCTCCCGTTAGATGTGTGCTGCATGAAGATAGTTTATTTAACTTAAAATTGTCCTTTCCGTTGTCTCTCGGGAGCATTTGTTACACCACATTGTAGAAACAAAAACGTTTTGCAACCTGTATGCAATCCTGGGTTAGCTGTCCTCCCCAGACGGTCTCCACGTTCTGCTGAAGGATAGCCTTCTCAGTTGAGGAAGGGGTGGTAAATGACTGAGCACATGAAGGAAGGAAGACGCAATGAAAATACCTAGGAGGCTTGTGCCACCAAAAAGTTTCCTGGACTCTGTTAAAAAACAGAGCAGCCTCCAGACTGCATTTTCTACACATTCAACATTGTTAGGGCTCAGTGTCATGGAAATTGGAGGAGGTATTGGTTCAATCAGTGGTTCTCAAACTTGTTAGACTTGAGGTGCCTCCTTAACTTTTGTGAATTGAGCAGCACTCCATTTCAAAAATGAATGCATTTCTTACAGTGCTTACCTGCTTGCAGAGAGGGGCCAGGCATTGGGGACAGGCAGGGACAAGCCTTGGCTCTGCGCTTATCTCCTAACACCTGCTTATCTCTTCACACCTAAGGTCACCCTTCAAAAGATCTTGTAACCCCTTGGTTGAGAGTCACCAGGTTAAGCATTATTAGTTGCTGCCATATATCATGAACCTTTCCAAAGCAGCTCAGTCAATGGGAATCATGCTTATAATTATGCCCTCCCCTTATTCTTTTAAAGATGCAGTTCTGCTGTGGGTCCCTCTCTAAGCAAGTCTGCATGGGAAACCTGCTCTGCTCAGCAGTGGTGCCCTTAAACACGCTGCATTGCTCCACCTTGGGCTGCTTCATAAGCTGCCAGCAGCATAGCTGTGTCCAGGTAGCAGTGCAGGTGGCCCAGTTAGTATGGGAGACAGCTAATTAGCCCCACCTGAAGCACAGTAGTCTAAAGAAAAATTATGCGTGATCCCAAAAAAGCGAAGCCAGACAGACTGTTTCAGAGTAGTTGCCACCCACTGTCAAGAGATGAAGCTGTCTCTTTCAAAGAAGCAATCTCCTGACTTCAAGTGAAGCTAACTAAATTGTTTCCTGCAATTTATTGGAGGTTTGGGCACTCTCAAGCTTAGTGGTCCCTCTACTGGACAGATCTGGAAAGGATTCTTTTGCTTATTCTCTCTCTCAGCTCCAGACTAGAGTTGAATGTAGACATATAAATACACTGTGCTCTGCAAATTTTCAGGTCAAGTTGACAGTATTTTGGCAGTACATGAAGGCCATCAGTCCCATAGTATGTGTAATTATATGTTTCCTGTATTGCTGTCAAAATGCTGCTGCGATCGGGGCCAATGTATGGCTCAGCGACTGGACCAATGAACCTGTGATAAATGGAACTCAGCATAACACAAGCACGCGACTCGGTGTCTATGCTGCCCTGGGCCTCTTGCAAGGTAAAAATATTTCTCAGATGAATATAGTTATGATTCATCCTCATGTAGCAAAGAAGAAAGAACTGGGAATGTCATTGCAACAACTGCAAGGGGTCCTGTGCTCCAGAAAAGATGATTTGCAAGAAAAGGTAAAAAAGTAACATGGGGTTGGTAAAACTTGATTGAATTGACACTTCAGGAACTACTTGATCCCAAGGAAAGGAAGGATTAAGAAGCTTGGATAATGATGCAAGGTGCTGGGAGGGGCACAGAGATATTAAGTAAGAACTGTAGGATTAGGATGGGAGCGGTGAGAATGAAATGGAGACTGAAGGGCAGGGTGAAAGCTGCATGGAGGGTGTACACAAGGATGAAATAAGATACGTACCTGTCTCACATGGGCTGCCTGGCTGGATTCTGCTGACTTTATTCACCTAAGTTGTTTCCCTGCAGTCAGCAGTGTGTAGCACAGGAATGGGCCTAGATATAGCAGATAAAGAGGAAAGTCTTCCACCACAATGAAAACAGCTGATTCTGTTAAAGTCAAACAGCTTCATGTTGTGCACACTGAGCATACAAACTTCTGCAACTTTCTCCCTTCTGTTAACAGGCGTCCTAGTGCTCATCTCTTCCTTCACGCTGGCAATGGGTGGCATCAGTGCAGCCCGAAAGCTTCACGCTGCACTGTTGGAGAACAAATTTCACACGCCCCAGTCTTTTTTTGATACCACACCAACAGGTCGGATCATCAACCGCTTCTCTAAGGACATATATGTGATTGATGAAGTGTTACCACCTACCATCTTGATGTTCCTACAAACTTTTTTCACCTCTTTGCAAACCATGATTGTAATAGTAACAAGCACTCCACTCTTTGCTGTGGTTATTATACCCCTAGCAATTCTATACTTCTTTGTCCAGGTAATTTATTGTTTGTGGGGCCATTGTCCTGACAATTATGGTACTGTTCTTATTGTTTTGTTCTTACTTTTACCACCCTGCAGAAACTTTGGAAATACTCTCTTTGCGCTGATCCTAAAAGGCCCTAAAAAAGGCAATAAGCTTTTTTTTTTTTTTTTAAACTTTCTTTTTTTTTAGCTTTTGAAAAGCTCACAAGATGACTTTTTGAAACCGTATAAAATATATTTATGGAAAGAAAATATGGATACTCTTGACCCATTTAACTTCCAACCATTAGTTCTTGTTGTACCTTCTTTGGCTAAGTTAAAGCCAGACAAAATCCAGCTTGGTCTGATAGATATCAGGAGCCTGAATTTAGTACTTTCAATCAAGTTACCAAAAGAGGTGCCCACCTTGAAGATAATATCATGTTAATGGGCAGTCTTCCTTGCACTCTTGACAGAGTTGTCTGATTTTGAATTGGGCTGTGCAGACTGAGTGTCATCCTCCTTAGATGTGGTGTTTCTAGGGTCATGGACAAACGAACAGATTATTGTGATTTAGTGTTGAGTGGAGACTTACCATGTTAGATGGCAAGGTAGATATGTACCTTTGTAGACTAACTAAATAAGGTGTATAGAGAGGAGGCACAGGCTTTCAGGAACCTGGGTTCACTTCATCAGACACTGTGGAAGGACTTGCTGTGTCAGTCATTCTGCAGTACCCATCTGCTCTTCACAGAAACTGAAACATCACTTGGGGCAATGTAGCCTTCAACAGGGTCAAGCTGAGCATAGTTTAGCTTTCACATAGCACACAGTAAGAATCTGCTCGCAAACTGTTACTGGAGAGCGGCAGACAAGGTGATAAGTCCACGCCCAGCAGTAATTTCTGTTAATGTATTGTTTGTCCGTATCTTAGATCATGCCAAAGCCAAGCAACTGGAAACCGGGAATAGATTTATAACTTTTTCCTTCATATATATGTCTGCATCACAGGGGGATAAGACAGCATTTTTCATAATCACATGTCAGCGCATCTGTGAGCTGATCTAAAGTGTACTGATCAGTGATGTCAATGGAAAACCTATAGTCATTTGACTGTGGACTTTTTCATTTCAGTGGCATCATTAGTCACTATCAGTCTTTACTATTAGCATTAGCGTTGGAAATATTTAGATTAGAATTGTATTATTGTACTGTTTTCATTGCTTATTTAAATTTTTAAGAATTATTTTGTGTGATTTGTTTTACATTTAATGTTGGCAGCGGTTCTATGTGGCCACCTCACGTCAGCTAAAGCGCCTGGAGTCTGTCAGCAGATCCCCCATTTATTCCCATTTTTCGGAAACAGTCTCAGGGACCAGTGTCATCCGAGCCTATGGAAGAGAGAAATCCTTCATAGACATCAGTGACATAAAAGTAGATGAAAATCAGAAAAGTTATTATCCCGGCATTGTATCGAACAGGTAAGGCCATACCCACCATTTAGGTAGGCTAATGTTTCTGTGGCACTTCAAGTGATTATTTACCCCTCTATATGTTTGCTTATTTAACAGGTGGCTGGGTATTCGAGTTGAATTTGTAGGAAGTTGTGTTGTCTTCTTTGCTGCTCTCTTTGCTGTATTGGGTAAAAACAGCCTGAACGCCGGCCTCGTAGGACTTTCAGTATCCTATGCGTTACAGGTGTGTATTTCCCATCTCAAATGAGTGTTCATGAACATGTTTTATCCATAGCATTGTCCTATTACCATCTTATTGAGAAGTACTCATAATAATCCTTGTTAATGAATAACTGTTATCACCCAGTGTGGTGGTAATAACAGTTTTTACACACACTCACGCTCACTACTTCTAGAAGGCCTGCGTTCTTCACAAATGAGGAATTTATATGAACATTTCCAGTGATCACCTCTGAGACTGGGTCCCTTATGTGCTACAGGTAGTCACCACTTCAAAGAGCTTGCATTCAAAATAGATAAGACGGTATCCCTGCTTCTGTCCCTGCGAGGAGAAATGTTTAGGGTAACTTGTGATAAAAAGATCTTAATCTGAACTAAAATACAACTTGCACAAAAGAGCAATGAGACAAGGGTGATATGAGGGATGCAATTCTGGACCATGAGAAGAAGGAAAAGTTACTAGTAAAAGCAGAGATGATAATGTTGAAATGGATTCTTGGAGCCGGCTTGAAGGAGAAGGTGAGAAAGATAGCATTAGGACAGCCTTGGGAGTACAAAAAGTCACCAAACAGTCAGAGAAGCTGGATTGAGATGGCTTAGCTATATAATGAGGCAGGACAGAGAGACCACTGACTACACAGATAATCTACAAGATGACTCTGACTGGCAAGAGGCTGAGATGATGATCAAGACCAACAACATTGGGACAGATAGGAGACACCCAAGCATTCAGTCAACTGATGCAGTAGATCACTACAAATGGAGAATAATGTTCTGAGCAGCTGACCCTACCCTGAAGCCATATAAAGAAGATGATGACAATGACAGTCCCATTTTAGAGATGGGGAAATGAGGGAGAGTGAAAATAGGGGTGCCTGTAGACGTGCTGGGAGGATGCTCCGACATGCTGTAATTACAGTGTGTCAGAGCAGACTCAATTAATCAAGTCTGCTGGAGCGTGGTAATTACTGCGCTCCAGCAGCCTCCCATGTCTCATGTATCAGCGTCCCCGTGCTCCAAAATGACGGCAGGGGTGTTTGAACTAAAGCTCATCAAAAGACCTTTAGTTCAAGTACCCCCACTGCCATTTTGAAGCGCAGAGAAATTGAGACATGAGATGCTGCGGTGCTTTAATTAGAGCAGCTCTAATTAAAGCGCCCCTGGAGCATGTGTAAAAGTGCCCTAAGGGACTTGACCACTGTTACAAACCAGGTCTGTAGCAGATATGGGACCTCAATCCAGGTCTCCTAAATTTCACAACCTGTCTGTAAACTTTGGTCCTGTTGCCTGCACCAGATGATGGAGTGGATCACAACATCATCTGGGGCAGGCAACATACTGCAACATATTGTAGTTTAGGGTATTGCTGTAAAAACAGCCTATAATGAGATTAATACTGTAAACTATATGCTACACTCCTGTCCTTCTCTGGGGTAATGGTTTATTCTTTTTATTGTCCAGGTGACAGTGGCTCTGAATTGGATGGTACGGATGGCTTCTGACCTTGAAAGCAACATTGTAGCTGTAGAAAGAGTGAAAGAGTATTCAGAAACTGAGACCGAGGTCAGCTCCTGAAGCATTCGCAAGCAAGCATGTTATGCTTAGAAACATGTAAATATGCATGGCACTTTGTTAGACACTAAAACCAGGAGGATTCTGCTCTCAGGGCCTTCCTGCCTAACTTAGATAAGTATAATGCTCTAGACCAGTGGTTCTCAACCCTATTAGATTCAAGGCAACCCTCGGAAAATGCCAGCTCTTAGTTTTCACTCATTTTGACTGAAGAGAAAGAATAGAGCAATTCTTCTTTTGCAAAGAAGGCAGAAGGACCACAGCAAGGTCTGAATGTTTTTAACACTATAGACTCCTGTTTGAAATCTCCAGGTTTATCTTATGACTCACGTTTGCACACCTAACAGTGCTAACAGTTCATGGCGGTACCTCTGAAAAGATCTCAAGACACCGCAGGGTGCTGTGGGCACCCAGCTTGAGAATCACTGCTCAAGAGGATAGTTTGGGCTCATCTGTACTACAGAATTTTACTATTGGTGTTGATACAAAGCCAAATTTGCTACTGAGATGGACAGGCAAAATGCTGCTGCAGTCAATGGAACTGCACAGAAATATATTTTCGCGCACAGAAATTTTGCCCTGTTGTCTACATGCAGTTCGTTTAATTCAAGGCCCTAATCGGGTGGACAGGAATGTGATCTATCCCTGCTGCCGTCAGCAGGCTCTCCACAGGTCTGACACAGTACCTCTCTTAGTCAGTTTAGACAGGCTGCGGGTCTCCCGTGATTTTCTTCCATAGGGTATCTCAAACCACAATGCACAGTGTTGTCGAAAGAGCCCACCTACAGTCCTTCCCATCTGGTACCAAAAGCAACGGCAGTTTGGGATTGCTACCCAGCATCCCAAAATGCACCAGCACAAGCAAGTTATTCAGCTTGGCAGATAGATAGTTATGCCATGAGATCTACTTCTCTGTGGACACACAAGATATTTTTAGTTACGGTGCACAGTAGAGGGAGGATTGTGGGAGGTAGGATGAGAGGACGGCTACTGTGTGCAGCCTTGAAGCTGAAGCAATGTGTTGAGCCAGGAAGCCAGGGAAGACACAAAAATATATTGTGGGCCAGATCTTGAGCTGCTGTAAAACAACACATTGCTTCTGCGCTCCACTTCACTTGAAAAAAGATACTGTGCTATCCAAAAGCTTGCTAGAAACATCAGCCCCTCCAAGTTGGTCTAATCAAAGAGATCAACTCAAACCAAAAGACTCTGTCGATCATACTGCTATTGAAGGCAGTGGAACTGTGCTGCTTCGCACCAGATTCGGTTTGGGCCCTAGAAGAATGGATTGAAATGAAGGGGTCAGTTTTTCTTGCTAATTGGTCCACCAGATGCAGAAGAAAAGGGTTTTTTTTTTTTGTTTTTTTGGGTTTTTTTTATTTGTTTGTTTTTGTTTGTTTGTTTGTTTTTTTTTAAATGCTTTAGCAGCTCCCATACCACAACTGTAGTATTTTAAATCAGTCTGCCCCTTTTCAAGCCTTCAAGGAGTATTACTCTCTGCCACTTTCTTTTAGGCTCCCTGGATAATTGAAGACAAGAGGCCACCAGAAGACTGGCCGGCCAAAGGAGAGGTAGAGTTTGTTAACTACTCGGTGAGGTACAGGAAAGGCCTAGATCTGGTACTGACGGACCTAAGCCTCAGGGTGAACGGTGGAGAAAAGGTATGATACCGCATGTTGTCTCTGGTGTTTCACGTGGGATTTGCTGTAACAAAAGTGGCTGTGACAGATCCTCAGCTAGTGTTAAAGGACATAACTCCATTTACAGGCGCAGTGAATCTGACGTACTGCGTTTAAAATGCTCATGTAGACTTCAAAGGAAGTGTCTAGCATCACTGTTTCTCCCGAAGGCCAGCACAGGGTTGGTGCGTTTCTGAGTCCAAGCAGTTCTTGCGTCTAACTTTGATCTGGGCAGTTTGTGTGATGGAGGGAAGTGATCCTGTTGGAGAAAACTTTGATTTTTCTGCATCAAAGAACCATCCAAAACCTTTCTCTTGTCAGCTTTGTTCCATCTCAACAGGTTTGAAAATGCTAGTTTGCCTCATGTCCCTGGGGAAAATCTGTTTTGCTGCTTATTCTGGGAGAGTCCCCCAGTTAAGGGGCTCTGGTTAAGGAGGAAGAATTGCCCGTGAGCTAAGCATTCATAATGGGAGCTACATTTTGGAAGCGAGGTGTATGCATTTAGCTTAATTAGATCTTCAGCAAATCCATACATTATATATACCTATTTATACTTGTTACTGCACAAACTCATGGAGTGATAACACCTACTTAGCATAATACATGACAAGTGGAAATGAGGGCAATTAGGGAGGGAGAAAGATTATTGTATGGATGTATTTTCTCTTTTTAGCATCAGCTCTTGTATTAAAATCTGTTTCTCCTCGAAAGGGGTTAATATCACATTTCTAAATTCTTATTAGAATTGGTAAGAATTATTAATTGTCCTGTTCCTAATTCTGCAATGTGCATTTTAGATAGGAATTGTCGGAAGAACTGGAGCTGGGAAGTCTTCCGTGACCCTCTGTCTCTTCAGGATCCTGGAAGCTGCGAAGGGAGACATTAAAATAGACGGTGTGAGAATTTCAGAGATTGGTCTTCACGACCTACGATCCAAGCTCACAATTATTCCTCAGGTAAGCCAGTGCTTCTCTCATTGCAGTGTGGTAAAGGCACTGAACTTTAGTAGCTCAGCAAACAGCAAATTACAATGTAATGGCTCCTCGAAGGAAGGCATCTTGCTCTGCCCACAAAATCAATAATTGCTAGTTAGCCATACACGTACATATCTGCAGTAGAACCAAGTTCATTTCTACATGGCCTGGTTTTATACATCACCAGCTGAAGTAAGACGTAAAGTGAAAGCCAAGGTAAAAGGATTTATGCAACTTCTGGAACAGGATAATAGCATAAATAGCTATTGAATGTGGTAAATTTAAATGAGACATTTAGGTCTAACTTGGACATTTAGACCTTTGACTGAAGCTCATAAAGTTGGCCACGGGTATAGAGGAAATGCAGGTTATTAGTAATCTCAACTGTCTCTCATTTGACACATTTAGTGGTGTGGTTGTTTCAAAGCTTAGTCATCATACTTATACTACATAGTTATCTAGCTAATTATATGTAAGTACTGTAAAGGTTTTATTTGGAAAGCAGACTATAAATACAGGGGTAAAATGAAACGCTTGAAAATGCACACCTAACCCGTTTAATATACGGCCATAAATATACAATCTAAGGAGGCAAGAGAAATAAAAATTACAGTATGTGGGCTCCATGCTGCAAATGCTTTGGCACATGCATAACCTGATCCACAAGAGAAATGCCATTGAATACTATGCATGGTATAATTCCTATGAAGAAAATAATCCAGATGCTTGCAGAAAAGAGTATTGTGCCTCGTAGTTAACTATTGGTGTGAGTTCAAAGAATTGCAGACAAGCCTATGAAACAGCATGAATATGTTCGGTCTTAAGTGTAAATACCTTTGTAATGTGTTATTATTATCTACCACTTATATTGCAGTAGTGAAGGGCCACAGCCTGCATCAGGACCCCATTGTATAAGATGTTGTACAAACCCTTGTCTCTGCAACTGGGATCCTCCCATTGCTTCAGATTGGCATTTTGAATGTTGTCCTTTTTATTTTTTCTAATATGGATCATTTTGTGCCTGGTGGACAGGCTTTGGAGGCACAAACAATGATGCTGTATTACAGGGATGGCCAGTCTATGGCACAGGTATCACAAGTGGCATGGGCAGCCCCCACGTGTGGCGTGTGGCAGATCGGGGAGGGGACATATAGCGCACTGGCAGATAGGACAGAGAGCAGAAAGCAGAGCATCAGATCAATCAGGGAGCACAGGGCAGAAAGCAGAGAAGCAGCTTGGCCAGGGAGCAGGAAGCTTAGCAGCAGATTGGGTAAGGGAAAGGGATTGGAGTGGCACTCAGGGGTGGTGCAGGGGCAATTTGTGGCACATCTGCCAAAAAGGTTGGCCTCCACCGCTCTTTTGTATGAAAATCTGCTTAATACCGAGTTATAAACAATTAAACCCCTTGTCTAATCACTATGGGTTATTTATTCAGGACCCAGTTCTCTTTTCTGGAACGCTGAGAATGAATCTGGATCCATTTAATAGTTACTCAGATGAAGAAATATGGACAGCACTTGAACTGTCGCACTTGAAGAGGTTTGTCAGCGGTCAGCCGGCCATGCTGGACTACGAATGCTCAGAAGGGGGAGAGAACCTTAGGTAACGAGGACTCTACGGTAGATACATAATCATTGTGATTTTGGCATCCTGAGAATTATTTGCCCCGTATTTCAAATTCCATTTAGCCCGGTGTGGGATAGCATTTGAGAATCCCACTGAAGCTGTCACCAGAATGAGTGAAGCATCTCTTGTGCTGCACTGAATAGGGTTCCTTTCCTGAATTTGGCCTCTACTCCGGGACATTGTCCTGGGTCCTTTGAAATGTCTGAGCTCAGTATTGAATGTCAGGACCCTACACTTCTGCAAACATGAACAATGATGATAAAATGCGTTGTAATATTGGCTTCTGGTGCAACGCTGCATCAGTAGGAAGCCCCAACTCTTTTCTAACTCCAAAGGTGTCTTCACCATGTCAAGGTTGAGGCTTATCGGTGGAGGAAGCTTCTCTTCTCCAAACTGTGCCTGTTCCTTGAATAAAATAGGACTGTCAGCTTCAACCAAAGCAATTCCATAAGAACTCAAGTTCCTTTACACACCTCACAACTTTCTTTTTTCTTCTAATTTGCCAGTTTGTCTTGTGGGATGATTTTAATAGCAATGCACTTGTTGAAAGCAGATTGGGGAATGCACATTATAATAGCAACCACAGCTGGAGGCATTTATAATTTGCACAAACTGTCTATAATAAGCGTTACTGACTGTAATCATTGAACCATCCGGTTAATGATGCTTATTATTATAACCAGTATGTTAATTGGAAAGTAAATATGTATTTTAGAGTAGCAGTTATCTTTTACAAGCTCAAAAGCCAGTAGAAGAATATTTAACAAAAAACACATGATTTGACTAATAGTTCTAGCCTATGAAAAAAAACAGGTCTAGTGTATTAAATTTTGAACAAAGAAAAGCAGGCAGCCCTAAGGAACCTGTTGCTGATCAACCTTGTCTTTGCTTTCAGCGTTGGTCAAAGACAGCTGGTCTGCTTGGCAAGAGCCTTCCTTCGCAAAACAAGAATCTTAGTTCTGGATGAAGCAACTGCAGCAATTGACCTTGAGACAGATGATTTAATTCAGATGACAGTCAGGACTCAATTTGAAGATTGCACTGTACTAACAATAGCGCACAGACTGAACACAATTATGGATTATACAAGGTAAACTTAAAGAACCAGAAACAGTAAATGTATTGAATGAGGTTAATATGACCAGAAATATGGGTTGGTTTGTTTTGGTTTTTTTACTTCTCTGATCATCCTGTAGGACTTCTAACCTCTCCTACTGCCCTTATTAAAATCAGAAAGTGCAACTACCGAGTCTGAGAGACCTTTTAACCAGTCTTTCTATCGCAAGTCATGAGCATAATGATTTTTTTTTGAGAGAGAGAAAAGGAAAAAGCCCCTTTTTGCCATGCTCCGACCATTTGCTTTTATAATCCATTTTGCTGAAGGAGTCTAGTACCTGCGTTCTCTGGTGACGCAGAAATTTGCAGATTTGAAGGCCTAGTCTGACCTATTGTATTAATACTTGTTTTAAGTCCAATAGCTGCAGGTGAACTAGAACATCTCTATTCAGAAAAATATCTTAACTTGGAAACTTCCAAGGATGGAAAATCTACCACGGTCCTTACTAAAATGAACCAATGGTTACTTTCCCTCAAGCTTAAAAATGTCAGTCTGTTTCTAATCTGAATTTGTCAAGTTTGAACTTTCCAGCCATAGTCCTTTGTTAAATTTTTGTTTTCCTGAGCAAATTTCTGCTCCCCGCATAGAGACGCCCTTAACGTTCTTGTTAGGTTAGTGATACTCAGTGCTACAAGTGACTTTTCAAAAATAGCACCATCTACAGCTCTTTTTCTGCATGCATTAGATATACTCATGGACAATGAAACACTTTCATCTGCATGCTGTGGGTTTTTTATTTTTTTGAACTGGAGTGTGCCCGTTCTAGTGCATCTAGGGGGGTTGTTATAGCTCTTCAGTTAACACTCATGAAACGTCCACGTCAGTCAAGTTTCGGTGGCACTGTCATTGTATCATGTCATAGTATGTGAACGTGATTTACACAATAAGTGGGGAAGGTTTGCAATATGTGCTTCCATTGCTGAGGGGGCATCGTTTCCTAAGAGAAGTGAGATTTTTCTGAAACATCAGCTTTTCTTTCTTTATTTGATACAGGGTCCTGGTTCTAGATAAAGGAACTATAGCTGAATTTGATACACCAACAAGACTTATAGCATCAAGACGTATTTTCTACAGTATGGCCAAAGATGCTGGACTGGCATAACAAAACTTGTTTTTTATACCACTTAAAGCAACCCATGAGTTTACTGTATTTTACAGAATGGTCTTTGTAGCAGACTAAGCTTGTGATACAGAACAATGTATTTTACACCCCCAGTGACCAAACCTGAATTTTATATTTTTAAAACTATTTTCTATATGAAGAATTTCATTAATGGCTCTTTTCCTCAAAGAACGCCAAGTGTCCTGCCAGGAAAATGTATGTACCGTAAGGTAACATGTACTGTATTCTGATTTATCATTAGAAATTAAAACTAATGATACAAAATACACCTTTTCTGTGCCTTTGTATTGAAACTCACAAAACTTGAAATGGGACAGTTGACTTTATTGTTGGGGTTCAGTTGAAAGGAAATACTCAAAGAGTGATTCACTTGTCCCAAACCATTCCTTATAAATAGTTAATGCTGACAGGACAAGAATGTTGGATACCAAAGTTTCAGAGCCACAAGCCAGTGACATCATGGAGCTTCATTTCTACATCAGCCTGGAACAGCCTGAAGAATTGGAGTTAATACACTTTTCTTCTCATTCCTACCAATAATTGTAAATGTAGAAATACACCCACATATAAGACCTAATGTAAAATCAAGTGCAATTAACACAGCAATTTCTATTAACTTCAGCGGAGTCTGAATAAATGCTTGTAAAGATATAACTGAAGAGATGTTACTTTATTTAATACTTGCTTTCTGTATAAAAGCAACGTGGATAAGAAAAGTCATCTACAAGTTCAGCAACTGATTTTTTTTTTTTTTTTATGGTATACCATTTATTTTTCTTACATCGGTTACAATTGTTTGTTTTATATGGTTATATATTTCCAAATAATATGTAGATAACATCTACTACATGAGGAAATTTAGATGGTAAATGATGAAGGAAGAATTCTGTGCAGCAAATGATTGTCACTAAGATCTAAAGGCACGTCCATTTTTTTTTGTTTTTTTGGTTCCTCATCTCCCTTACCAACAACAATGGAAAGGAGAAAACGTTGTTCTTTCTTTCCTATGACTGAAAGAAAAAAAAATTCTGTAACCATGTGAGAAGACCAAAAATAATTATTTATTAATTATAAAAAGAATGCATCTTAAATAGAAACAAGAGTCTACAGCCAAGCAATTCATTTAATGTTAACATAGTTTTCACATAGTAATGCACAAAGTACATGAATCCTTGATCAGATACAATAGTGTGAATGTTATACAGTTACTTGATTAATTCAGCTAGCAAAGCTGATATTTTCAGTTATAAATTCTATATGGTATAAAGTATAAAAATATTCCTCTGAATGCATAGATAGCTATTAGCAACTGTGCAACATCATCAATATACCAATGAAATCAGTCAATTCAATGGCTGATCATTTTACTAGCAAAATCCTACCAATTTATACATAAGAGTATTGTGCCTTTATTCACGGACTGGCTAAGGCCTATGACATGTCTAAGCCAGTTAAATGCCACAGGTCATTAATAGTGTAATGAGAAATTGTTCTAATATATATGCTTCCATTCTATAGTAGTTAATTTAACACCAATAAATTAGTTTAAAAAATAGGATAGCCATTGGATCCTGCTGTAAAAAGAGACTATAACAATTTTACTGCCATTTTTCTTGTTAGAGACTCTCAGCTAAAGGAAAGAGTTTGAATTCAATTAATTTACAGAGTTAGGATGTTATGGTTAGGTCCACAAAAGGACTTAAGAAGCTAACATTTCTATATGCACAGCACAGAGGAACTTAGGCACTGAACTGGGGCTGAAGGTTCCCCTGGATGGTAGGACACCTAGGTTCTTGTGCAGATCCAGCGCTTAGTGCCAATAGTTTCCAAAAAAGTGAAGGAGAAAAACAGTGGGAAGTCTGACAAGTCAAATACGTCTTCTCTCTTATCTAGTGTTCAGCCAATTCATAGCACGTACCAGTATTTTTCTTCTCATTAAGAAGAGGTTGCTAATAAAAAAAAATCCTGTAAGCTAGACAAAATTCCAGCAAGCCTGTCTTTACTGTTTTTTCTATTTAATTATTTCAGGATTTTATAGCAGAGTAGCCTAACACTGAATTCACGTTAACAGGACAGGGAATGGTTACCATGAGAGAAAGGGAAACAAAACAGGTAAATACAAATCATTCAAAAAGGAAAATCCTCTGAATCCCTGGATTTGAATGTCATCCCAGTTTTTAAGATGCCACGTATTTTACTGGTTTCCATTTGCACGGGAAATGTATAGCTTTGAATATTTATCAGGAAAGTCTGACTTGAGGAGAAAATGAAACTGCAATATTTGTGCTCGTTACTCGCATGGAAATCAGACACAGAATTTACCCCTCCCCCCGGAGTGAAAAATAATTGCCATTGTAAAGCACTATTGGAGAAACTTCTTGCCAACAAAGCAACAAATAATGTTGGATACCAAAAAGTCATCTTTTCACTACTGTGTATTGACAAGCAATTGAGATTAAAAAAGGTCCTAGCTGTTTTGGTCAGTTAGCGTATTGTAACAACTATTCTTTTTTGTTTTGTGTTTTTTCCAACCTGAGAAATCACAGCTGATTAATCACTTAATTATACTTAAATCGAACAAAACAAGTTTTGTGCTTCTTTCCCAGATTTAAATCCTTCCATTTTAACACCCTTTAAAAAGGGACTGATTGGGTTTTTGGGTTTTTTTTCCCCCAAGACACAGAAGTAGCTCACATTAGTGGCAATAGGAAGTCTGCACACACTAAGTAAGTACCTCAGTACAAACAGTAGATGTATTTTACCTTCTATCCTTTAGCATAAATGCTTCTGCTATTTATAGCAAGCAATTATTAGATCAGTCTAATTTAAGCTTTTCCCTGAGAGCTTCTAACTCTAGTGTTTCACATAAGGGATTATTCTCTAATAAGGAACGGATTGCTCCATAAACAGACTAATTCTGCCATTGCTTTCTTTTCAGAAGCAAACTTTTATGTCAGAAGTTACTCCCTTGCACGTCAGTTTTAGATTAACTGTGCATAAGATGTTAACTTTATCTCAAAAGGTAACAAAATAGATTTTGTTCAGGTTTTAGCCCTTACCAGGTACAGATACTATGGTTAAACACAGAATCCATTGCTTTAAAATAAAAGATACAAATGTATTTGTGTTATGCCTCTTTAAACAGTTAATAAGTCAGCTCTGATGCTTTCTTGTTATAACAAGGCCTTTCGGTCAGAGTTGATGCAGCATTTCTGCATAGAAAGTTTTTGTCTCCTATTGTCAGGACCAGCTCCAGTTCTTGGAAATCCTGAAGCCTTGCAACATCTTTGTCCTTTAAATAAATAACACAATAAGTTAGCAAAAGTTATAGTAATAGTACAGGAGTTAAGTGTTGCGTATTTAAGCAATAAAATAAATGAATGATGTCAGCATGACAGAGGTACCTACCCATCAGTGTGAATCTTACTTATTGAACTATAAAGCAGACATTGCTATTGCATGTCGCATTACTTTGGCATTTTCTTCAGCCAGTCACTTTATCCCCTGCTGCAAAGTCCTACTAGCTCATTTTTTATTCAGGATTTTTTTTTTGGCCATCTCCTAAAAAGAACCAGAAGCTTTGTCCGCATGAGGAGGTTTGCCAGCTATGTTGGGGGGAGCTTTTTATACCCTTTCTCAACACAGTGGAACTGTGGAGCATAGATGACTAAGCCTGCAAGTTTCTTGATTTCTGTCTCCTGCTTTATCTATCTATTTATTTTTGTAACATGTAAAACCGCATAAGCATAATCGTGCTAGCCGTTGCAACTTTACAGGGAAGGCATTAAGATGGGGCATAAAAAAAAAAAAGCAAAAGCTTGTTCCTTAACATTATGAAACATGCTGTGAAACATTACAGCAACTGACACTGCGTTTGTAACCAAAGGACTCCAACCCTCTTCGACATCTCTCATCCACTGCCACATCTCTGTTCAAAGCCGCAAAATCTAACTGTGCAACAGCTATGCCTGATTAGCTGAAGGCAGCAATGGGCGACCATCAGATGTCCTCTGAAAGTCCATCTTCCTTTTTTCAGTGGCCCATCTGTTCCACAAACACTGACTTGTGGGAAAACTCAATTATCAATGATTATGTAAAATTGGATTTCTATATACGTGTTAAGCTTTTATGATGCACGACAGTAGTACCACAACTCATATTCAAAGATGAAGGGGATATTGCAGGGCCCTTGAGTGATGCATGAAAGTACTTTCTATGTTAAACATTGTAGCAAATAATATTTTGCTTATAGTTGAAAGTTCTTACCTTTCTTAATACTGTATTTGGTAATTTTCTGATCTTCTCTACATGTTCTGGATTAACACCCAGTTCACAGCAACTCACTCTGAGCAGTTCCTTATAGGTCAGCTCTTGTCTATCCAGTTCAATTTCAATGAAATCGTTTTCTCGAAGGGTAAGATTCTGAATTCTCACCTTCAGCACGAGTTCTAGTAGAACAGAAACAAACATTTACATACATATGAACACAAGCTCATCTAAGTATCTAAGTATGACTCGTTTAAGTCTTGAAAATATCACTGTAAGTTCATTTGACTCACTACTTTTGACTTTTAATGTTGTCAGAACAGCTAGTGGCACAATTCTGCAACCAAAATCATAATCGGCACACGAACGCCGCAACAAGTAGCAAAGCAAGCTTCCTTGTAACCCACCACTCCAACAATTTTAGTTCTTCACACTTCTATAGACAGTATAGTCTCTTCGATCACTCATTCCTTGACATAGGCAACCTAGAAGTGAACAATATCTGACAACTCAGTCCTCTGTTAGTGGCGAATCGAACATTAATATTTCCATAGATCTTCTCTCAGCTCCTGACCACCATATCAGGACATCTGCACAGTTTTGACTCAAACAGCAATATTTGAGCATTTGGCTGAAATTATGGAACCAATTATACTAAGCTTATTATACAGTTATTTTATACCTAGATACAACAGGATATAATATTATACTTCCTGTCTGTATAAAAATCCTTCATGTTCCTCTTGAGACTGAACTATAACAGAGAGTCTCCTTCAGGTTCACTGGGTGCAGATCTGCCTTGGGTCTTGCGTGCTCTATCATTTATGGCAGCGGTTCCCAACCTTTTTAAACCGTGGACTGGCAAACTGTAGACCAGTAAACTGTGGACCAGCATACTGTAGTCTGGAAGTGACCAGCATGCTGCGGCCTGGGGTTGGGAACCTTTATGGGGTTAGGTTTTATAATACTCTACAGAACCCAGAGTTATCTAAGAAATGTTTCCATGTCCATGTGTACTAAATAACCCAGTAGAAACAGATTTATTTGTCAGATTTTTTTTTTTACAGTCCCAACTCAGAAGTATCACACCTAATGTATGAAAGCATGAACACTGACTAGTCTATTTTCATTGCCAAAGATGAGAGAAGTTGCCAGGACAAGACCAGGCCAAAGAAATAAGAGAGGTAAAACTAGATTTGTGAACTGTCCAAGAATCATATCATGTTACCTTGCATATTAAACGGGAAAGATCCAGTTAAAAAAAGTGGCTGAAATGGCGGCATAGGCCCTGAAGAATAGCCATTTTGTTGCTGGGATGCAGACTGTTTAGGTGCAGCTGAAGAAGGGGAAGTTCTGCTCGGAGGCACAGATGTCTGGCAAAGTGGACCATTCTGGACTAGAGGCTTTGGACATTCTGGCATGGAAAAGACTCCCATTGATGTTGGCTTTTCTTCCTTATCAGCCACTACCGAGACAGTATTTTCATGCTGTAGCGATGTAGATGGGCAAGCTTCATTTTGATGCAGTGCAGAACAGTTGGCATCTTGCGATTCCAAGGACGAGGAGAAACTTCCATTCAGGGAGCAAGTAGAGGGGTCTGGAATATTGTTACTCATGGTGTTATACACATAAGGGAAAGGTGGATTGGCCAGGTAATTAGGGACAATGGGCAACTCTGAACCTTTCTTCAAATCTGGAAGTTCATCATCCTCCACTAGAAAGGAAAGAAAGCAGCCACTGAACCACTGTAACCAACCATTACAGGTTGGAGAGAACAGAGATTCAGTAAATCAATGCATTTCAGAGGCAGATTATTAAAAAAAAATCCCCAAAACATTATATCTGAGACATAAAACAACAAGCTAGAAACTACTCTATATAGCTGTGCTAAGATGCTCCAAACCAGGAAGTCTGAGAACTAAGTTGAAGTGGCTAGGATATTGCAAAGATACCATTTTTCCCTCCCCATACACTGAGATTGATAAACAGTCAGACATCCTGCAACCAGCATTTTGTGCCATATTCTCTGTTAGTGTAAATCTAATACCTAGATAATGAGCATAAAGCAGAGGATCAATAGAGAACTGTAGATTGTGAGGTTTCCTGCAGGTTCTAAAGAACACGCGAGGAAAACAGCACACAGCAAGGAAATAGGAACAAAAGCAGAAACCAGAGAGAAAGAAGTGCAAAAATTACTCTGCACAGGCTTCAGGCTAATTTTCGTTTATAGAAACATCTCTATTACACTCCAGTAATTATGAACACAATACTGTAATGGCCCCTTTGGGGCTGCTACTCTATCAGTGTCTTTTTCTGGGATACTTCTGTAGCCTGCTGTTCTTTTGGTGAGATCAATACAGTTGATGCTTTAACTCCAAAATGTTTCCAGTCACTTATGTTAAAGGCTTTATATATTAGAGATACTTTCTTCTCTTCATCCTCACTAGAAACCACATATAAAGCTTTACCTGTCTGTAGTAAGAAAATGACATGACTATTTAACTTTTGCAAATGATAGCTTTTTTCAGCGTGCAGAAAAACGTTTAGAAGGACAGTTGAACCCATTTGCTAAAAGTGATGCTTTTTTTTCTTGGGTAAAAATATTGGGGCCCAGGAATAACTACTACCGTAGGATTATAAAACCACAATACAGAATCAGCACACCTACGCCAGCACAATGGGGCAAGCACATCATTATCCTAAATAATATCACCTGAAGAACAGGTCAAAGGAAGTGATACTTTCCCTCAATGCGGCACTGGTTAGACCACAGCTGGAGTACTGCGCCCAGTTTTAGGCACCGCACTTCAAGAGGGATGTGGATAACCTCAAGAGGGTCCAGAGGAGGGCCACTCATATGTTAGGGGCCTGCAGGATAGGTCCTATGAGGAGAGGTTGAAGGACCTGGATCTCTTCAGCCTCCATAAGAGAAGGCTGAGAGGGGATCTGGTAGCTGCCTACAAATTTGTTGGGGGGGTGGGGGTGCAAGAAACAGGGGATGCTCTGTTTACCAGGGAGCCCCTTGGAGTAACTAGAAACAATGGCCACAAACTGACGGAGAGCAGATTTAGGTTAGACACAAGGAAGAACTTTTTTACGGTAAGGGGGACCAGAGTCTGGAACGGGCTCCCAAGGAAAGAGGTGCTCTCCCCTACCTTGGAGGTCTTTAAGAAGAGACCAGACATGCACCTGGCTGGGGTCATCTGATCCCAGCTCTTTTTCCTGCCCAAGGTGGGGGGGTCAGACTTGATCTACTGAGGTCCCTTCCAACCCTGAAAATCTATGAAATCTATGAAGAAATAAATAAAGATATCACCCTAAGAAATCCTTGCCTCTGGTGTGATCCTTGGACCATCATGGCTACAACCTCACTCTAACACACTCTAAGTCATTATTATAATCTTTATACTATATAAGTAATCTGCTTACCTCCCATCATCTTCTTAATCTCTCGTTTTGAAGTTAACTGGAATGGCCTTTCTCCTTTCCTGGTAAGACTCTCCTTATCAGCCCCAGAGTCTAGTAAATACGACACCACTTGAGCGTGATTTCGTTTGCAAGCCCAGTGCAAACAAGTCCTGCAGAAGAGAAATGTAAACACTCTACAAAATAACCAGGCTACCACGAGAATTTTACTCACTCCTGTTGCATGGGAAGAGGCCAAGAACTGGCTTCTCTCAAAAGGGGGGGAAAAAATCAAGTTTTCAATAGCTGAGTTACAGTCCTTGAAAATCAGACTATTGTCGATAGTCTACAGTGACACCTGCTGATAGAGTTTTTCCCTACAGAAAGGTTTGTCACAAAAGTTTTTATTTTGCAACAACAAATGTTTTTGATTTCAAGTTCAAAGTTATTGTAAATGTTCACATCTTTTGCATACTATTCTCACATGATAATCCCAAAACATAAATAGCCCTTTTCCTGTACTTTAAAAATTTTGTTTTTTAAATTAATGGAAATAAATTGTACTGTGGTAACTAAGAGAAACAACCGCTTCCCTTTTGTCTTCAAACATCAGTGGAAAGGAGCAAAGATTTGTGCAGAATTATAAACTTGGATTTAAATTGGACTGCATATCAAAACAGATTTTAATAAGAATTGTTTTATTTTTCTAGAATAACATCTTACCAGGACAGCAGAAGTATTTTACAACACAAAGCAAAATAAGTCAGGCTTTTATTTGTCATATTGGTTTTCACCCAAACTATTAAGTTAAGTTTCAGTCAGTTGAACCAGAGATTTGATTTTTAAATGGATCGTTTATCTTTTAATTTCAATACTTTTTACCATCACAGCTTTCATACAGTCTGTATCCAAAACGGCTTTGCATGCTGTTTGTAAATAATGTGGTTACAGAGTAAGATCCTGTTGTTCTTTGAACTCCTTAAATGCTTCTCCAGCAGTTTCAGTTTAGAATTAAATAAAATAAGACTGGGGAAAAAACGTCCATACTTGTAAAAAAAAAAAAAAAAAAGGACTCAGTAATTTAAATCAAGGTTTCTTGCACATTGATTTAAATCATTATTAAAACTGGTGATTTAAATAGCTGATTTTAATTGACCCACCCTTCTAAACAGTGCTACCCCAGCCTTCCAAAACAAGGTTTCTTAGCACAGGTTATGGAAAACTTCAATCACGTCATCAAAAAAAAATCCCTTAAGCTAAATCAGCAATTGGGATGCTGCATATCAAGTGCCATAACTCAGCTCCCTTTTATCTACACAGCATTACGTGCTGTTGGATGTACACCTTACCGTATCTGTATAATCAAGTAACTAAGATGTGCACAGTACAGTGCAAGGATCGTACTATCACAAAGCATGGTATTTCTGTTCTATCTAGGACTGTGCACTAGAGGTAAAAGCCACTGTTTTTAGATGTCCCAAAACAATATCATAATAACACAACAAAGGGAACTCCTTCATTATTTATAACAGAAGTCCCATGCTATCCAAGTCAAGCTAGGTGAAAGTTTGCCTGGATTTTGTTTTGTGGTGGTATTTTATTTCTTTGGATATTGCACAGATCTCGTCCTCAATCTGAGTTCAAAATAACAGCATGGTGCTTTGAACCCAGGAGTAAAATTCAGCCAAATCACAAATCCTTGCAAGATTTGGGCCTATCTGGTAACATGCTGGGGGTTCAGATATTATGCTCTTCTAGAAAAGCCTAAGTTCACCCAGCTTCCACCTTACGTCATGAACTTGTGCAGTGCTCAGGCAGCGCCCCATTGACTTGAAAAGGACTGTGCACAGGGGGATTTATATAGTTCTCAATGCAGGAGTACTTCCTTAGTTTGCTACAAAGATATGTAAACCTCAGCAACTTGGCCTGATTTACAGTTTCATTCCAAGCATTTCACATGGATCTAATGAGGCCTGATACAAAGCCTTATTCATCATACCCATAGCAAAGCTCATTCCAGAGATGGGAGTTCTGCGAACAAACTCAAAGTATGAGAAAAACATATTTACAAACACCGCACGTAAGCAGCTGCAATTTTTATGTCAGGTTTGGCTTTCCTGCCTTAATGCCAGTTTTTGATGCAATGACTGCTTCTGAAAATGGCATCTTTGTGGGGTTTTTTTCTTATTCCTTCTATTTTTACCCTAGCTGCAAGCACAGCACAGTAATTCAAAGAAAGATATAGAGGGAATCCAATTAAAGCAAAATAGTATGTAAAATGCCTTTTATAAAGTTAGAGGTGTACTTGGTAGCTGTGTTGGTCTGAGATAAGAAGACATACAAAAAACTAGAACTCTTGGTTCCAAAATGATGATACCTTTTATTAGACCAACTGGGAAATCACAAGAAAATTGTCCTTTATAAATTGTCCTTTTATAAAGTTATGCATTAAATAGTTTATGCAAATTAAAATGTAAGTTCCCACACAGGTGAATGTCTGCATAATGCAAGAAAGTTTCAAGATTTAGGACTGTCAGAATGATATTTGAACAAGATGTCAGAATAAAAAGAAATCAATGAGATTTGAAGCATCTTGGTGAAAAGCACTGTAACTTCCTTCCTTTTAGTGGAAGGAGATTTTACAAGGTACTTTAAGAGTTAATTGAAAATAAAGCTCCCGGTGAATAAATGAGGCTTAACAAGTTTGAGGTGTACCTGCTGACAGCATTTTACTGCGCTGTGCTGGGCTACCAGCATTCCCATCAGTATATGTAATGGAAGATGTCAACACATTGTACTGCTAGAAAACCAGAGACCATAGGTCAACATTTCTCTAACAAAAAAGAATATAAGTTTACAACGAGCACCATTACACATCCTTTTTTTGGAATAATTTGAAGGCATCTAAACTGAGGAAGCATCTGTCCTTGGGTTTAAATGGAACATCTGAAATCCAAGCATGGTAAGTTTCACAATCTGCCAGCTTCCTGTTAATCTGTTTCATTGCAAAGCCGCGTACAAACTCCGTTATATAACATTCACCGGCTGAAAGCAGAAAAACCTGAATATTGTCTTTGTTCTAGCAGAGCCTGTCAGGTCTGTGAAGCACTAAGGGCGCGCAGCGAGAGACCTACCAGCCGTTTATCTCATTCTGAGAGTTGACATCCACGCCAAGGGACACCAGCCTTTGGACCTCCTCAAAGTCCCCCACTGCAGCTGCTTCTCTCAGTCTCTCCTGCTGCTCTTTTTGTTCCAAAAGGGCACTCATCTTCCCACGGTCTCCTTCTCTCAACGTGGGGGATCTGTTGCACTGAGCTGTTTACGGAGGGCAATTTGGCATTTTCTAAAGCTGACGCCCTGAAGCAGTAAGTCCCAGATTGGCAAGATTAAATGAAACCTGCCAAACCAAAAGTAGCCCTCAGTCTTTCAATTTTAATCAGCTCCAGCTTACTTTTTCTGCATGTTATGTTTAAAATCAAAGACAGCCAGGCATTTGTAACGGCGATTGCATAAGTATGTCTAGGCTGTTGCTGGTTTCCTAAACTCTTCTCAGGGGGACTGTATTATCTGTGACAACTCTGACCTAGATATTTAGTTCCTACTAGCAGTCCTGCCTGTGAATCACGGCTGCTGCTGTCTTATGAGCTATATAATGCCTCAGCTATGTATTTAGGCTGCTACTTGATTATTTTTCTGGTACTAGCATGCATTGTAGTTTAATCTACAGAAAAATGTTTAATGTGCAATACCCTTCATCCCAACAGTCTTTATTCTGATATCCTCTCCCCCGACCCCCTGCAAACACATACCCTTTCACAAATTATTCTGCCCTGGCAGCTCTCGGCACCTATATGGCAGCACAGTGAAGTCAATGAATCGTTATGCAAGAACAGAGGTCCACTTCATACAACAAGGGGCATGTCAACACATGCATTTAAGTGTGACTAAATTTAATGTGCATTAAGCAAATGCGCAGTAAGTGATTTTTGGCAGGTGTCTATACGTGCAGGGACTTGGCGTAAAACTTATGTGCCGCTAGTAGCTGGGCAGACCCAGCACTAAAGTTAGTGCCAGATCACATCT
This sequence comes from Gavialis gangeticus, assembly GCF_001723915.1. Taxonomy (NCBI): domain Eukaryota; kingdom Metazoa; phylum Chordata; order Crocodylia; family Gavialidae; genus Gavialis; species Gavialis gangeticus. The sequence goes on along the minus strand of NW_017728991.1, from coordinate 12,789,939 downwards.
TCATGTGCATTAAAACGCTTTAACAAACCATGCTTAAATTTTATACCTGCATTTGCAGGTATCAAATTTAGGCACAGTTAGCTTAATTTCGCCATTTTTAGTGCACATTAAGGGCACGCACGTGTAGATTAACGCGCCTCATGTAGATGCGCCCAAGGAGTGAGGCTGTGTTTTCCTAGAGTCAAATGTGAGTCCAATTTCCCCTTATTTTATTTATTTATTTTTTTTGGACTACAGCATTAATTTCTGTGTGTTCCAAGTCAAATAATAAGACATATGGGAGAAGAAAACTATTCTGTTACACAATACAAGTAAAAATAAACCCTACCCACGGGTACACCTAAATTACACCGTGCAACTTCATGTTTCTAGTGGTGTGGGAGTTTCTGAATGGCTCAGAAATTTGCAGTAGAAAATCTGAGTCAGTGTTATGGCCCTTTTACACCTTTGGAGCAACATGGGGACAAAATTTGGCTCATAGCATTTGTTTTAAAATAGTAAATATTTAAAGGGCAAATCCTTACACTTGTTTATAGCCTCATTAAAGACAATGGGACCCCAACAGTAAGGATTACTTAAGTGAATAACTAATAACATATTTGATAGCAATTTGTGGTGCTGTAGAAGATAGTACCTATGACTTGGGTGACTGTATGTCCCAATTTGGCCAGAACAGTCCTGGATTTCACAGGTCCTGGCTGGTTGTTGCAAATTGGAACAGAAGTCCTGGACAGTCCCAGAATTGCAGGGGCATAGGGCACAGTTCAGCAGGAAGGTCAAGCGGCATGGTATGCCAGGGGTGCAGGCACCACTGCTGCTGTGCGGAGGCAAGCCCGGCAGATTGGAGCAGTGCCCAGCCCAGTCCACCCCTGGGTTGGGCACTGATGCCTGCCTGCCTGCCTGGTGCACCTTGCTGCTCCTCCTCCCCACCGGACTGTGTCCCGCACGGGCTGGTTTAATCAGGGGTGCCTGGAGTGGGGAGCTGCACTCGACGTGACCTCCTGAGGTCCCTTACAGCCTTTCCTACCATGTCACCATTCTCTTTGCAAGGTCAGGGCGGCTCTGACTTGACTGCAAACTTGATTCTTCCTGAGGAAGAACGTCTTGTGTTGGAAACCTCGTCCAAGCGTGCCCCCCTGCACAGCTGGCCCCATGGATGTCACCCCTAAGAAACCATCACCTCTCACTTCGTTGCACCTAACACCGTGCTTTTAACAGTGGTGACCTTACGGTTGTTGGGACCATGCGCAAGAGTCATTTGAGGCCCCTTAGAGGCTAAGTTTTGATGACCCATAAGCAAATTTTGCAGACTTCTGTTGCAAAATTTGGGGGATCCCCTAAAGTGTGGGGATGGCAAACTGGGCGACCCCTAAGGCTGTCTCTGCTTTTAAAGAAGGCCAGGGCCTCAGATCCATCACCACCCACTTGCTCTGAAGCCAGTGGCCATCGCCGTGTGTACG
>NW_017728991.1:12773190-12783479 GCF_001723915.1 Gavialis gangeticus | reverse complement strand
TCCATCACCACCCACTTGCTCTGAAGCCAGTGGCCATCGCCGTGTGTATGGGGCTAGGCCAAGGAGTCACAGGCTTCGTGGAGGAAGATGGTAGGATACCCAAAGTTGTCACTCCTTGTCCTACCCCCCGTATGCACGGGGATGGCTACTCCCTACAGAGCAAGTGAGCAGCGATGAACCCAAGGCCTTGCTCTTCTTTAAAAGCAGCGGCGGCCATAGGGGACGGCAAACCAGGTGACCACACAGGGTCCCACACTTCAGGGGGTCCCAACATTTTGCAGCAGACGTCTGGAAAAAACCCAAAAGTCTGCAAAGGCAAAACATTGGCAACGAAAGTCTGCAAAATTTGCTTACGGGTCATCAAAACGAAGCCTGTCCGGCCCCCACGCGCCCCTCGCCCAGGCCGCGTCACAACCGCGCCGGGTCGCCCCCCCCCCCACCCCTCGGGCGCGCTCGTGCTGGCTCCGCGCGCCGACAGGCCTGAGCGGGAGGCGCAGGGCACTGTGGGAAGGCCTCCGGCCGCCGCCATTTTGTCTCTGTCACTCGCGGGCGGGCGGGCAGTGCGGGCGGGGAGGGCTGGGAGAAGGAAGGAAGGAAGGAAGCGGCGGCCGGCGCGGGGGCCTCGGGCAGGCGGACACCATGATCTCGGCCGCGCAGCTCCTGGACGAGCTCATGGGCCGGGACCGAAACCTGGCCCCGGACGAGAAGCGCAGCAACGTGCGGTGGGACCACGAGAGCGTGAGTGCGACTGACGGGCCCGGCCCGGCCCGGCCCGGCCTTGCCTCATCCGCGCGCCCGGGCCTGCGGCTCCCCTCCCTCTGCCCGGCTGGGGCCGCATTGCACAGGGGGGTTCTCTGGAGTGGGGGCTGCGTTTTTACCCCCCACCTTCCGCCACCTTGCACGGGGCTTTGCTGGGGGGGAGCTTCTCGGTGGATGTGGGGGGGCCCTGCCCTACCTTGCCTTGCCTTGCCTTGCCCGTGGGGTCGGGGCTCTGGGAGAGGCCACATCTTCTTCCGGCCCTTGCCCCAACATCCATCGCCCATGCCCACAATTATGGTCGCTGTTTCGCGGGAGGGCAGCGGATGCCCTTCGCACATGGTTGTCACGTTTCCTTCCCGTAGGCAGAGGCGCGCGGGGGCCGCCTTACGGGCTAACCTGGCCCTGGGAAGACGTCCTGTCGCGGCCACCGCAGCCCGAGGACTGTGCTGTGAAGTCAGTCAGGGCAGCGCAGCCCCCCCAGATTTCGTGGAGTCTGCGGTACTTGGGTGGTGAAGTCTGTGCTGCAGGATAGCATTCATTAGGGGTTTTACTAAGGGGCAAGGGGGCATCCCGGACACTGCAGGCGGAGCGATGAATGGGTTTGCTTGGTAGCGAGCGAGCACTGTGGTTGAGGTTGCTGAAATGTGTTGCGTTTCTGCTTTGGATTTTATTTTAAGACGCGGGTTCTCACACTGTGGGTCATGACCCCCCCAGGGGTCGTAATCAACTTAAAAGAGGGTCGCAAACTTCCTTCCCTCCCCAGCCACCGCTCCGCGCCACTGGTTTCTCATCTGGCCACTCCCCGCTGTGTCCCACTCAGGCGCAAGCGGTTCCTCCGGGGCGAGCGGGATCCCCAGGCGGTGGATTTCACTGGCTTTCATCATGGGGGGTTGCGGTATCACGGACTTTAAGAACTTCTTAGGACAGGGGATCTCAAAGTAATGGAAAGTGAGAAAAGCTTTATATTTACTTGGTTTGCACCTGATCTGTGAGATTGGGCACTGTTTTCCCCATTTAAAACCAATGAAATGTGAGTGGAGTCTCAAATAGGGCCAGTTTAAGCTTTAGAAACTTGTCATGTAAAGTAGACTTTGTTAAGGCCTCTATCTGGCTTGGTTTGGAAAACTAAACTGATTTAGCAAAGTTCACCTCTGGAAATGGCTTGATCAGATGTATTATCTGTTGTGTAGTTCCTAGATTTAACAATTGGGGAAGAGCCTCTTATTCTTCTAAAAAAGGCTTAGGCCTTCAGGCTTAATATCAATCTATATTATTTCATCTGATAATATCCTGATTCAATCAGGTATATAGTTCAATACTTTCTTTTGGTCTTGAGTTTGGGATGCACACTGACTTTGTTTTTAAGACAATTTTTTACACATAACAGGAAGTAACAGGGATTTCTTGGGGAGGAGAAAATATGTTCCATGCTGTTTTGTCCTGTTTTTCAGTCACGTCCAAGAGGATTAATATCGGTCAAACTAGTATTGTTGAGAAATGTACCTTTTAACTATGTAACAGGCCTTTGGATACCTAACTTGAGGCTGCTGGATAGCTTTATTGACCTGGAAGCAGGTCCCCTTGTCACTTTGTTAGCTTGCCTTTGACTAGTAGAAAATTCACAGACTGTTTTTATTCCAGCAGGGGAAGTACAGCGTCTGCCCCCACCTGCTTTGACCCCAACTGCCCTTTGGGCAGGGGGCTGGACTCGATGATCTTCCGAGGTCCCTTCCAGCCCTAATGTCTATGTAATCTATGCTTTCATGGGGCTATTTATGCAGTTTTTGTAAGCACCGTGTTGGTGTCTTTATTGAATACTGTACACATACATTATTGCAAGTAAAGTGTATGCTTCCTAGACACTACACTTTTACAGGTACAAGTATTTGGAAACAAATCTATACCCATAACAGAACAGAAGTTCAGTGTGTGCACGCTAGTTTAAAAATGACAGAACCTGGTCTGAGATTTGCACCCTTCACCAAAGGGCGAATGTGCGTTGTTTGCTACTGATCTAAACTATGCCACTTACAGAAAACGACATAATTCTTGGATCAGTTCCGTCTTGGGGTCTTTGAATGTCTGCACCTAGCCCTAGAGGGTCAGCTTGGTGGTACCTACCAGAAGCATACTTGTACATGTTTTTTTTCTTTTAGTTATGCCTAATTTCTAGCTAATAATGAGCTAGGTTCATAATATTACAATTTTTTAAAATTGGGGAATTCTGTTTTAATTCCTCCTGCAACATTAATTCAACTGCTTTTTACTTTTTTTTTATGGTTATATCATAGCCTGCAATATCCACCATCTCCCGTAGATGAAAGGATGCCAAAGGAATGAGGGGGGGGTTGGGTTTTTTTCCTTGATCAGTATACTTGGATGTATATACTGACACTGCTTTAGGAAACCTGAATCTTTGTTATTCTGATCAATAAGTTTAGCTATGTAGAACTAATTGCGTACATTTCAAAGGCAATGTCCTATGAGAGTAATGCTTTACAACAGCAGATCTTAATATTAAAGATGCTGTTTCGCCCCATAGTTCTGGTAAGCATAAAGCAAGACTCTGTTTAAGACTGTGCGCACCTGGGTTTAGTAAAAAATCAACTAAACTGTAATTAGACGCTGTACTCTTGTCTCCTGCTAGTTGAGAACCATTACTGTATAATTCAGAGTAGTTTGGATGTTAGTAGGAGAAGGATGAAAAGAACCATGCCTGAAGCACTGAATGTTGTTAGCATTTTGAAAAGGGCATGTTTCCACTAGAGTTGGAAGCATTATAAAATGTATTGTTTTGGGGTCTTTAAAACAGCGGAAAAGGGCAATTCTACTCAACACACTAAGCAACTGTAATAAGAGTGCTGAGGTTACTCACTTTGTTATCCTGCTTCTTTTTGTAATTTGTTCAAACAAAACACAAACAAGTTTTGAAGTAAAACAATAAGTATCATATTATATGAATAGTAATCAAGTATTGGTTTGCAATTCCAGTGGAAAACAAGCTGATCTTCAAAAATAATAATAATAATTTCAGGGCAGCTTGTGATTTGCTGGATTTTTTTGGAGGACTTGTATTTTACTTTATCTTTACAAGAGGAAAGTCTACACTGACCTAAGGCTTTGCAGTTCCATTTCCCCCATATTTCAGAATTGTAGCTAGCTAAAAGACTGTTCTAGATATAAGATTAACAGTTTACCGTTTTTCTTTATGTAAGAGGCAGTCATTATTACAAACTTAAAACACTTTTTCACTCGATGCTTAAACATTTGGTGCTGCAGATGGGAAGAGTGGCCCAGGCACAGTCTGCAGGCTTGATCGAGCGCATGGGGTTAGCCCACAGGGGTGATCCAGCATGCTACTCTGGCCCTATGCACTGGATCTGGCCACGCAAGAACCCTACACACATGTCATTCAGCCTACAGATTGCCTCACTGGTCCAAAATGTTGTGATTGGAAAGTGGTAGCAGTGTTAATTGCTGCTGCTCTAGAAGCTGTGGCACCCACCATCAAATTTTGGAACCTGTGGGGAGCTCCATTGGCCAGATAACAGCTCTGTGGGCTGAAGGTTAAACACCACTGCTTTTAACCTGTATTCCTCCTAACCTGATGAGTAGTAAATAAAATCTTACTTGGCTCTCTGTCTTATGTCATGACTGAATCAAAATGGACTTCCATTTCAATAGATCCTCTCATGGAATACAAGGTGAAAAAAGTACTAAAGCATATTTAAGACTGGTGCTATAAAGTGAGACTGGAGATTAGATTATAATGTCAGCCTTTAGAAAAGAGGCTTCAAGCTTTACTAAGTTTTGTACCGTTACCTTAAATTGTGCTGAGGTGAATGTATGGAACACCAAGCTCAAGAATATGCAGTGATCCACTTAGTTTGGTAGAAATATTGTTGTATTTGTCCTATGGAACAGTGCATGGTACCTTAACGAGGTTGTGATGATTTCTTGTCCTGTAAATTAGCTACTGGAGGAGACTGAGGATACTTGAACAAACAAATATGGGTAACAGTGACTGACAGAAGTCATCTTCTCAAACCACTGAACTGCAAACATTCTGTAAATTTAAAACCTAAATTTTGATAAAGAGACTTCGTTATGCCTGCAGGGCATGTTTTAGGATGCTAGCAGACATTTAAAAGAAAATAAAACCAAAAAGGCACTTTAAACTCTGCATGTTCCCATGTCAAGCCCCATGCATTCCTGCTTTGCTTTAACCTGGCTTGCTTGCCTGACTGACGGCTAGAAAGATCAGGTGATTTTGTGTGGCTTTTTTGGTGCTTTTATCCTAATAGCTGATTGAATCACCTTTCACTAAAAGTGCCAAAAAGCCCCACTGAAGTGCCCAATTTTTACAGATGCTGCAGAGCCAGGTTGAAGTAACCCGCTGCTGGTTTCTGTAAAGCACAGCTTTTTAACATTTGCAAGCAGCCTTAGGGTTTAAATCGGCTTGATGCATATAGAGTATCTAAAACCACAGCTTTAATCCTCTCAGAAAGACAGAGGGGGACATATTGAGGTCTGTGCCAGTTATTGGGCTTTGATTGTTACAAGGAGTGGGAGTGTCCACTCAAGGAGTCTTGATCTTACAGTTTTGTCAGTAAATTTCCCATGTAGGCAAACCTTTCATCACTGTATGTACCATGGACAATTTAATGTCTTTTTTTTTTCCTTGTACAATTAGGAATAATGTGCATCTACCTCACTGGAACATTATGTGGATGAATATTTTGCAAGTTTGAGGCGATTGGATGAAAGTGTGGCTTTCTACCCATCAAATGTCTGTTGCAGTGGTTCTCAACATTTTTAGAGTCAAGGCACCTCTCAGAAAATCCCAGCTCTTTCTTAGTTTTCACTTGCTTTTTGGCTAAAAAATAATAGAGCAATTCTGTTGCAAGTAACTCAAATACCACAGCAGGTCAGAATGTTTTTAACACTATGGATTCCCATTTTTTTAAATCTCTGCTTTTAACTTTTGAATCATGTTTGCACACCTAGCAGTGCTAACATTGTGTAGCGCCCCTTGGCAGACTTGAAAGGATCTCAAGAATCACTTTTCTGTTGAAATGAGAAGCCTGAGATGGGGAAGTGTGGTTAGACTTTTTTCTCTTTTTAAAGAAATGGTTTAAAATTTCTGTGTTGCAGTTGTAATTAGCATATATCTTTGACTGTCTAGCAGCATTTTTATATACCACAGTGGCTTAACTCTAGAATGAAAAATGTTGTAACCTGTGTCTAAATTTCATAATTACTGTTAAGTGTGGTAGTCCCAAAAATGCCAATTAATAGCTCAGTTTTCCATGAACCTAGTCTAATATTGCTTGATATTCTCATTATTTTATTCTAGTTAGTGGCTGCGCATCATGAAAAAGAAAAGCATCATTTCACAGAAGAACTATATAAATGAGTTTCGGGGGGTGGGTTAGGGGCATTGTTTGTTTTTTTGCAGTGTGGTTATAAACACAATAGTAAGCATTTAGCTAGGTCCATAATTGAAATTTTAAGGGAAATTGGATGGGAAGAAGGTCATGATAGTAGCATCTATTTTTTTATGAGTTGAAAGAATAATACATTTTTGGTATTAATGACAATATATATATTTTGGCCTTCCAAAAGCTGTTAGAGAGATCTTGTGAGTGTTGAAATGAAAGTATGGAGGGGAATTCTGGTATTATCCCCTGATTGTTATAATTACTTTAGCAGGTATAATATGATCACTGATACATTGTGGAGCCATATAACTATAAAAAATTTAGATTTGCAGGTATTTACATCCCCCCAAAAAATGCTTGTATTACTTCAGTTATCCCCAGTGCATAACCACAGCATTAACACATTTGAAATAAATTGTTGTGCTGCATGGCTGCATCTTTCTGCTTTGTGTGACAAGATGTGGAAGAACAATTAGAGAAAGTATGATCTTGCCCCCTTAGCGCTTCCAAGGTTTCCATCTTAATCTTAGTAGAATCCACAAGTTCAGGGCTAATGCTTTCTGCATACATTACTCAACAAGATTAGGTGTACCCTGTGCACCAAAGCAGCTTGCAAAATTTAGTTTAAGTATGGAAGTGGCAGAGACAAATTGTTTTCAATTAAATAGGGGTTGACCACTAAATGAGCTGCTCCAAAAGGTCAGATAGAGTCAGACTGATTGCTTATATGACATGCTGCAGAAACCTCTGTTTTGATTAAAGCTTTCCTGTTGCAGCGAAAACAGTCGTTGAGGAGAAAGAAATGGAGTGGTTTATATGTGACAAAAAGCCCCAGAAATTGACAGTCCAAAGTAAGCAGAGCCTCTTCCTAGGGTGGTAAGAAGAGGAATAGAAACATTGTTCAGAAGTAAATAGTAGAAAATTCCTTGTAATAAAAGCAGACGTGGTGCTTTGGGTAAAATCCAATATCTTTTATTAGGCCAACTCGGATAGGTGGAAAAATCATTTTTGGAAGCTTTGGGTACAAATACCCTTTGTCAGGCTGAGGAAGCATCTGCAGTTGGCCTGTGCTTCTTCCTGGATGGACTAGTATAAAAGCCAAAAGCCATTATGCTTGCGAGAAAGCTGGTTAGTGAAAATATGAATTGAGACAGTGGGTGAAAGACAGGTTGGGGGGGAGGGGAGGGAATCCCCCCCCCCCCCAGTTTACACAAACTGCATAACTGTCCCCATGAAAGCGGGATCATCCTCAGTTTCCATCTTCACTGACTGGCTTTCTCACATGCATACTGGCTTCTGGCTTGCTTACTACTCCATTCAGGAAGAGCACAGACCAACTTCAAACACTTCCTCAGCCTGATGAAGGGTATTTGTACCCGAAAGCTTGCAAAGAAGATTTTTTTTCCAGCTATTTGGGTTGGTCTAATAAAAGATAACGGGTTTACCCGAAGAACCTTGTCTGCCTATGTCCTTAGACCAACATGGCTACAACTACACCATTGCAATAAAGGAGCTTTCTTAATGGGTGAGGATATATGAACTGCACTTTTTAGCACTGAATGTTAAAGTTATTCTAGCGGCAACAGCCAAGACCAGTAACTAGGCTTGCCAGTTTTTTGGAGTTCTTAAGAACCTAACAGTTGTCATTTACTGGGTCATACCATAGTTCCATCTTACCCAGTATCCTGTGTCACACAGTGGCAGGGAGCAGGTGCTGAAAGGGAGAGTGAGTAGGGTATGACCAGGGTTTTTCCCACTTATTCTATGCTTTTTGTTCACTAAAATTGTTATCATTATTTGTGTTTTGCCATCTCAGTCTTGCTCTCCTGCTTTAACTGGTTGGCAATAGAAGTAGTAAATAAAAAAAAGTTAATTTTGACACAGGAACATCCCAGTATGTTGCTTGGGGCCAAACAGCTGCACAAGAATAAACCTCCTCAACTGTTCCCCCCCATCCCTCTTCTTCCTCCCCCCTTCACCCCCCCAGCTCAGTACTGTCAAATTATCACTTTTCTGACTTCTAGCTATCTGGCATCTCACCACATTCTTTAAACTAGCTGTGGGTATTTTTAGAATAGCTTCTTAAAAAAAAAATCAGTAACCAACATTATTATTAATGTTTAAGACGGGGGGGTGGCAATTCCAGTCTGCTTAAATGGAACATGAACATCACCCCAAACATTATTGCGTAGAAATGTTCCTTTTGGGGAAGAAGTAAGGCCTGGAGCTGGTCTGTTTCAAATAGATTCGTGACTGATTGCATTTGAAGAAAATCTTAATTTATCACACTCACCTGGAGGTAGATCCACTGCTTCTATTTTAGAGTAACTCTGAAATTCTTAGTTGGGCTATTACCAATTTTTCGTCCTTTTGGAGAATAGCAGTTAAGGATTTCTTTCAAGACTTATTTTGGTGTATGTCCTAGGTGAGTTGATGAAAGAGTAATTCTGTTTCATTCTCCTGCCAGCAATTCATGTACATATTTCCAGTTCCTTTCAATTCAGTTAATCAAGGGCCCAATTTTGCATATCATGTCCCAACCTATCCAAAGTCTTTTGAACTTAGCTTCATGGAAAGGGAGGTGAAGAATAATTTTTTTTAAGTGCAGGTTTTTTTTAAAGGGCCTCACAAACCATCCTATTTGGAGGGAGTTGGCTGCCTGATAAGATTCTAAGTATTTCTGCCTGATGCAGGCAGTTTTACTTGATTTTTTTTTCCTTTTATTCAGGCAAGGTCTTTATTACAAGTACAGATTGAATGCAAGGGAAGAATATGTTTGGAGTGGGGGGGACCCTTCCTTTGCAGAAAATTGAGGCTATTTGTCTGTTCCTCCCTAAATAGACAGTAAATTGTCTAAACAAAAACACTTTCTGTTTTTCTTTGCAGAGTGAGAATTCATGCATCTGTTGGATGCTTGAAAAGCATTTTTTTTGAGGTTCCTGCATTACTCTATATTCATCTTTAGTTATTCTAAGATTAAGATGTTGTGTAAATTGTTTTAAAATGGAAGACTAATGATAAGAGGGAACTAACATAAGCAAGCAAAATCTGGTGCTCTTGGAACAATGGGGAAAAAACCCCGGGGCTAGGTGAGTAATGTAATTGCTGTAGTGTACGTAGAACTAACTGCTGATCATCACTTAAGGTTTGTCTTCACTGCAGTGTTTAGCTTGAGATGCAACTCTTGTGTTATCCCTAAACAAGAGTATAATCTATTTTGGTAGAAGTTCTGCTTTATTCAAACCAGCAGGCCAGGTTATAGGCTGAAGCTTGTATGCTGCTAATACTCTGCCTAGTAAGGGAGTAGGGACATAGTCATGCTATGCAGACAGCGTGCAGCACCCCAGCTCTCAGACAGCACGTGATGCCCTGCTGAGCCGCACTGCACCCACACAACACAACAACTGCCACGCGGGTGCCAAGCAGGGGGAGGAGTGATCCCCACTGCCCTGCACTGTGTGGGGGAGGCCCTGCCACAAGGCTTCAGAGGCCCCGACCACTGCTGCTGCAGCCAATGAGTACAGGGCTTTTTTTCTTCTTTTCTTTTTTAAGTGCCAGGAGGCTGGGGCCAGGCAGGGCAGCCATGGGGACTTCTCCCACAGCTCCTCCAGCTGTGCCTGCCTCTGACCCAGCAGAAGGAGCTGTGGGAGAAGCCCTCATGGCTGCACTGCCCAGCCCCCACCAGGCCCCAGCTTACCAGCACTTTAAAAGGAGGGCTATGGGGCTGTACCAGACTTCCCAGGGTGCCTCTGAAACATTTTGGATTGTTTTGTTTAGTTTCAGAGATGTTTTGGAGCCTTCCGTTTTATTTCAGATTAATTGTTTTGGGCCCCAAAATGGGCCGAAACGTCTCCAAAATGAAACGGCTGCCAAAGTTTCACACTGCCCTACTGCTTAGCCAGTTGGTCCGCAGCCTGTACTGGTACATGCCATTTTTCCATCTTAAGGACTTTGTGCTTCTCCTTATTGAACCTTATGAGTAGAGACCTACCAAATTTGGGGTGGCTGCCCCCTGATTTTGCAGGCAGAACGCAGGGTCCAGCAGCTCTTCTGTGGGCAGAGCGTAGCGCTTCCGCTCGCCCCCCCCCC
>NW_017728991.1:12745190-12773137 GCF_001723915.1 Gavialis gangeticus | reverse complement strand
CCCCCCCCCCCCCGGAACGTCTGGCTAAGGGGCCCCAGTGGTCCCACGCCTTGCCGCTGATTGGCTGTCACATGGCCCTGCCCCTTGATGGAGGGGGTGGGACCACATGATAGACAGCCCTCACAGCCAGTTAGGGCAGGGGGGTAGCCTTTCAAGCAGGCAGACCTCCTTCCCTGCCCTGGTGGGCTGCCACAGCACCCACAGGACTGCTGGCTTCCTCTTGAGAGCCAGCATTTTCTTTTCAGTAAGTCGTTCCCCCCATCCCCAAGGCACTCCACTTGATACCAGCTGCCAACTAGACATGGAGCCATTGATTACTATCTTTGAGCCCAGTGATCCAGCCAGTTTTCTATCCAGTCCATTTATCCAACCCGAACTTCCTTAGTTTGCTTGAGAGAATGTTGTTGGAGACTATATCGAAAGCCTTGCTGAAGTCAAGGGGCATCGCAGATACTGCTCTCCCCACATCCACAGAGCCAGTCATCTTGTCATAGAAGGCAGTCAGATTGGTCAGGCATGACTTGCCCTTGGTGAACCCATGCTGACCGTTCCTAATTGCCGCCTTCTCCTCGCAGTGCTTACAAATGGATTTTTTAAGGACCAGCTCCATGATTTTTCCAGGGACTGAGGTGGGGCTGACTGGTCTATAGGTCCCTGGATCCTCTTTTTTTCCCTTTCTTGAAGATGAGCCCTACATTTGCTGTTTTCCAATAATGCGGGACCTCTCCTGATGCCCCCACGAGTTTTCAGAGATAATGGCCAGCAGCTCTGCAGTCACATCAGCCAACTCCCTCAGGACCCTTGGGTGCATCGCGTCCAGCCCAATGGACGTGTACATGTTCAGCTTTTCTAAATAGCCCCTAACCTGTTCTTTCACCACTGAAGGCTGCTCACCTCCTCCCCACAGTGTGCTACGAGGTGCAGTAGTCTTGGAGCTGACCATGCCTGTGAAGTCTAAATCTGTTCTTAGTACTGTACTCTAAAAACCTACTAACTTATATCTCTGAGCTAACATTTGTACCGTACAATGAATTTCTTTTTTGTCCCACATATCAGCAGACTTGTTGAATAATTTTCAGCTGCTGAAATGCTTACTTGTAGTGACGTGAAGTTTGGCTTCCATATCCCAGGTTGAGTTTACGGGGCTGGCATGTGTGTTGAGGGGAGAAATTATTTTAACATAGCAAATTCAATCAAATGCTGCTGGCAGAAAAACATGGCCCTTTTAGATTGTTTTTCAATGTGATTATGGGCATACGAATGTTTTTCTTTCAGTTATTCATTTCTTCAGCAAGAATATTAGGAAAGATTAAGATTATCTCCTACACTTCAGACCTTTGTAGCCTGGAAAATATTTGGGAAATGTAAAGACAAGTCTTTATAAAGTTAAGTATTTCAAGGTAGTTGTGTACTAACTTTGGGCAAAAAGCTGTAGTGAGGACTCCCTTAAACGTGACATCTGAATTTTGTGGTGGTTCACTTGTTTTTGTTTTTTACCTACTGTATCTTGTATAAAAAGAGTTTGAAGGGGACTTGACCAGGGATATTGATTGCTGGTGGTCTTTATATGGGGCATGTCCTCCTTTTATGGGTGTGGGCAAAGAACCTTGTAACAAATGCTTCTTGTGTCCACTTTGTCATTAGTCACTGATATTAAGGGTGTTAAAACAAACAAATCAGTTTTTACAGTGTAATTCAAATCCATTCAAGTTCCTATTTTTTTCAGCTTTCTTGACTCCTGTTTGATCATCTTTTCCTCCATTGTTGGGTCACTTATTCCAATCTAAACAGCCTCTGACCTTCTAGAGCACAAGCCCTCTCCCTCTTTGCAAATCACATTTAATTGAAGCATCTTAAAGACATTCCTGTGTGGCCTTTACAAACAGGCAAGCAAACAAAAAAACAGAGAAGTGTGGTAACTATGCAGCCTTTAAATAATAAGAATTGCAGATCAAAGTCTGCTTACCTGAAGCAGGAGACTGGACTGAAATCCAAAAGATCTCCTGTTCCCTAAGTCATTAAGTGGTGAATGAATGCGAGCTGAACACAAAGTCTTCATAGATGGGCTAAGAACTAGTTACAGTTTTTCAATTGTCAGACTCTTTCCTCCTCCTAGGTCTTGACAGCTCCCAAAAATTTCAGGCATCAAAGTTCCTGAATGACAGATTTCATCCATTTGGGAAATGTTAGACTCTGTGTAGTCATTCAGGGCTGTGACCAGTTGACAACTGTTTGAGGTTGTGAGAATATAATATTTTACAAAATAAAAGAATACCATATTGCAATGGAAAGTAAGATTTATAGCTCTATTTCCAGAAAGGCATGTTTTGTCTTCGCTGCCATCAACTACCACAAAGGTGGGGGGTGTATTAAATTCTCAAACTAGGGACTTGCAGAAATAAGTACAGAATGGAATTTCACTTGTTATCATAGAATGAAGTTGTAGGGCAATTAGTGACAAATACAAAGAGAAATGATGCCTGTTTTTTCTCTTAGGTTTGTAAATACTACCTTTGTGGGTTTTGTCCAGCTGAATTATTTACAAATACGCGTTCTGATTTAGGTAAGTGTTCATTTTTGTCTTATTCATTGTCATTAAAATTCAGTGTTAAGATGCAACCTTTGCTAACAGCTTTCCCTTTGGAATAGGGTTTTTACCATTACCTCGTCTTTTCATGTTGTGTGTTAGTTTTTAGTAATCACATTTGTAAAATGGTTTTCTTTGGATTTGCCAGTAGCTTAATTTCAACAGTAGCTATGCTTACTCTGATGTTTTACTCCATCTCATCCTGTTCCCTAAACTGCTGATATGGGACTAGGACTTTTGTACTCTAGAAAGTTGTTACAGTACATCAGACAGTGCACTTATGGATGCCCTTATTCCAATTAAGGATTTTTTTTCTTTGCTTTAGCTTGCGTTGTATGGGAAGCCATTTTAATTTAAAATCAAAAAGGCCACACTGATAGACGGAGACAGATTTAGGAAGGTTATTAGTATAATTGGTGCAATTTACTGTGCATATCAGACCTGAAATGGAGTCCTTACCGCCTTTGTCTGATTATAAACTTGAAATCAAACTTTTAGTTGGCTGGTAAGCTATAATACAGTTCAAAATCTGAGCAGATTTTGGAGCTCAAAAATGACTTAGTGAAAATTATACTAGCCTTTGAAGATCCTTGGAGTACTGATTCCTTTCTTAAATAATCATGACAGCATGGTTTTGAAAACTTAAGTTTTGGAATATTTTTGTGCTAGAAATGCAGTGGATTCCTATTCCAGCTTGTGTCTTGAAAATCCTTATTTTTTTTTTTTTTTTTTAAGTTAATGTTGCAGAATTTTGGTATTTTTACACTTTAAATTGTCTTGCAAGTCCCTCAAAAGTGAGCATAAATTAGATTCGAACGGCCAGCTTACACAGCTTCATAAAAATACATTAGCTTCACTCTTCTGTTTTCCTGAGACCCGTTGGAATTGTTTGCTGTGTCCTGGAACACAAAAATAATCCTAGCCTAAATATTTAAAGTTGATCACTGTGGCTTTCAAGAGACTCTGCTTAGTCTTTTTCATTGTGTTGTTTTTAGGTCCTTGTGAAAAAATACATGACGAAAATCTACGTAAGCAGTGAGTATACATTGCATTATTTTCAGTTTTGTTTTTCTGCTCTGTTTGAGCAACCAGACAATAAGAAAATAATCATTTATGCAGACTTACTTAAAATTCATTATATTACAAAAGGTTTGTAATTTTTACTTGAGCTGATAAATTGTAGCAATTTGCATGTGTTTTCTTGAACAAGGCATGAGCTTGAAGTAATTTTTTTTTTTATATGTCTGTCTTTAATCAGGTATGAGAAGAGTTCTCGATTTATGAAAGTGGGCTATGAAAGAGACTTTCTTCGGTATTTACAGAGCTTACTTGCAGAGGTAGAACGTAGGATTAGAAGAGGCCATGCACGTTTGGCACTCTCCCAGAACCAGCAGTCATCAGGAGTGAGTAGGAAATCATTTATTTAAACCAAAGAATTGTTCTTCAGGGTGGCCTCTTCAGGTTTTCTTGGTGCTTGCTGCTGAGTGAATGCATTGAGAACCGTATGGAAAGTATTAATGTGCGCTTTGAGCATTGATCATCTGGAAGTCAAGGAAAAAAAGGTGCTATAGTCATGATATCTTCATTTCTGTTTTCTGTGTTTAGGTGCAGCTGCTTGGAATGTTTTAATTGCTGTATGGCTGGAATGATTTTGGTCCAATATACATAAATCCTGTATTCCTTTTGATTTCTTGAAGGGCTGTTTTTTTTAACAGTTGTCAGCTTGAGCCTAATTGGCACAATTGATGGAATGGCCTTTTGGGCCTGTGGGAAATCTTTCTGGTTAAAGAGAGCAGGTTTTGTTTTTTAATATCTTCAAGGACAAGCGAGTTGCAGACTTTAAAAGCTGATCTTTCTCTCTCTGTGGAATACAGTGAAAAAGTAGTCCTGCATCAGCATTTTAGATTTAGGGCAGTCTGAGTTTTACCTTGATTACTCTGAATCTGCTAATTTTTTGCAAGTTTTTTTTTCAACCAAGGGAAACTACCCCCTTGTACTCTGTATGTGTCAGGAACATGGCATTGTTATTTGAATGGGACCCAGGCAATTAGAAAGTCAATTAAATTCCTTTGTAGAACTAAGTCGAGGCATCTTATGCCTGCAAGGTGTCCCTCCATTTGGATTTCACATGCCAGAGCCCTCTCCTGAAGGCTAGTGCCCAGTAAGTGCAGAAGTAATTTTTTTTTTTAAATATGGTCCAGTTCCCTTTTCTGGCTGAAAGGATCCAGACCCACCTTTCCCGCCTCCACGAAGAAAATCCAGCTGCTGGGGAGGAGTGGCCCTGCCGAATGCAGAGCAGGGGTGGGAAGCTGACGAGCGGCCGGGCATGGACCGGGGGGAGAGGTGGAGCGGCTGAACACAGCTCACGGATACAAATCACTGGCTGGAGCCATGCTGTCTGTTTGTTCGCAGTGGCAGCAAGCAGGGGGCATGACTCCAGCCCAGAATTCCACAGCACACCTGGACACTGGGAAATGCTTATATAAAGGAACTAGCTGTCATGTCTTCATTTAGTGCAGAGCCCCGACAAGCTAGCTAGTCTCAGAACATGTCATGAGACTGCCCTGTGGATTCTGCTGGATTTAGGCATGATCTAGCTTCCTAGTTGCTAAACCTTGGCTGAGGTGCTTCTTGGCATGCCTGTTCACGAGACTTCCCCCAAACGAAAACATGCAAAAACTTTTGAGGCAAGCAGGGCTTTAAAGGCATTATTTGTAATCTGCAGAGGATGGAGTGAATCCCTCAGTTAGGCCTGCCTCGTGCTCCATCCTTCCATTGCCATTGTCAGAGGTTGAAGTCTAAAAAGGGAGGTGGTCTGTTGTTCTTGCTCTAAGGATCTAGGACCCAGGAGTTAGAATCCTGGAAAGTACCGGCACCAAAACAAGGTTAAAAGTTAATGTTTCCTTTTTATCAACACCCAAGTGATGGTATAGCGTTTCTTTTAAATTTCCCCTGTAGTATTTTCAGATACATAAGTAAGGTGTATGTAAGTTTTTTGTTTTTCTTGCCTACCATGTTGCCAGATAAAATGCCATGTGCTGGTTCATACTCTATGAATTGACCTGAGCATTTAAGTTTTCAAGTTAAACCTTGTCCCTACTTTTGTTTCTTTACTGAGCAATTAATGAGATTTTGAGCAACTGCATTGTTTATCCATTTATTTTTTGAGTAGGGACTTAATTCTGTGTGTGTTCATTTTTAACATTTAGCAAGCAGCTGGACCTACTGGTAAAAATGAAGAGAAGATTCAAGTGTTAACTGACAAAATTGATGTACTACTGCAACAAGTGAGTTGAATTCTCTAAAACAGAACGTATTACTCAGATGCTCACTTTAAGGGAGTCTGACTCTGTGTGTGTGTGTGTTTGTGTCCTTCAGATTGAAGAACTGGGTTCAGAAGGAAAAGTGGAAGAGGCCCAAGGAATGATGAAACTTGTTGAACAGTTAAAGGAAGAGAGAGAGTTGCTCAGGTCTACAACTTCAGTAAGTAAGACCTGTATGAGCTGTTCTTGTTACAGTTATTTCAGAGCTCAGCAGCAAGAGAACCTGAACAAATATATGCTTGTGACATAATAGCTTAATTTCCAGAATTCACTGGGGAAAAACGGAAAGAAATAACGTGACCTTAAAGTATTACTTCCTTGTCAAAATATCTTCCCTTTGTAATCAAACTGGGGCTGATTCTGAGAGGGGTTTTTTTTTTTAGTGTGTCAGTCTTTAAGACTTCATGTAGCCTTGATCAAGATTGTACACTTCATCTAAAACTTTTTCCTTCTAAACTCCTTTAAGGTAGGTTCACTCTCTTATTCAGCATTTGTGTGCAGGTCACGCAAACATACTAGAGCTAGCCTTAATTTTATTAACTCTGATACCAGCAATAGTTGAGCTTCAGCTTCGATGGCATGAGACTGGGGTAAATGCCTAGGGCTGGAGACCACACAGTTGTGCTGCAAACTTAGCATTGATACCTTCATTAGCTCACAGCTGTCTACATGAATTGCAGACACACCTCTAATTTTCAGTGTAGGCATACCCTGAAATTCATATTCCATGATGTATCTAAATTGGTGGTGTTGAGTATGTATTGATTAGTTAAAATTCCCCAACTATTATTTAATTTTATAAGCATTTTTGCAGTTTCATTTTTTTCTGTCCTTTAAGGGAAGGAGTTGGAAAGTATTGAGGGGGGAGGGATGGTGAACAGGACCTGATTAAGATGAAAGCAATATGATAATTTGTCCAGTTACTAAAAACTTAATTTTTCAGCCTCTCTCATTGCAGCATTTGTTGAGCTAAATAAACTGCCTTAAATTGGAAGACCCTTTCAGCCTCTTGTAAAGAAAATTAAATCATTTCTATTCCTTCAACGCCACCATGTGTGCTTTCTAGGTTTACCCATTATCATTCAAACACAAGGAGCATTGTGTTTCCTTTTTTTTTCTCCTGTAGGCATTGATGAGCTCTGCGGTAGCTTTTAAATACCGACATTTTATCCTTTCGTTGACCTTTGAATTAGAAGACATTTGCTTCATTAATTTCACTGACCCTTCCGAGCTACTGTTCTGGCATTCTTTAAAAGTCAGTCTGATAAGACAGGATTGTAACTAATTCAGACGTGTTTCTTGGCTATGCTTACCAAATTAGTCCCTCTAAATTATCCTTCAGTATATCTTTCTGAGCAGCCTGCATTGGGGTCGAGGAGAGAAAAGATCAGCCCCTCTGTCCAGAGCAGGAACAACTGGGGCAGTGCAGGGGATGGCAGCCTGTGGCATCAGCTAGGTCAGAAGGAATAACCTGCTGTTAGTAAAAGGTTGCCAATCCGTGTTCTCTTTATGGCTTTTTCATTTTTGTAGAAATTTTCCAACCAGCTCCAGTTCTTACCCAACTTTGTTCTTGGTGAGGTTTTTTTATACTTCCTTGTACATCAATATTTTAGAAGGCTTTGTTGAAGTTAATTAACCTTTTTATTTTTGTGCAATTTGAGTGGCTTTCATGTACACATACAGCTCCTTTGAGATTGCTGAAGGTACGTACGCTGTTAAGGCTTGAGTTTGGCTCCCTTTGTTTTCAGGATGCTTAGCAGCATATTCCTATTAGGTAGCAACAGATTTATCTCTAACTTTTACAGTTGGGGAAACTGAAGTAAATGGCTAGCTTTAGACTATGAAAAGAACTTGGTGTGTGAAGTTTAGACTAAATTTCAGTGATACCTTGCTCTGATACTGTACTTGGACTGCTCTTTGTTCATGGTTACAAGTGGAACTTACATTTGTGCAATGTAGCATATGAACCTTACATGGGAGTAACTTCTGATTTAGGCTGTAGTGAGTTTGTAGTGTATTAAAATATTTCAAACATTCCCATAGTTTCCTTGAAGGCCTACCTTCCTTTTCATTTTGGGCATTCCAGTGTTTTTCAAATTCTCCAAAACTTTTCTGTTGGACATCTTTGAACAGGCATCTCTGTACATATGTATCTACTATGGACTGTCTTTAAATTGTCCTTAATGCATTATAAATTAGATTTAACGTTGAATTACTATCATGCAGCTAGGTCTAGCTGTAGTTAATAGGCATCTGTATCCTTCACAATGAAGAGAAGAGTAAGACTTGGTTTCTGTCTCATACAGTTGAGTATTTATTATAGTGTACAGACTTCATATAGTCTGTGCAGTGCCTTCAATTAGCATGTTAAACCTAGCAGTTTGTGGGGGTTTGTTTTTGCTGTGTTCTTCATAGTGGGCATAATATGTAGGTTAGTTAATATTATTGTGAAGATAAAGAAGGTAATTGTAAGCTTTGTTGAAAGGTGGAATTCCCTTGACAGCACTGCAGCAGTTGATAAGGTAAGAAGTGCAAAGCCTCTTGACAGACTTTGTGTCAAAACTTTTCTTCTAACCAATATTTTTCTCTTACAGACGATTGAGAGCTTTGCAGCCCAAGAAAAGCAGATGGAAGTGTGTGAAGTCTGTGGAGCCTTTTTAATTGTAGGAGATGCACAGTCCAGGGTAGATGACCACTTGATGGGGAAGCAGCACATGGGTTATGCTAAAATAAAAGCTACTGTAGAAGACCTAAAAGTGAGTGTAACTTGGGATGATCAGAGGAAAAAAATACCCTTTTTTGTATGTTAACTATTTGCATTCCAGATGGTTGGCAAAATGCAGGTGTTTTTACATACAGATTCCTAATTTCAGTGTTTGGCTGTTTGGTGTTGAAGAACTGACTTTAAATAGTAAATAATTCAAAGGTAACAAGTATGTGGTTTGATCAAAAAGTTCTAAGACTTGATGTTCAGGGTATTGTTCATCAGGAATTTGTACCGAGCGGTCAAACAATCAATCAGGCCTTCTATAAAGAGGTTTTGATTCGACTGAGGGATAAAGTTGGAAGAAACCGCCACAAGCTGTGTGAAAATGGTCGATGGTTTCTGCACCATGACAATGCTCCTTCACACACTGCTGTCTCCATTCAAGAATTTTTGGCTGAAACATTCCTGTGATACCACACCCTCCATATTCACCTGACCTTGCCTGTGATTTTTTTTCTGTTCCCAAAAATCAAAATGAAACTGAAAGGAAGGAGATTTGATGACATTCCAACCATCCATAAGAATGTGAAAGCAGAACTCAAAAAAAACCTCACAGTTGAAGACTTCCAGCATTGCTTCCAAAAGTGGCAGGAATGTTGGGACAAGTGCATATCATCCGGGGGAGTTTACTTTGAAGGGGACAGCTCATAAAAATGTTGTTTGTACTCTATTCTTTAAAGTAAAGGCTAAGTCTTAGAACTTTTTGATCACCCCTCATATGCTTTTCAGTGGATTGTGAGCATTGAAGCGTGCAAGTCATTTTTTTTAATGAATGTAGATTCCTAAATCGGTAACGTTTGGAAATACTACCCAAAGTATGAAGCCAAGAATGTGAAAGTTTGATTAATCTTAAAACCACTTACTTATGCAGCTCTTGCTAGCATTCAACACAGGATGCTATCAATTTTGTTTTGACAATATTTTTCCTGTATTGATATACAGCCCTCTTCATATTTTCTGGTTCAGTGAAGCTATCCCAGAATGCAGTATCACAAATATGACAACCCTATCACTAAAAAAAAAAAAAAATTCACTGGAATTAAAAAAACCTGTTTGTATATATTAGCTTTTAACCATTAGGAATGTTTCTTCCCTGTAGATGGGAGAGATGACATGACTAGTGAACTCTCCTGAAATACATGATATTGCAGAAATCTCTTGCATCTATTACCAGGAAGGGACAATACTGAAGTATTTGAATTGACACAAGATTGAGAGAAGGGGGTTTGCATACCTGACCATTTTTATAGGGATATTATTGTGTCTGTAAGAAGTATATTTCTGAGTTGAAAGCACGTTAAATATAAAGTCTGCAGTAGAACCCCTGATATTACTAGAGGCTTGGAAGACAGCCAAAACCATTACAAATCACTTTGTTTGGGGAGGCACTCCAGTCTTGATTTGCTCTGAAGAGCACTGAAATCAAGCTTTATGGGAGCAAAGCTCACCAGTTGAGCTTCAGCCATTAGGAGCTTGAAAACAACGAAGAATTGGAGCCTGAAACATAAGAAACATCCAGCTTTGGTTTACTGAGGATGTGAGAGCTGAGAAACCTGAGGGTGCTCTTTTTTAAAAATATTTGAAGTGAGGTTTTTTTCCCCTTTCAAAAGTAAGATGATTTGAGGGGGACACATTGGGCAGTCTCCTACAGCGTGTGGTTATCTTTTTCCATGTTCTGTCATCGTTGTTCAGCTAATACTTAAATTTGCTTTAATAGAAATAATTTAATGCACAGCAGTAACTTTACATAGGAATTATTTATAGTAACACTTAAAGTACCAAACTAGAGTTGAGGGTTATGTTGTTAGATGAGACCTAAAACACACAGGCATGTGCACCTTACTTACTCTTCTGTTTGGTTCTCTTCCATACATCCGTAACCTTTTTTTTCCCCCCTCCTTTTCCCACAACACTTGTCTGAGCTCTGAGTCTTTTCATCCTTAAGTTTTAGGAAGTACCGAAGTGGCAAAAAAAAAAACCTGCTCTGTGTGTATGTGTTAAAGAAAAAAAGCAAGCTGTTCTTTGGTTTTTGAACATTAAGTATTGTTCATTCAAATGTAGTAAATTAGTCATGTTTCATAGTTTCACTTGAG
This sequence comes from Gavialis gangeticus, assembly GCF_001723915.1. NCBI lineage: Eukaryota > Metazoa > Chordata > Crocodylia > Gavialidae > Gavialis > Gavialis gangeticus. Next base: position 12,762,367 of record NW_017728991.1, on the reverse strand, counting down.
CAGTGTTTTTTCCTTCTGTTAATCCTTACACTTGGCTGTTCTTTAAGGAAAAGTTAAGGAAAAGAACTGAAGAACCTGAGCGGGATGACCGGTTAAAAAAGGAGAAGCAAGAGCGAGAAGAAAGAGAGAAAGAGAGAGAGCGTGAAAGAGAAGAGCGGGAACGGAAGAGAAGGCGTGAAGAAGAAGAAAAGGAAAAAGAGAGGGCTCGTGACAGAGAGAGGCGCAAAAGGAGTCGTTCCCGTAGCAGACATTCAAGCAGAACATCTGACAGAAGATGCAGCCGATCACGGGACTACAAAAGATCAAGAAGCAGAGAAAGAAGGCGAAGCAGGTACCTCAGATCAGAACATCTGGGTTTTTTCGGGGGAGATCAATTTATACTGGTGAGCTGTGTATCTAGAGACATACAGAAAACTAGAACTCTTGGTTCCAAAATGATACCTTTTACAAAAGGTATCATTTTGGAACCAAGAGTTCTAGTTTTCTGTATGTCTTTGTCTCAGACCAACACAGCTACCAAGTACACCTGTGTATCTAGAGGACTTTTGGACTTGTAAAGGAACAGTTCTGGTAAGTTTGCTGGATAAGTTAAGGGAGATCTTGCCACTCATCTTGAAGGCATTTGTCTACCTTTAACATAGTAACTTTTGAATGCCACATCTGAATTTTGGAATTGATGAAGGAATCTTCAAAGCATCAGTGGGCAAAAACCTGCTGATTTTTGGTAAAATGTAGGAGTCCTGGCATCTGATTATTAAGTATAGCAAGTTCAACCACCTCTAACTGTGCCCTTTAAATGGCCTCTTCCTGACCTACAAAAACAGATGTATAAAATGTTGATGTTCTGAAAGACTTTCCCAACTCACGGAAAGAATTGGAGGGCAGTGGGTGCCTGATACCCCACTAAGTGGGGAAGAATTATGCGACAAAAGCATGGGAAGCAGGCAATGTAAGGAAAGGAACACATAGTTACACTGGAAAATGCAAAGGGAGACTGGAGCATACAGAACAGATAGCGCAGGGGGCGGGGAGATATATGCTGAGGAAAAGGGAATGGGGTGGAATGTGCAGAGAACCACGTGCATGGAGAGAACAGAACATTGAGAGTCCCTACAGTGAAGGTAGATGAGAGCTGTTGAGGTTAGAGTGGAGGAAATCAAGAAACCACTGGTGTGTGCAATGCATTCTGGTTAGAGAAGCAGTGAAGTGTACTGATCTTTTATGGTGTACAACAGCATGATGTTTAGCAGGTTTCCCTGCACTTTAAATTGTTTACAGGCAAGTGTAGGACGAGCACCATTGAATACAGACTTTAAAATGAAAAACTAATTCTGAAATGTTACCAAAGCAAAAGTATGCTCAAAAAATGAGCATCCAGTGAGCAGTGTGTGGCTTTGGGGAACTGATTCTTTAAAATTAGGAACTTAAGCATCACATTGGACCTAGACTGTTCTCAATGATGACAAAACAAGGAGCAGTGGTCTCAAGTTGCAGTAAGAGAGGTTTAAGTTGGATATTAGGAAAAACTTTCTCACTAGGAAGGTGGCAAAGCACAGGAATGGGCTGCCTTGGGGGGGTGGAATTTCCATCCTTGCAGGTTTTAAAGGCCTGGCTTGACAAACCCCTGGCTGCAATAATCTAGTTGGGGATGGTCCTGTCTTAAACAGGGGGCTGGACGAGATGACCTCCTGAGATCATCCCCCATTTTCTATGATTCTATGGATGTGTTGGCTGTTAGCTCCATTAAACTTCTCCATGTAGTGGCGGTTCTTGCTGTTTTCAGGGAGTAACTCAGAAAGATGGCTGGTGCAAAATCTAATCCACTGTGGTATGTGTGTTCTGAGATCAGCTTTAAGATGACAAATGCTTTCAAAGTATAGCTGAAGTATTTATCTTTGTAAAGATTATTTTCTTTAATTAGTCATTCCCAAGAACCGTCAATTGGACACAGGTAGTTGTGGCATTTGAATAAATGAAGAAGAAAGTGGATGTAGGTTTTAAAGTATTGATAACTAATTGCAAAAGGGAAGGGTTATAAGCAAAACTTGACCTTTCACAGTATTAATCCTTTTAAACCAGACAGGAGTAGAATGGCAATCTAGTGAAAGACAAAGCACTCTTTTCCTTGAGCTGTGAACATCAGTTGATATTCTTTTTCTACTTCAAATTTTCTCTGGTAAGGAGTAGAGATCGACGAAGAAGCCGAAGCCATGATCGGTCAGAAAGAAAACACAGGTCTCGCAGCCGGGATAGGAGACGATCGAAGAGTCGTGATCGGAAATCGTACAAGCACAGAAGCAAAAGCAGAGATAGAGAACAAGACAGGAAATCTAAAGAAAAAGGTTAGTTGGTATGGTGCACTTAAACAATCAGGAACCAGTCTTACCTCTGAGGCCCCATAAATCAGGGACCAAGAATGTTTGTTTGTTTTCATAGGATAACTGTAGACCTGAAATCAAAGTAAGCAAACTGTGTGTCAGCAGTGAGTAATAGGAGGCACTCTGTCCTTTCCCTCATCCTTTTCCCTCGAGACCAACACTGCTATTTTCACTTTCTTATTTAAAGTCACAACACAAATCGCATTACTATACTGCCTCCAAAAAAAGCTGTGAGGTTTTGTCTGTTGACTGACTTCTGAAAAACCCAGAGGCCACAATAACTATTTAACATATTAAATTATATTTTCTGTTGCTGTCCCCTAGCTGTCAGTTCTATAATGGCCTTTCAGTGATATTAAAAGTAGTTTTCTTAATTTGTTATGTATCTTTTGTTTTACCATTTCCATTAAAAGTTGCTTCCTTACTTTGTATGTATTTTTGTTTGTTTTGGTTTACTGTTTATGGTATCTTCCTTTTCTGTACGTTTCTATTATGTATCTTTTTAATTTCCTCTGATTAAAAAAAACAAAACATTACCTTAGTTTTCACTAACTTCTGAGACCTCTTATCATCCTAACCTGTATCCATGACACCTTGGGCTAAGTTGGGCTTTACAAATGAAGCAGATGTAGAACAGGGCATTCTGAACTTTTGTGAACATAACAGATGCTATAGAAATACAGTATTTGTGATAAATTGCCATTTTTAATATTTTTCTGAAACTTCAGTTGAATACCCTGTTCACTTCTAGACTCCAAAACAAAGTTTCTTTTGGGTTGCCAAGTGATATCCTTTGTGAAACACGGCACAGTTTACATTAGATAAGATTTCATTTCAGTAACTCATGAAGTGATTCTGACTTGTACTTTGAGATTCTCTGGGATGAAAGCCACAGTTTAAATGTTAGCTGATTTGCCATACTCTTATTTTTCCATTTCTTCAATAAATGCGTAATAGGTAAGTTGCCAAAATATGGCTATATCACATACTTTGTTAGACACTTTGAGCAGTATCATTTCTGATTTTCTAACAGGATGTTCTGCCTAATGCCAGGATGTTCCTCTCCAGAGTATTATCTAATTTTGAGCTCCCAGTTAGAGGTATGCTTTGCCACTTGCTTTGTGTTACACACAAGGCCAGACCTCCATACCATGTACCTATTCAGTAGTTACTTTCCTTCCACCTAATACATTGATTATTTATTTCACTTAAGGTAAGACAGATTTCTAGTGTTCAGCTGGTCGGGTAGTCTGGTTGTATACATGTAACATAGTAATTTGTGTGTGTTGCTAAAATCATTTCCATTATTGAGATCACACATGATATATAGGTTCCTAGTTCTATCCTTAATCTTCCCATAAGCGGAATATCTCCAGCACTTAAATATTTTAGTTCTTAACTGAGTAAAATTTTCCTTTTGGTCTGTTTGCAGGCTACTCCCTGCTCCATTGAACTGAGTCAGGTGCAACTTGTAGTGGAGGAGAAACAAGTGCCTGCTCCTGGCAGCCACAATCACGTAGCTATCAGGAGTTAACTGTGCTCTGGGTGCCTGGCTGTGTCCCTGCACTACTGTAACAAATGTACAGTAGTATTGATAAATTATTAGTAGTGCCGTGGAGCAAAACTGTAATGCGAAAGATGTTTTTTTAGGAGAGAGAAATATGCTCTTGAAATCTAGAAAGATTTCTCTATCTATTACATCAGGCATGGAATTCTTGAGCTAAAAAAATTGTAAATTCCACTCCGTTTCCAATTTTGAAAGTTCTTTTCCATTAATTTGCATTTATAGACACTGTCCTTAAGTACTGGGCTTTGAAGGTCCAAGCATCATAATTAGCAATGAATAATAATGTTGCTAGCTTCTCAGTCGACTTCATATACAGTCTAGTGTTAAGACCCTATTACCAATTATTCTGTTGACTCCGTTAGACCTAATGCAATGCAAAGAGATTTTGAGATTTTTATTAACCTTCATATCCATCAGGGATCAGCATTTAAAAGTCAGCGGCCAGAGAGTAGCTGAAAGTAATACTTCTATAGTGCCTTTAGTCTTGAAAGCTCAGATTGCTTCAAAACCCTACATTCAGCCTCCACACTGTCAACAAACGGTGGTACACACGACCTGACTTGTCTGACGATACACAGCAAACCAGAGGTCAGACAACAGTCCTCGAGTCCTGAGTTCCAGTCCCTATATTACAGTACTTTGCAATTACTGTGAGATTCTGACAGAAGAAAAAAGGTGATTTAATAAAAGCTAACATTTTCCCTTCAGAAATAGGCTTAAGTAGAACTGGCAATAAATACATGGAAACAACGTTTTGTGTAAAACTTGTGAGCTTTTTCTTCTATTCTCCAGCTAGCTTTTTAATTCTTAAGGATTGTTTTTTGGGGGGGTGTTGTTTATTTGGGGGGAGAGGGGGGTTGGAACTCCTGTGCCTGGTTACTATATTACTTCCGCTAACCTCATCCATTTAAAAAAAAAAATGGAGTGCCTGAAAAAGATGGGGGGTTTTTCTTTCCCCCCCCCCTTTTCTTATGTTCAGAATTAGCAATTTTAAGATTTGTGAATTCTTCAAAAAAAGGAAAAATGGCAGCATGTTAGATGCATGCACTGAGGTTGTATGCCGTAAACAATTTAATATTTTGTTTACATTAAAAGGGCAACTTCAGTTCCCTGTACAAATACTAATTCAGAAATAGTTGTGCCTGCATTCAGATAGCTTATAGGTCATCACAGGAAATTTGAAAAAGCTACAAAAAGCACCTACAGTTCAAAAGAATAATAAAAAAAATTCTCAAGCAATTATGACTGAGTAATAAATTATAGGAACTTGCCACCTGCGTGCAGATATTCCAGGAGCAAAAGAAACTCGGTTCATTAGCTAGTTAGCTTGTTCTAAATATTGGTCGGTTCTGCTTAACAGCATCCAGGTGCTATCATCAGTGACTATCCTGTTTTTGGGGTCTTGGAAGACAGGCTGGTTTTTAGTGCAGGTTTATCTTTGACACCACAGGTTAGCAGTACTTTCTTTACATTCCAAAATAAATGTTCCTATCTCCCCAAACCTCAGAAACAAAAAAACAAAACAAAACAAAACAACCGTGTGCACTCTGCACATCCGTAGGGCCATTAAGATCTACCATACCTACATAGGACAGAAGATAAGATTATTGGACTGACTACTAGTCCTCTGCGGGGAAACAAGACTACTGTTCCTCAGTGGATCTGCATGTGTTTCGAAGATGCGTGTAGGACAAAAAGAAGACTTTTCCACAAGGTCAGTTAGAGTGCAATCTTCCTGAGCAGTGATGGCAGAGAGGGTAGATAGGCACTCAGGCAGCACCAGTAAGAGTTTTAACTGTTTGGATGTCAGTACATGCATTCTCCACCCATTACACTGGATGTACTGCTTTTGATGAAACCTTCAGTTCCAGTGTTCTCTAGGCAGTTTTCTGCCTCTTGGGTTTGTGGTTTTTCCCTTTTAGGTGGTTTATCTGAACAAAGCAAGGCTGCAATCTTACTCCTTTTCTAAAACTTAACTTTTTCTCCTCCTCTCTTCTGAAGTGTAGAAGTGCTATGCCAGTACAGATACTACACCCTAGAAGTTTTTAGCTTGTGGATTACACTTTTTGGTACCTTGATAATTGGGCATAAATTCATCTGAGAGAGCTTGAATGGTCTCATTCTATAGGTGGGCTTCTAAAATTTTTCAAATTGTGCTTCTGATCATACATGTGGTTTGAAGTGACAAGAGCAACTAAAATTTGTGTGCGTTTAAACTTATGCATTTAGGGAAGAGACAGATACCTATAACTATGTGAATACTTTTCTTTCCCTGGAAAACTTTGCTGCTTTTGGCATTATTCCTTCACTCTGAAGATCAAAGACAAGAAAATATCAGCTTTTCAGCAATATACCATGCTCTGTTGACAGTCACACATCTAACTCCTGAATTCATTGTGGGGTCCTTTTGATCTGTTCCTGTTAAGCAGATTGCTGTTTTTCTGTCTTTGGTAGGTTTATCCCAGCTTTTCTGTAACTGGGAATGGGAAAATCGAATGAGAAATTAAGTGCAGGCTAAAGCACGTACCTGAAACAACTTCCTTTGCAGTTTTTGTCCCAGTGAAGTCAACTTTGGTATTCCTCTTGATCCATGTTTCAAACCTAGTTGCATTTTTATGGTTGGGTACTTCCTGGCTGTCCATTTTCCCTCATTGGTTCTCAGCCTCCTTAGACTTGAGACACCCCTCAGAAAATGCCAGTTCTTGGCTTTCATTTGTTTTTTGGCTACAGAAAAATAGAGCAGTTCTCCTCTTGCAGAGAACTCAGAAAGACCACAACAGGTCAGAATGTTTTTGATACTATGGATTCATATTAAAAATACCTGGGTTTTAATTGTGAATCATCATGTAGGTGTTTGCATACCTGACGGTACTAAAACTGTGTAACGCCCTTAAAAGGATGCCACTGCAACTTGGTTGAGAATTACTGGTTTGCTCTCTCCCTCCTGCAACTTGTTTTGGTTCAGTAAGTGACCGAGTAGCACTGTCTTATCCTTTTGTTGCTTCTTGATTCTATGCTCAAGAGCCGCGTTTAACGAGAGATGTATATGGTGGAGGTGATAAGGACATCAGTTTATTTGGGGCCTATAATGTTGGCTCCTTTAAGTAAGGGTGCTAGGCAGTCAAACATAACCATATGCTCCCCACTTTTCGTCTTCAAGCATGCAGCTGAGTAACTGCTCCTTTTCTGAGCTGTCTTTCCTGCCTCCTCCCATCCCCTGCTGACTTTTTTTCCTTTCCTTCTATCCTGCCCCTTCTAACATAATTAGGCAAAAGCATTTTCCTACAACTTTGCTGCTAGTTTCAGTTTATAGTAGTAATGATTTGGTTCGATCTTGTATGGTCCATACCTCTTGTGCAATGTATGTGTTTTTACTTTGAAATCCATGGTAATGTCTTCTCTCATGGCAGAAAAGAGGGGATCTGATGATAAAAAAAGTAGTATGAAGTCCAGTAGTCGAGAAAAACAGAGTGAAGACACAAACACAGACTCGAAGGAGAGTGAGACTAAGAATGAGGTCAATGGGACCAGTGAAGACATTAAATCTGAAGGTGACACTCAGTCCAATTAAAACTGATCTGATATGACCTCAGATCAGACAGAGGTAAGTGCATTATTTCAAACTTTGATTAGGGCTTTTTGTTACTGTTTAACAGTGCAGCGTAAGTATGCACAGATGAAGATGGAACTAAGCCAAGTAAGAAGACTAACTAAAGCACCTTCTGAAGGAAAAGACAGTGTAGTCCTGCAAAACATTTTGAGGTACATTGTTTTGTCTCGGCTATTTTGTAGCAGACTCGTGCCCCCATTAGTGTGCCTCTTTGGAACATACTTGTAATATGGTCACCATAGAAAACTTAATTATCCTTTTTTTAATTTTAGGGATTTTGTTGTCGCTTTTTTTTAAAAGAAATTGAACTGTTTTTTGTATTTAAGTCCATATTGTGTTGGTACATCAGCAGAAACATTTGCTTTAATACTTAATATTTGAGGCACATGTTGGACTACTTTGTTTTTATATAAACTGCTAGTATTTCTTTGTCAAGGATGTTTCTAGTTTTTTTTGCTTTATTGCCTTGCATTCTAATGCAGTTTGTTCTGTAACTCGAGAGCCAGTAGCATTGGATTGATGGAAGTGTAGGGTTTATGAATTATTGCAGCTGACTACCATACCTCACACAGCGTTGGTGTTGTGAGCGGCCCATGAAAAGCCAAATTAAAAATCAAGGATTCAGTCAAACTAAGCAGGTACTCATGCCAGGTACTCCTTTCTCTACCCACATCCATGTTTGAATGCTGTTGCCTGTAATCTTTAAGCTTACTGTTGTGTTTTTATTTACAAGATAGTGAAAAGGATTTTTGTGTATTGTGTGAAAACTGTAAATCTGATGTTAACAGAATGGAATTTTCTTTCAACTGTATGTAGGGATGCAGTGCTGCCCAGAATTAGATATCTTTAAAGAGTTTTAAATGCAATAAACACTACATAATAACCGCCTTGTTACATTCAATGCAATTCAAGTCTTTAAGAGGTATGTGTTTAATATTTCCTACTGTGTAGGAGAATTTGCAGTCGGCCATAGTACCATGCAGTATAATGGCTGAAATCAGACTTGTGAGGCAAATGTAAATACAAAGGCCAGATGCCCTGAAACTGTTACAGTACTACGTGGCAAGAATGTGTGCTGACCATTCTGATTTATTATAAAAAAAACCTAAACATTAGGACATAAAAATACTGTATCAACCTTAAAAGTTTTCTTCCATTTCTTGACCTAGCTTGCTTAAATAAAGGATTCTTAGATATATTCCTAAAATAAGGAACTAACACTTGGAGAATACCTCTGATTTTACATCAGCTCCTTGCAACATAAGCTATTAGTAGAGCTTCACTATTTATGCTAGGAACTCTTAAACACTTAATGTGCCATCCTTAAACTATTAATATGACAGTATTGCTCCTAAAGCCCCTACTGGTCAGTGTTGACGTCGTAGTAGAGTAAGATGACAGCTAACAACTGGGCCAATATTTAGGAATGGTAATCTAAACTCTCTTTGCGTTGTTTAATTGTCTGCTTTCCCAAAATTTTGCATTATAGGACTCCCACGTGAAGAGTCTGTGAAGAATCCGGAAGACAGCTTAATGAAGATCTGCTTTAAAATGAGGTGAAAGAAAGCTGTAGTGACGTAGAAAAATATTAAGTTCAGTTAGAATTTTTTATAAAATTTAATTCAGGACTGGTGTTACCTCCCAGAGTTCAGAGGGATGTGTTAATAGCATATGTGCTACTGAAAATATATAAGTCCTGTATCTTTTTTTTTTTTCTTTTAAGACTTTTTAAGAAACCAACATAACCTGAACACATGGCTTGCTCAGTGTTTAATTGCAAGTTTTCATTCTTGGACTTTAAAACACAGAAATAAATGTTTAGTATTTGTGTGAAGCAAACTAAAATTAATCCCATTTTTACAACTAGGCTCTACCTAGCTTCTTGATATACCAGAAATGGAAATAATAAAGTATCTTTGAATTTCTGTTACAGATTTGATTGTCTCTGTCATTGAACGTTTAGTATTAAATACACTTATTTCTTAATAAATTTATTTGTGTCTTCGAGCTTGTCCATTCATTTGGATGGTCAGTTATTCTGGTTTTCTTCCTTTTTGACTTTTTCAATGTAGTTGTTCCTAAAACCTAACTGTTAACGGACGAGTACCTTCTAACTCCTGGTTACTTCTTAAACAGTCGCACATTATTGTAAGCTACAGGATTTTTGCCACACTTTATTTTCTTAGGAGTCAAATAAAGTATAAAACATGGCTATGTTTTTCCCTCTAATGCAGATTAGAAAAAGTTTCGAAGAGGCCCTTTCTCCCCACCTTCAGGTATATACCCCTACTTAATCAGAATGGAAATTCAAAACACAAAAAGAGGTTTCAGTTTTCTGAGTGATAGAAAGTAAAGCCATTGAGATATTAAAGCAATGTCAGTCCCGGTGTCTATTTTCCTACAGTACTATACTGCTGCCATGTTTGCATCCTAACAGCAATTCAAACACTTCATTGGAAGTTAGGCAAAATAAGTGGACATATTTTGTGTATTAAAGTAGTTTGGAATGTGTGGTGTTTTTTTTTTTGGTTTTTTTTTTTTCCTACACTAAACTCTCCTGTGAGGTTGTATTGCAACAAAGCTTATGTCAATTGACTGGTGGTGAGGAAGGGGTGGGTTGAATCTTTGCAATGCTCCAGCATTCAAAATAAAAACCATTTGATTAGTCTTCGTGTTAGCATTATGCATTCTGGGTCTGAATGTTGATCAGGGAGCATGACAAGCGTCTTTAGAGAAAGTTAATATGGAGCCTCTGTTAATTGGATTATTTGTGGAAACATTTACTTCAGACATCATGTAACTTGGTCTCTCTAATGAAATGGAACATGAGACAATTCCGTTTCTGACTGCTGCTCTTTGACTTCTGTGCCATGTTATTCCATTCTCTGGATCAGATCTTTCAAGAGCAGTCTCTGTTCTGCCTGGTATTTATCCTTGTACATTCAGTTGAACGGATTTTCTGTGATAAATATTCTTTCATAGATAGGAAAGGAGCTGTATGGAGTTGCAGGCACAGAAGCCAAAAGTTGTGTGCTCGTCGGAATCGCAACAGACTTACAGAATCACAGAAAATGAGGGCTGGAAAGGACCTCGGGGTCATCTAGTCCAACCCACTGCTCAGAGCAGGAGTATCCCCAACTATATCATCACCAGCTATATCAGCAAAATCATCCTGTCCTCAGAAATTGGAGATAGCCAGTGAATGTTATTCCAATATATGATTGGTATGTGTTGGGCTAGTAGCATTTTTCGGTCTACATGTTCTGCTTTGCTGGGTTATAAATGGCTAAACGAGGTGTGAGGCACTGGAGAACTTAGCTTAGACCATGTTTTGCATAGGAGTAGAAGGTGTTGGATTGAATTTGGTAACATGAGCTGACATCTTGTAAAACTCTAGTCATGAAAATGCAAGTTGTACTTCAGCACTTTCAGGGTTTGGGGTCAGATTATAGAAAATCAGTAGGCCATTATTCAATCTAGGACAGAAAATTAATTTTAAAAAGTTCTTACCCTTCACAAGGGCAAGTAATTCTATTGCAGTACACAGTGTACTGTCACATGGATGATGGTGTTGAAATGTAATGACTTCTGTTAAAAGCACGGGGCATTTGTACACTTTTGCACCACGTCTTCTACACTTTTGTGGCACATGCATTTGTATAAATTGTGAAATGTGTGTCGGTGCTGAGAAAATGGCGGCAGCGCACTTTCAACTAAAACCCTTCAAAGGTGTGTGTGCAAAAGCGCACTGCTTCCTTTTTCTCAGCACTCGTGTGCATTTTGCTGTTTATACAAATACACATGACACAGCACGGGGCACATCAGCTAGCACACAAAGCAGACTAGATTAATCGAGTCTGTTCTGACGTGCTGGATTTCTAGCACGTCGGAGCAGACAAACGTATGCGTATAAAATGCCCGTGGTTTCTAAGCTATATGCACCTCTGTCAAAGGGGAAAGTAGCTGTTTGAAGTAAAGATATAATTGCTACTGGCTTGAAGCTGAAGAAAAATTGGAAAAAATAACATTGAGTAGCTGATCTACTGGTGTAGTTGCAACTATAACTTCATTAACAGCATCTGTTTCAGATTGTAATGAACATCCTTATTGGCAGGACAAAGGCTGCTACTCATCCATCTCCAGAGAAAAGCAAGACTAAGGAATGATACTTCAGCTTTAGACCATGCCTGGAGTGACATGTCAGCATCTAAATCTTGGCTTAAAAGCTTTTCAGGGTTGTTTTGTAAGAATTGTATTGAAACTTCCTCAGCTCTATGTAGGCAAAAAGATTGTGTTAAAGATGAGGCAGACACACCTATACTGTGGTTCTGCTGCTGAGTTGCTTACCGTCTCTTAAGGCTTAGCTGCCAGTTCTTTCTTACCTTTTCTCTCTTACTGGGCCCTCTTGAACCTGACTTTCCTTGTAGAAACGCAAATTTCCCATTAACTGCAGGAATAGGTTTGTGAAAGCCCTTGTTGTAATGAGCTTTCACAAGTTAATCTCAGCTGAAAGCTCAGTTTGACAGTGTTCAGAGCAGTATCCCAGCAATAAAGCTGAGCATTGGGAGTAGCCTCAAGCCTTGGCATTTTGTGTTTAAGTTTGAGACCATCTGCTACTAATTAACCCCCAAGGTGATTGTATTAAAAGTCAGAGATTTAGGGCTAAAGACAAAGATGTAAAAATCTGTTTGCTTGAAACAGCTGATATTGGCTAAGAGCATCAGTGATGCTTTTCTCATTCCCAGTCTTTATTCAGTTCAAAGAAATTAGTAGTTGATATAGCTAGTTCACCTGAAAACTGATCAAACTGCATAAAACATAAAAATATTTCTCTAAATGTATATACTGACTCTATCAGCGACAGTTTGTTATGGGCAGTAGACTTGTTAGTGTTTTAGTGTTAATATAAAGCTAATAGTTCCTCTTTGTAAAGAGTTGTGGGAATTGTTCCATAGCTAACCTCTTCAGTAACTGAGGCAATATTAAAAAAAAAAAAAAAGGCAACCGTTTTTATTTTTCTAAGCAAAGCTAGATGTGTAAGTATCCTTAATTCTAAACCATATAGCTATTAAGTGTTCCACAGTTATTTCATACATAAAAAAAAACACTTTTCACTAGAGTCAGGTTTGTGTCATAATTAGTAACTGCTAAGAGAAACCCTTGCTTCCTGCCAGGGGAATGAATGCAGCTTGATGAAAAACTAAATGTATACAGGTCTTAGTATGAGTAGAGCAGGACCTCAATTGCTGACGCAGCTTATGAGTGCACAACAGGCCGGTGGAGGAGAGGACTTTTGGACGACTTGTGGGTAGTGGATGAAGGAGCTCAGCTTTCTGTTGACTCTGGTTATTAGACTGTGTAAGTAGTACTGAGGCACAGATTGACAGGGCGCTTGCTGCTGTGTCAAAAAAATCATGTATGATGGAGGGGTGCAGAAGTAATCTAGAACATGTGGTAGCTTGTTTTGAACCACTTAAATTAAAAGCTGGCTGGTTTTAGTAAGTTACTAGTCCCCTTTGTTAATCTGCTGTGCTATCCCACACCCACATATAGTCTTAGGCGTGTTAGTCAAATACAGAAATACCTACTTTTAACAAAATGTGCTCAGATAGCCTTGGTTTATACAGTGCAGCAGGCACTGCAAAGGAAAGTAAGTGTTGTCTCAATGGACTGCAATAAATTGGACTATGTTTTGCAGTATTATAAATTGAAGTCTCTGCCAAAAAATTGTAGTGCCTTAGCTAATAAAAATACCTGAATGCTGCCTGGAGCTGTCTGAAAGTAGCTGCAGGAGCACAGCTTCATAAGGGAGTTAGAGGTGGAAGAGGAATCAATATTAGGTCTTTACACTACATCTTCCTGATAGGAAGATGAATCAGTAGCAGCTGGAAGGGTCAGATTTCCATGTCACGGAGCCACCAGCTGAACAGAAGAACGTGCCATTGCAGCGTAGTTCTAAGGCTTCCACCCAGTCTGCCCTAACTTCAGGAGCTCATTGTCTGCCAGAATGCAGGGAAATAATACTGTCTACCTACCAGAGCGTTTCAATACCTTCAGTGTGTCTGCATGGGGAGGAAGTGGTGAGTTAAAAGTGTGTAGCTGTAAATCATGAAGTTGATAAAATGTCTAGTAAAGTTTGCCCTTTAGCAGACAGTAGAGCTAGGTACAGACAGTTAAAAGAGCCCGAGACTGAATCGATTCAGTCTTTGCAGTTTAGTCTAAGCTGCACAGATTAAATTGAAACAGGAGTGAACAGACGTTTACCTTTGATTCAGGAAATGGAGCAACATGCCTGCAGTGCCTCAGGTCAGAAGCTGGGGGGTGCCAGAGCACGGCTTTCTGGCTGTGTGTTCACTTCCTCTTTCTGCTGCCCCTGGGTCCTCTGGGATTTACAGTCCAAAATCACACCAGCAGGGCTCTACAGGAATGCTTGTCACTTCCTCTTCCTGCTTCCACGTGCTTCTGGGATTTGTAGTCTACAGTTGCAGCCAGCAGTAAGTTTGAGTGGGGAAAGGGGTGTTTAGCCACCCTCCCGTTTGCTGGGGGGAAGGGGGGGCACTCTTCTCCATGTAGAGAGGGTTGCATCCCCTGCTGGTCTTGCTCCCCCCTCCCCCTTGTCAGCCAGCCCTCACTGCTCCAGCTAGGGAGCAGAGGGGCAGGGCCAGCCCTGCTCTCTGGAGCAGACAGCACAGACCAGCCCAGGGCTGCAAAGCATGTTGGGATACTGAGGGACTGTGATTTAACTTGAACCAAGAAGTTTCATAAACCAGTTTGACCCAAATCAGTTAAGTCTGATACTACATTCAACCAGGTTTATTTTAAAACAGTTTCAGCCATTTTGAAACTGGTTTATGTGCACTGAGCTTCTGTTCCAGGTTTAATCCAGTTTCTGATCACTTAAACTGGTTTGTATGCAACTTCTGTCCCTAACCTAGATGGTCTTCATGCAAGTCTTGCTTCAGAGTTAGAGCCACATGACTATTTGCTTGTTTGTTCTTTTTAACACATGGACATGAAGCACCTAGAAACATTCAGCTGTTTTGATTAATTATTTGACTGAAGTTGGTTGCCATTTAAAAGTGCAGTCAGGTGGTGCTATGGAGAGCCACAGGTGGGGGAGATGCATAAAGAAGGTAGGCTTTTAAGAACCCCATGTACATGGTGCTAGTTGCCTCACTTCTCCCCATCTATGCATCTTTATTTGGTTTGGCTAGTCAAATGCCAAGTTCTCTAAAGCTAAAATACTTCCACTTTAATGAACAAAACGCATCTTCTGTTATCCTGCTTCTGTTACCTGTGCCACAGAAATTAACTCAGCTTTCCTGATCTGTGCTGTGATAGGCTGATTCAAGGAAAAGGCATGTTTCTAAAATTACTAACACTTGAACCATTGGCCAAAAGCAGTGATTAGTGTCTGGTAAAGGGCCACTCATTAAGTAGCTGTTTAAAACAAACCACCATTCATCCCTGGCAGCTTTCCTTCCAGCTGTTGCGCCCACAAACTTCCATGTCTTGTGAAGAACTTGAAGATGTTCAGGGGTGGAGTTCAGCTTTACATATAAGGGTGCTTCCAGGTTTATTCCCAAACTTGTAAAATTTTTACCTTTTTTTTAAATCATTAAGTTGCATATTTGTTACTGAAATCATGTTAATTATGCAATTCCTTTTAAGTGGGGGGAGGAAATGGAAGTGTTCAGTAAACATGGTTTGACATGAGTCTTAGGCTTACCCTGTTTGGTTGTTAGCCAACAGAAGTCACCAGTTCTTGAATATTACTGCTCTAACACACACCACATGTTGCCTCCAGTAAGACTAGTGATTCAGTGAATATGGTCAGACTTCTAGACCCCACTTTCAACTGCTGACTGGAAGCTACATCCTTTTTAATAATTAAAAGGCCTTGTTTGTGGAGAGACAAAGGAGATGGGAAAACCAAGACCTTCAGGCCTCTAGCCCTAGCCCTTACATCTCTGTTGGAAGGTCCTGCGGACCTGGAGATGAAGCTGCAACCCAGAAACACAATTTGTTTTCAGAGAACAGTTCTGTACAGCAAATGATGTCAAGAGTGGCACTGATGCAGGAAGTGAGATTTATATCCAACTGTGCCTGACTTCCAGCAGACTTTAGTAAGAGCAGAGACGGAGTAGTCACTTTTGATATCAACAGTTTCCAAGATTTTTTCTGCCTTCTGTTGCCAAATACACATAGCTTGTTATATCTGAAACGTGTCAGCTTTAGTAGTATCCTGTATCTAAATAGAATATAATATAAAAAGGCAACAGGGATATTAAATATCAAAGATAAACTATTACAATATTAATCCTAACAGTAACTTAAGGTCTCACACACAGGTGGGTCTCTCCCTTCAAAAGACAGTTGCATATGATTGAGCTGTTCACATGCTAGATATGCTGAGGAAGGTCAGTACATAAGCTTGGATGCTTTACTATTGTAACAAGACCTTTGTCGGTGTTGATGCAGGGTTTCTAAAAGAGTTGTCACTGCACTAGAACCAGCTGCAGTTCTTGGAAGTCCTGAAGTCTTGCAGCATCTTTGTCCTTTTAAAAGAAGGTGGAAATAGAAAAAAAATGCATGTAAACTTCTTGTTTGTATATATAAACTGGTACAAGATTGTGCATGCAAATATAAGCCAATACCAGACACCTGGTACCAGGTTTAGATAGATTGAATAAGGATGGAGTATGTGTCTTGCTAGTAGCATAGGGCCAGAGGGGAGCAAAAAAATGAATCGCAGAACCTGCAGTGTATTCTTCATGCAGTGACTGCTCCAGCCAAAATATTGCTAAGGTCAGTGCCTGCATCGGCTCAAGCAAAGATCAGGCCTGTTGATTTCAGTTACAGAACCGTAGACTAGCAGCGTCTGAGCAGAGAGGGAGAAAGTATTAATAATTGCTGAAGGCATATGCTTAGCTGACTTGTAAGAAAAGCCAAGGTGCAGCTCTCTGCATTTTAAAACAGCAGTGATATATTCAAGTAATAAATATGCATGATCCTCAACAAGTTCGCTAGTTTGTTCAGTTGTTGGAATAAAGTACCAGAAAAATGTGGATTTTCCTCCATCATGTCATAAGTTTTAGGAGAATACACTCATACATTTTGATAGACAATTACATAGGAAGAAACTACAGCAGTTTCTTGAGTTTTGACCCTTTTCCCCTCCCCACTTTTTTTGGGAGGGGGGGTCAGGAGGGGAAAAAAACATTCAGTAAATTCTGGTCCACAGACTGCTAATCATCGCACAATAACACTCCCTGGGATTCATAAGGGCAGAGAAATCGAAACATTATTTGAGTTAGAAGCTGAATGTGTAAGTGCTTACCTTACTTACTAGAGTATCAGGTAACTTCCTAATCTTTTCCACGTGCTCTGGAGTCTCATCCAATTCACGGCAACTCACTCGGAGCAGATCCTGATAAGTCAATTCTTGTCGGTCTAATTAAAATTCAAGGAAGTAATTTTTGCCAGTGGGTCTGACCCTTTACCTGAAGCACCAGTTCTGGTTTGAAAAGAGAGTTGAGAGAAGACAAAATATAGTAATCTTACAGAGTGTGAGGGGCCGGGGGGGGGGGGGGAGGGGAATAAATTAACACCACCCGGAAGA
>NW_017728991.1:12735340-12745122 GCF_001723915.1 Gavialis gangeticus | reverse complement strand
GGGGGGGGGGGGGGGGGGGGGAGTGGAAATCACTTAACACACCCTGGAACTGAGGGAGGATTTCTATTTATTATCTGAACTCAAGATTTTTGCTGGTGCAATAACCAGGGGCTGAGTGAGATTCTAGGGGCTGTTCACATGTGTAACTTTCTCCATAGACAGCCCTCAAGGGGGAAAAGTAGTACCATTTTACCAGGTGGATGCTTTGTCCACCAAAGGCATTGCACAAGCCTCCGGCAAGCTAATCTAAAAGGAACGCTAGTACCTTCATCATACAAGGCACTCCAGGCCACGTGTCTGTGGCTGCAGGGAACCCCACTGCCTCCAATGGGGCTTGCGCAAGCATGGAGCGGCCTGCAGAATGAAGGGTCTTTTTGGAATTGGAGACCGAGACCTAGCAACAGTGCCTAGACCGGTTCAATGATGGCATTAAGCATATATAGTAAATCTGCGTCTAAAAAAGATCAGTGACCTCCTTATGCAGTGCTGCTGCCGAGTAACAAATAAAGCCCGGTTTGGAATTGGGAATACGAGGGGCAAACTGGAAATTCTGGCTGGGGTCTGCTAGGTTGCAACTTGTGTGCACAACTTAATTCAGGATTAAGGTAACAGTGGAGTGTTTCTATCGTACAGCACATTTTTAATCGGCTTTTCTAACTAAACACTACCTATTGCAGAGCACCATCATGAAGTTGCAATATTTGTCCTATTTCTGAGAGGCTGCAACAACATGTAATTGTCCACAGTCTGCTCAGTAAATTGAGACTTAATTCCATGGATTTCACCAGAGGAATTCTGGATTTATGTCAGCGTACCCAAGGAGGACTTGATTTAAAATGCTGATGAAGGGTTTCATTTCAACAGCAATGAACTTCGCAGGGGGGAGAGCAGGGAGGGCAGCAGAAATACATTAGGAGGTGCACACAGCAACTTGGAAACCTGGAGCTGTGTTTTGTTACTAAGTTACACTTTATACTGGTTTATCAAAGCCTCATTACATTTCACATCCTATGTTACAGGAACTGAGATTTTAAATTGAAATTTTTAGCCTGGAAACTTTAGGCCCAGAAAACCTTAAATTGTTCAGAAATGGTTAATAAGGTTGACTGTGTTGAGTAGGATGTGAAGCACAGGCTTAAACTGAAGTAGATTTAAATTAGATCTCAGGAGAAAAAACTTCGTTAAATTGACAGTGCTGGAGAGGGAGGCGGAAATAGGCCGATCTTTTTATTTAGGAGGGTGTGAGTGTTATAGACGGGCTAAATTGCCCCCTGCCATCACAGCAGCCCACTTCTCCCTCCGTTACAAGACAAGGGTGGAGGGGAGATGGTTGTAGAGCAGCATGAAGCACGCCCTCACTTCAGCTCTCAGCTAATAACACAAATGTGCAATAACAATGTGGCAACAAGCTGCAGTATTGTGGAAAACGATGCTGCTTTACCTTGCATATTATATGGGAAAGTTCCAGTGAAGAAAAATGGCCGAAAAGTTGGAGCAGTTGAGGAGCTGTTTGGTGGCTGAGGGACAGGGTGTTTAAATGATACTGGAGAAAAGAGACCTCTCTGGTGAGACATAAAGGTTCGACACATGGGACTATTGTGGACCCTGGCAGCGCGCATTTTGGTGCTGCGATGGCTGCTGGTGGGGTAGGCCTAGGCAGCTGTTCATTAGTGTCCAAAGCAGGAAAATCATCTCTGCTGGGCAGTGATGTGGGTGTGTGTAAGCTGTCAAGCCAAGTTGCTGATGAACAAGAACTAGTTTAATTCGGAGAAGCCAAAGAGACGCAAGTATTTTCCTTCTGGGATGCCGCTCGGTTGTCTGGAACGCCCTGGTTTTCTTCATGAGGGAATGGTGGAGTTGCCAAATAGTTCATAACAACTGGCAAGTTTAAGTCTCACTTCTTAGCATTGATTTTCTTCCACTGTAGAGGATGTTTAAAACGTGGCGACGGGGTCAGGCAGCAGGGGCGGGGGGGAAGAGGAGAGAAACCTTAGTACTAAAGCAGAACGGGCTTCCTCATTTCCCGCACAAAAGCTAAAGCTAGATTTTATCTAATTGTAGCTCAAAACTGCAGCAGCTTGCAGAAATCACAAGACCTGTACCAGTGTATTTTGAGCCCAAAGCACTTGGAAGAATAGCAAGATGCAGGAAGTGCTAAATGCAGGGAGGGAGAGGAAACAAAAGCCAACGGGGAGGGAATTCTCCGTACATTTTCTGCACTGAAAATAAAAAAGCAGAGGAAAGATAATTGAACCAACAAAAACAGCTACCTCTGTGTCTAACTGTAGGAACACCATGTCAGTCTTTAAAAGGAGCAGATTGGCAAGTAAGCTTCTTGGCTAAATCCTATTTTATAGGAATTTTTTTAGACTTTTTAAAAATAATCTGCTCCAACAGACGCCACCAAATGAAGTAGCACAGTCTTTTGCAGTTGGTGCAGGTTCAACGTAGGACCCAATCCTACTACTACTATCCTCACGCTCAAACTGTGGGAGCCAATAGGTCTCTCGCCTGAATACAAACTGCAGGACAATGGCAGTGCTAAACAGCACAACAGAAATTGTCACCTATACTTGGGTTAAGTTAACCTTTCAGATGTCAAAATGCAAGTAATTTGCCCCACAGCATAAAATATGCATCTTTGCCCATAAAAACTAGCTAATTACCTACGGTTGCTACCAGCATACTTAATTAATTGGACGACTGCTATCAGGTAAGCCTGTGTTAGCTGTGCATGCAGTCAAGACAGCAATCAAGCCACTATACAATGGCAAATCACTGTAGACTGTCAGCTCTTGCCACTGAATGTTACAAAAGGCAATGTCATGGCCCCTGGTACAAAACTGCTAGCCTGAGACGTAACCTATACGCACCAATTTTAAGAGCATCACATACTCTTGATCTAATCATCTAATTGGCTTACGAGCGATTTAAGATATAAAGACACCAACATGTTTTGCAGCGATGGCCAGAATTACTCTTTGCAACCAGGTCGCCGTTCCCAAAATGCTGCAGTTTAATAGATTTAATAGATTTTTAGGGTCGGAAGGGACCTTCGTAGATCATTGCGTCTGACCCCCCTGCCCTGGGCAGGAAAGAGCGCTTGTGTGCATCCTGATTGCAATTTTGTAAGAAAATAAGAAAATCTGACTCTACCAGTATTCGGCAAACACTGCGACTAAAAGCATTTTTCTGAACTTAAAAAGAACTTTTACACAATGACGTGCAATCATACAACCCTTAGAATAATGCAGCATTGTAGCTGAATTTCTGCACATGCAACAACAGTTTTGAGTGAAGGGTGGCAAAGACAAATTTGTTCGTGCTAAACACTAAATTCTATTTTGTAACAGTTTCCAAACATGTAAAAGTGACTGTATGCTATTAGAAAGCATGAGGTTTACAGTGGTTTGTAAGGCAGTGACAGTTGAGCAAAGCCAGGTCTGTGCATGCATATGCAACGGCTTTTTCTTAAGATTTGGTCCAAGTCTATTTTGGATGGTAACACGTCAATGAAGCGGCCAGGTCATTCGGAGTTTTTCAGACCCTCGAACAAATTGAACGTTCAAGGGCCTGACTCCATGGGAAACTGTACTGCCGTCCCAACGGCATGAGACTCCCAAGCCTTGGGAAGGATTCCTGGCTGCCGTAACTTGAACCAAACCTGTCAGAACCGTGTCGCTGTAACTTGTACCTCCCCTAATCATCCTCCCGATCTCTTTCTTTGATGTTAACCGCACGGCTTGTTCTCCAGCTGTGAGAATCTCCTTATCTGCGCTGGGATCTAGCAACCAAGAGACCACTTGAGCACGGCTCCACACCCACGCCCAACCTGAGCGGGCCCTGTGTGAGAAAGAGAAGTGGTGGTGACTCATCAGCCAAGCGAGTTCTTGCTGGGATAGCACGCTCTGTCCTGGACCGCCGCGTGCCAGCAACGTGAGCCTGCCTGAAGGTGCCGGTAGTGTAGAGGAAGGGTAACTGGGGGCAAACTGGTGTTGCTGTCACACTTACTTTGACATTAAAAAACAAAAGGACACGATTCCAGTCTTTGGGGCAATGGCTTCCATTGTCTTACCCTTGCCTTGCAAAGAGCATGGGGCCTGCATTTTGGGCACAATAAATCACATTTTTTATGTCGTTCGGTCAATGTGGCTTGTGGTTGCTCCACGACCAAGACAGTCTGCCCAAGCATCTTGGAATAAACACCAGCGATGGGGAAAAGGCTTGGTGGGAGGCTGGGACTAAAGCTTTCAAAACCAGGGCCAGAGGGGCCTGGATTTCAAGTTTCATGAATTCCTGAGGCCAGATGTCAGTGGATGACTTAAGCTGACAAAGCACGGGCCCTCGTGTCATCCACTTGCCTTTGCACTGAGCCCAAAACCAGCCCTGAGAGCAAATCCGCCCCTGTCTTCGGCCGCCTGTTTTAGTGACTGAACCCCTCTAATAAAGAGCATTTCAGTGCTCTGGCTGATCCCCACAGCATGCTTTGGCCCGTCGGGCAGCTGGGGCGAGCTGTGCGCTGCCCATCCGGCATGACGAATCGAGAGTCAGGAACATGGTTTCTAAAAGGCCCCTTTTGAATATCTCGGCCCAAGAGCCTTGATCCTGATTCAGCAACGCGCAGGCTGCTCGGTTTGGTTGTAGCTGCGCAGCCGACTCCCACCCGGCGTGGCTGGGCAGGGCAGCACCCGGGTGAGGCTGACACCGTGCCACTTGCTGGTGCTAGTCAGCCAAGCCATGGGCTGCCTCGTTGGAGTCGACTACAGCCAACGAGTCTCAACCCTGTGCCACAGCAACTGGGGTGCCCTGAGCATCGCCCAAGGGTGTCCTGCACCTGTGAGCCACTAGCTCACCCCAGGGCTGTCCAAGACGAGCCCAGGGCTGGGAGCCACTGACTTCAAACCCTGTAAAAAACTGCTTCATCTGCCCTCCCACCCCCACCACAGGCAGGACCAGGTCAGCACTAGACCCTCCCCTCTCCCCCCATCACCACAGTGGGCAAAGGAGGCTGCTCGCTGGCTCCCTGTGCTATGGGAGGACAGGAGTGGGCGCCCCAGGGCCCCCAGAGGCATTGGGAGGGGGAGTTAGACTGGCTCCCTTAGTGGCCCAGCGATGCCCCTCGATTCCTCCAGGGCACACCTGGCCCAGAACGGGTATGGCTGAGCCCCGCTCGTGAGCATCTCCGCCCAGGTTGTAATTGGTGCCCATCATGGCCTGAGCCACTGGCACACACCAGACCCTGGGGAAGGGCAGCATCAGCCCCACACTCCCCTTTCTCCTTCCAGCAGAGCCTGAGGGAAGCCGCCAGGGCCAGGGCCACTAACTGCCTCGCACATCGGCCAGCTCGTGGTGGTGCAGGGCCAGGCTGTGGGCTGGATGAATGGTGCCGGCCTGGGGGCTGGAGCAGGCCCATGCACAGATGCCAGGTCTAGTGCCCGCTCCAGCTGGTCCAGGACCCGGGCTGCATGTGGCACCTGCCCTGGACCAGCTGGAGCAGGCACCACCTGCGGCGGTGTGTCCTGGACTCACCCCAGGTCTGACTTGTGGCCTGGACCAGCCGGAGCAGGCACCATGTGCAGTGCAATCCTGACCCAGCCAGAGCAGGCACTGGGTGCAGACTACGGGCCCCGTCAGGTCCAGGAGTGGGCACTGCCTGTCCAGGCCCTGAGCACGGTCCAGCACATGCTGTCTCTGGTGGGTGGCTCAACTCAAGACCCAGGGCCAGCAGCAGGGAGGGGCAGATTAGATGATGGGGCTCCCCGGGCCAGCTCTGCACCACTCCCGGTCTTGAAAGGGGGCTCCTTGCAAAATGAGCCTGTGCTGGGGGAGTGTCACTGCAACGTTTATAGCCTCGCTTGTAATTTTGCAGGCTTTCCCCCCCATTGTGCTTGTGCCCTTAATTCCCTGTAGTTATTTCTTCAGAACATTGTTCTCTCTTAATTAAATCACTGCAGTGCTTGCTTGTGAACTATTTTTAACTCCAGCCTTTCTATTCTAGCTTCAGCTCCTGCTACCGCTGAGGAATTTACGCAAGGTTTCTACTTCTGTTTCGTTCCAAAGCTCTTACCTTTCCCTGCCAGTGCTTTTTATTCACATGGGGTAGGGCTGGCATTGCTCTCAGTTACTATAGATGGTTCTTCTCACATTAAGAAAGTCAAGTTAAAAAAAAAAAGAAATATTTCATCATCATAAGTTCATCTGATCCCAGCAGTCTTTCCTGCCCAAGTGCACGGGGCTGGACCCGATGATCTGTACGGTCCCTTCCAGCCCCTAACAACTATGAAACTATAATCCTTGTGCCTATAGCATGTTGTATCCAAACACTAAACCTCTTTCCAAGCATGAAGTGAGCTTCACGAGAGTGGGAGAGAGGGCAAGAGAAACAGGAAAGAGTCTCTTGAATTTATGGATGGAGGAACACTGAAGTACAAAGAACTGATTCTGGGCCTTTCCTCTTAGGGCTGGGATGTTTTTGGGTGCTTTCTCCTTCTGAGTGTTGTGACATCTCAAGCGAAAATACCTAAAAACAGAAACCACTGTGGGGGAAAAGAAGTCTGAAATAATTTGCTGCAGGGTACACAGAAATTCAACATCACGGACAAGGAATAGAAGCCAAATTCGTCCTACTCTCAAACAGCCCTTTCTAGCCTGCATGCCTGCCCACTTCTCTGGCTAGCAAACTTCTCTCCCTTGGGCTTCTGCTGCCACTGTAGCTATTTTAGCTCGTGGGCTTTTGCATTAGAATTTGACTTTCAGCTGGTCCCAGTAATGCACTCACAACAGCTCCTAATGCATTTCCACTTCAGTAGATACAGCTGATGGACCACCAGGATCCTGGCATGAGCCAGTGTGCTTAGGGTAATAGTGTGTGTGTGTGGGGGGGGGGGGAACGGGCAAGTTTGGGAAATAAAAACAAGTATTCGCTTAGACTTTACCAAACTGTAAGAAGGCTGAATGTCTTTTACATCTGGAACAACCCATAGAGATAAGGCATAGGTGGAAAAAAACTCCGAAGTGCATTCACGTCACTCGCACAAACATTCAGGGGAGGAGGCGGCCACCTTTTTTGTGCAAAGGAGACTTGCAAGATGGGGGCTGACTGAAAATAAATAAAAGCTCAATGAGTAAAAATACACTTTGCCACCAGGTGGCAGAGCCGAACAACAAAAAAGAGCGTCAGGACTCAGCTTCCTGGTGTAATGCTCTGTCATGCCCTTCTTTTATAAAAATAATATCCTTAGTATTTTTGCAAAGCCTTGAGCTGGTAGCTTCCCCATAAAGGGCGCGTTATGCAACGTGGTTAACGTGGCGGGCAGCGAGGCACACAGTGGTGAGTTCACTTAGTGCTCACGGGTTCTTAAGCTCTTATCCCACGCCCATCACCAGGCCGCCAAGCACTTCAGGTCAGCAGGTGACTTAAGAGCTACTCCCCTAGTGGGGCTAAAACCCTACCCCCTCCGGTCCTTCTTGTGACCAGCCAAGCCTGCCTACTGAACTGCCAGTCGAGTTCACCGGTGCTTAATTACACAGTGCTCTTTTTCTCTGGAGTAGGGAGACATGCTCTTTCACATAAGTGGCTCTAAGAAAGGATTAGCTGAGGGTTTACCTGACGCCAGACTACAGCCTGCCACCACTCGCCTTCCCTCTTGTGCTCTGAACTCTGGCTCTTCTGGCTGACCTAATACCGCTGAATGCTGGAACGCAAACAATGCATGCTGAAACACAAAGCAGATCGCATGTTCCTTTCTTTGTCGGCATCTCGTGCCCTCCCTCGCCATTTTTGCTCCCACACGATGGCTGATGGGGTGGTTTCCTCCCTGCCTCTCTGCCCACCACCCCATACAGCTGTTGCCGTCATCGTGGACGACCAGGGTAGCAGCAACCCTGACAGCCGTGGGGGCCAGAGCGGAGGAGAAGTGATGCGCTCTAGGAAGTTGGGGGTGGGGGGTTCAAGAAGACACCAGCCTCCCGTAGCATTATATATACTGGGCCACACACTGCAGGCAGCACTGCAATGAAGTTCCTGTTTGAAACAGGAAATTGGGGGGAAGGGGCAGACAGAGGATTCAACACCAAAAAATGGCAGATCTAAGTTTTGTACCTGAATGCATGGTCATTCATTTTTTGTGGTGCTATAAGGGCATATGTGGGGCACATCACAGGATCATGGAAAAGTTGGGCTGGAAGAGACCTCCAGTGGTCCCATCTAGTCCAGCCTGCTCCAGGCAGAATCATCCCTATCCAAATGATCCCGTACAAAGCCTCATCTGACCTATTGCTAAAACTATACAATCAACTGTACATTGGCACATTGGCCAAAGACACCAAAAGCACCCCAACTTGCCACAGGTAAAGCAAGGGGAACAACAGTGGTCCGTGTCTCAGTGCTGCAAGAGCTGTTAAAATGCACCCCACAGGTGCAAGGAAGATGGACAGACCTCCCCCAACTCTGCTACAGAGGAAGGCAACCCCCCCCCGCCCCCATCCTCAATCTGACAACCAAGTAAAACTCCTTCCTGATGCCAAATGTGGCGGGTAATCTGACCCCGAGCAGAGGGACAAGACCGTCTACCCAGGAACCTCTGGGTTTTAGCCCCAGCAGGGCATTGGCACAACCCAGTCCAGTGAGGTATGCCCATGGCCAGAGATGCAATTTAGGCATGTACCGTACTGAATCTGGGCTGGCTTGGAGTGTAGGCAAAATAGGCAGCCACCTACTCTAAGAAAACAAAACGGCAAATAAAACGTTTTCCAGAAAGAATGGTTTTCTGCTAAATTTTGCCATGTTGCAGAAGTTGCTTTCAGCCAATGCACAGAGCCTTTTACTTGGCGTCAGTGCTTACATCTTTGCTTAGCAGCTCCTTGGTGGTATCCGTGTACGCCTGTGGTCAGCTAGCGGTCTTCTGTGATCGGCTAACCCGTCAGAGATGGGACTGACCGTGATCGTGACCGTCTGTCACCAAAACAGCAATGCCCTCTTGAAGCTGAATATCCCAGAACAAAAGCTAAAGAGAAGCCAGGAGTGCAAGACAGTTTCGCTCCACCTTTGGCTCCGCAGCCCAAAGGAGTGGCACAGGGTCTATCCATGTGGCTGGATTAGGCTGTGGCGTCCCAAGCTGCCTCCACCCAGCCCTGCCCGCTGGCACTGGGCTCTGGCGCCCCGCAGCAACTCCTCTCAGCTCCACATCCTGGGATCAGGCCCCGCACCACCCTTCATGCCCAATCTAGGGTGCAAGACCATAGCCCACGGACCAGATTGCATAGCGCCAGGGGCCAGACCGCTGTGAAATACGACCGTTTTAAAGTTTAAGAAAAAAATCTCACTTGGCCTTCCTCCTGGAGCCAGGGGTGTAAAACAAAGCCAAGGAGAGCTGAAGTCAGCTCTCTTCTGACCGATGCAGTTATTTAAGGACTGCAGCGACATCTATAACAGAACGAACTCTGAGCCGCACCGTTCAGAAAGATCCTGCCAAGCGCCCACGCATCAATGACAGCGTTTGCCTTTTCTTCGCAAGGTCCAGCACCGTGCAAACCAACTGTAAACATCTTCCTCAGGATGCTCATGGAAGAAAATGTTCAGATTACCATTTTGTGCCACCCTTCGAGTCGAGAAAGTGCCAGCAAGATGGGCGTCTCCATTCCACCCCAGCGGCACGCATTGATTGATTATGCTGCAAGTCCCTGAGCGCTGGCCCATCTGCTCATCCAGGGGGTGATATTCAAGTCTAGAACAGCGCGTGGACAAAAAAGAGCCATGAAACCAACCCCGGGGGGGGGGGGGG
>NW_017728991.1:12704788-12735295 GCF_001723915.1 Gavialis gangeticus | reverse complement strand
GGGGGGGGGCCTAAGATCAGGACTGAGGATAGCCATGAAGAAAGCATGCCCCACCAACAAGCACAAGCCCAGCACCAAGGGGACACAGCCTGCCCGGCCTGCTTTCCTCCTGGCCCCATGAACGCCATCTCAGGCTCTGCCGTAGCACACCCTCGGTGGGGAGCCCCAAGTAGCCCTAGCCAACACACTGCTGAAAAGCCTGTTCTCCTGTAGGTAGGAGCTGTGGGGTCACCGTCCCCTCTGGCAGAGTAGGAGGCTCTTCAACAGGTTTGGTCCTGGCTGAGAACATCGCAGATGTTCATCCAGAAAAAGGGTCACCTTGAGTCCACCCTTTCTCTTCCCAGAGGATTCAACCCACCTCTCCCTGCAGACTGCCAGGGACTAGGCAGGCCCTTTATGCCTTTGACCTTAAGAAATCATTGGCTTAAAAAAATGAATACTCAAACATCACACCACCAGCCAGCCTAGAAGCCACAACTGCCACCCGCCAGGCCCACAGCTCGCATCCTGGTGATGAAGGAGCTGTCCCATCCGGCTAGATTCCCTCTGCCTCCAACTCCCCCTCCTGCCTCTGCCCCAGTGCAGGCAAAGGGGCCAATAACCACAGCTAGAGAGAGCTGTATCCTCCAAGGCAGCCTCCGGGCGCCCTTACGTCCTTCCTGCCTGGCCGCACCACGGCAAAGCTTCAAGAGGACTAAGGGAGACAAGTCCAGCCTAGCTGATAGCCAAGGGCCCTTGTCCTGGGCTTTGGAAGCCTGTCGCCAGGCTCTGGGGACCCTGGGTTCAAAAAGGGCTTCAGCTTTCGACCAGGGCAATGCTTTCACCATGCAGACAGACACTGCCTGCTCTGAGCAATGTTTTTGCACGTCGCTGTCAGCAGCTAACACTGCAAAAACCTGATGGAGAGCAGGACAAATCAGCAGCCTGCCAGGGAAGGGGCAGAACCTAGAATGACCATTTCCCAGGCAAACACCTATCCCGCCAGCCCTTGGCACGGGGGTCTCCACCAGCCTTCGGCTCTCGCATGGGCGCAGAGTTGTGGAGACGACTTCCCAGCCTTGCCTTGCACCGGTGGTTTGAGGAGCTGGAGAGGACAGTGCCCTGAAGAGGTTGACGTTATTATACAAATGCTTTTGGGCTAACAACCCATCAATAAAGAAGAATTTGTGCGCGTCTCTTCTAGCGTTTCATTTGGTAAATGGGACGTGAACTGTGGATGGCATTAAAAATAACCCTGCTCTCAATCCCAGAAATCAGGGCAAAGCTGGCCTGGTCTGAACCCACTGTTAACTTTGTTATTTTGATGATGAGTTGATAAAAATCCCTCTCCAAAATGCAAATATTTCTCCCTGCCATATAATGTTGTAGTATGTAACGGGTCCAGTAGGCCAGTGTTATCTATTCTCCTCCAAAAGTGCTACTGCCCAACCTTTGCTTCATCAGACTATATCAGTGGGAATCCTAAAGGGTCCTACATTTAGCAGGTGAAAGGCAAACATTTCCCAGAAGTGACACCGTGGGTTTGGGGCATTTCTGCTCATTGCTGGGCACCCGGCTCTGCACAGCAAACGAGCCTAAGACAGGAAGCAAACTCCTGGGTCATCTCATCCAGTCCACTAGGCTTGCAGAGGATTTAGGCAACTCTTCATTCTCACAAGCCCTTCAAAATGTACGCCGCGGGCAGGCTTTACAGAGTCCTTTGTACCTGGGTGGGTTGCACAAAGGTTCCCAAAGCTCTTTTTGCTGATCACATCTTGCTCCAGCTGAAGTCAATGGGAGTTTTACCCCTGCAGTCATCAGAAATAACCAAGGGCAAAACCACTTGGGGAGACCAGCACTGTCACTCCAAGTGATAACCCCACACACCGAATGCATCCTATCTGCTCCATCTTCCACCAACAGCTGCTAGCGCATGTTCATCCTCTGATGCAAGACAGTCTTTTTTAACGTGGGATGGGAGTCGCAAGTCACTTAACACTGTTTCTTTTTTCCTTTTTTTTTTTTTTTTGGATATTCATTTTTTAATCCCTGCATGGAAATCAATCCAAGAAAATAAATCCTTCGGTGACCTCTATCTGCTCCAAGCTGCTCTAAAGCAAACCAGGAAATCCCCAAGCTTTTCTCTGGTAGTAACATGGTGTTTCAGAGGTCAAGCAAGGACCAGAAAAATACTGCTCCAAACTGGCAAGGAGCGGTAGTCTTCAAGGTTCGCTCTACTATGGTTCTCTAACTTGCTCTTACTTAAATAATAAGGTGGTACAAGCTGCTACTGCTTAAAGAAACTTGGATAGGGCTAGTTAAAAATATCCGCTTTAGTGCAAAAAAACCACTCAGACTGTTTCAAGTGATCACAGGTTTGTTTATGGGGTTTTTTTCCTCTGCCTCTTTTTTGCGATCTCTTTTTAACATGGTTTCCTGGCACTTTGCGAGGTCGAACTGTAACGTGATGGGCCCCTCGGCCGATCAATACTTAGTTAAAAACTTAGCTAAGAATCCCAATGGGCTACAGGAGAAGGGTCAAGTAAAATTTTTTCTTAAACTTTAAAACTGCCCTATTTCGCAGCTGTCATATCACAGCCACAGAATATAGGTAGTGATTACGGTGACGAGCACAGTATAACAATCCACATAAAACAAGAGAGAGCAGACAATCTAGTGACATGAGCAATGACTCTGACGTATCTTATAACGGTACGTATTTAGAGCCAGGCCTTTTCCGTTTTCATCGGTGACCTGGAAATGGGGTGCGCAGTGAGATGGCCGGGTTTGCAGATGATCCCAGATTATTCGGTGTAATCAAGTCCTGTTGTTCACCAGGTCCCTGAATACTAAACTAGGGGGGCACCAGCTGAAATTAGTAGGTGACAGGTTTAAAACTAACAAGTACCTTTTTTTTTTTTTTTTTTTTTTTTTTTACACGAGTCATTAACTTGTGGCATTCACTGCCACAGAAGGTGCTGGAGGCGGACAGTTGAGCCAGATTCAAAAAGGGACTAGATTAAGTCATTCATCCATTTCTGCCACTGTTGGAAACAGAGTATGGGGCTAGCTGGACCATTGCTCTGACCCAATATGGCCCTTCTTGTGTTCAAGCTTACTCAGGTAAAATTCCCACTGATCCAGAGGAAGAGGGGACCAGGAAAGTGAACAGAATAACAACTATTATGGTGGGTCGTAATATCCCTTCGGCTCCGCTGGTTTGTCTGTTGACCCAGTTCCAGCAGTTTACTTCTTACAGCATAAGAAGCTGAGATCCTCCTCGGTCTTTGGCTGCCAGATAATGTATTGATTAAATGGGGAAAGGATCACAACCCCCACAAATCCCACGCACCCCCACTGAAAATGTGGTGCGCTAAAATATGGAGCATCCTGGTGATGGACAAAATGCCCCACGAGCTTAGATGGACCTTTAGAAATATGGTTTCCATTTCCTGGCCTAGGCAGAGCATAAAAATTTACCAGCCAGTAAGCCAGAGACTCTAGCTAGAGTCTTTGAATATTAATGAATGTTATCTTTCCATATATGCACGTTATCTTGATCATGGAGGAGATAATTTATAAAAATTGTTGTATATTTTTTCCTTAGCAAAGATGTAATAACTTCAGACTCTTGCAACTCCTGCCTCTGCCGCCTGTGTGGGAGTTTTGTTATTACAGTTGCCTGAATTCAAAAGTTTAAAAATTCCCATTGAATCTTAATGGGCACTGGCTGAGCAAGGACTGCAGCATTAGGCCCAAGTGAAGAACACCGCACAGATCGCTAAACGTGGGGACAGCACCCACTTGCAGGTGGCCGTGTGATTTTATTATTCCTTCCCCTACTTTGGGGTCTTTGACATGGCTCGGGGTGGCATCTTTAAAATGATTTGATCTCCACTGGTAAAAGTTGTGCAGAAGGACAGATTTTACAGGGATTTCAGCTGAGCACAACACATAGCCCCTGTGCAGCCTGCTGCCTGGAGCAGCTCGGCACTACCTATAGCATGGGCGACTGGTGTCTCCTAATACTGGGGGGGTACCACCGGGGGGGGGGGCATGGGCAATCTCGGGGTGCACGTGCACCCACGTGCACTCCCTACGTGTCACCAATGACCTATAGAGAACCCAGGGAAATTCAAATACTTAGGAAAGATTTTCATAAGCCAGCAGTGGGAGTGGGGCACGGCCTATGCTACGCAGGACTAAATGGAGAGAAGCGTAGGGAGAGAGGAAGGGGACTTGGGTATGGCTGCCCTAGTGTGCCTGGGGTCGTCCACCATGGACCCTTTCTCGGCTTTATTGCTGCCAAGATAGCTCAGGCCCTATTAGCCAAAAGCATGCTTGGTCTCCCTCCCTCTGTGTCTCTTGCTCACATTTGACACCTTTCTCTCACCCCAGATTTCCATGGGCTCTCTGTATAGATGTTGTGCTGCACTTGCTCCTGGATCCCACAGCTGTCAGGTCTCAGGTGAGCTCAGCTCAGGACTGGGATCCACAGTCAAGATAGATCTTCCCCCTGCATAATTTAAAAATCCCACTTCGGGCCCTCTAGAGCTTTAACTTGAGCTAGAGCTCGAAGGACTCATTAGCTGCCGGGCGGCACTGGTGGCTAAGCTGCTTTGAAAATGCCGGCCAGCAGCAACTCGGGCAGCCGAATTCTTCAACGAGCGACTCAGCGTTTCTGCTGCTTGACGGATAAATACATCGTTTACGAACAAACAAATCAGGGAATTGGAACCTGAGGGTGGTGGTACATCAGCTCAGGGGCTCACGGTTAAGAAGTCCAATAGGTTTTGATAACAACCAAAACTTGTTCAACAGATTAATGGCAAAAGCTAGTCTAGCTCTGACTAATGACAAGCCTGAGCTGCAATGTGGATCCAAACTCCTCCTCCAGATTGCTTGTTGTGATTTCTCATTTGATTTGCATTAGTGCCTAGGAGCTCTGGCCGTTGTGCGAATTACTGTGCAATCACAGAACAAAGCCGGTCCCTAGAAGAGGAGGTGGGCTCGACCCGTCTGCATTTCCCCTGGCCCCTCCACACCAAGGCTACCTTCCTTCGTTGGGTTCTGCCTAGCAACACATCATAGCCGTCGTGATGACACACGACTTGGGACTAAATCCACCTCTGGCATGAGCTGGCTATACCCTGCTGACTAGCTTGGGAGTTGCACCTGCTTCTGACCAGGCCAAGGTCCTGCCGGAGCAAAGCACAAGCATAAAGTTAAGCAAGCACTTAGGTACCTCGCTGGCATTTTGGTTCTTCTGGCTGATTTGTCTTTAGATGAAACTGGCCCCTGAAACTGCGGCGAGACAGTGTGGCCTCTGCCCTTCTTAAACCTCATTTGTAGCAGGGACCTTTTCTTTTTTGCCCGTTTTTATGAGAAGTGGCCAGAAATATCAATTCTAGTTCTGAATATTTAAGTGGACTGGGCTCATGTGTCTGACACCCCATTCGTCCTGGTCCACAGACAGCTGCAGTCAATAGTAATCTTCCACTGACCAGGATGGGCTTTTGATCAGACGCAGTGCTATTAAAGGAGAGTTGTCACTACAGAACAGCTTGTACAACCCATGGAGATTCACAGCATCACCTACCTGCTGGTACATTGTCTGCTGGCTAGCCCAAATTTGTTTTTGCTGTCTCCCTGGCTGGAGTCCATAAGGTTAGCTAAATCTTTTAATATTTATGATACATCAAAGGAGCTGGGAGGCGGAGGAGGGGGGTTGAGAAATAATCCAGTGCCATGAGCTAAGAAACAAAACTGTTCAGAGGTATATGAGTGGAGTTTCGAGAAGGGGATTAGGCAGAACAGCACCTCTGCCTGCCTGTCACTTGCAAATACTTGCTAATACTTTAGGAGCTTTTCAGAGGTCAGCACCAAACACCCAAACAGACTAAGCTGTATTCTAGACACATAATCAAAGTCACAAGGTTTTACATAATATATATTGGTGACACAAGACATGTTTGTTTGAATAATTTTGTCATCAAGATTAGTGGCCATGAAAGCCTCTACTGTGCGATAACCTGGTTTTATGAGCTACCCCCCTGGGGCACCAGAGAGAGATTCCTAAAAGAAATCAGGAAGGAACTAGAAAACTCATCAAGTATATGTTTTATACCAACACTACGAAGTTCCCAGAGCTTGAAGAAAGTTGGTTAAGTTAAAAAACACGGGGTGAAAGAGGGAGGTTGAGACTGTAACGCTAACCACTGTCAACGTGCAGTTTAAACACAGCAAGTTCATGTCAAAGTATAACTAGCTGCCCCTTCGTAATCCAAATTAAAGCAAAGCTCCCAATCGAGCATACATGTTAAAGGTATGCAAAAGAAGGGCTCTATGAAACTGCAAGCCAGCTGAGAGTTTACCATTCCCATTTAGATGTGAAGGAGCAGCATGCCCGAGATCGAGGAGTAAGACGGTGATAGAGATGGGGACAGAACTCAGGAGTCCTAGCCCTAAGTTTGGGCTAACCACTGTGGATAGTAATTTTGTATTGAAAGTAAAGTAGTCTAATACATTGATTTGGAGCCATCTAATGATTTTACCGTTCTCTCCTCTCTCCCATCTGCATCCGTTCTTTTTTTGATAGTGGTTTAGAGAGACTGCAATTTGCTGGGCAAGATTTGTCTTTTTTCCTCCATTTTTAAAAAAATTTAAACTATTCACTGAGTAAAGTCCATCC
Organism: Gavialis gangeticus; assembly: GCF_001723915.1. NCBI lineage: Eukaryota > Metazoa > Chordata > Crocodylia > Gavialidae > Gavialis > Gavialis gangeticus. Next base: position 12,728,625 of record NW_017728991.1, on the reverse strand, counting down.
AATTTCCACCATCCAGTTTAACCCCCTCCCCCCTTAACCCTCCCCTCCTGCCCCCGATGTCTGTTTGTCCCATGCATTTGTATTTGACAGAGTTGGAAGGGGTTCGAAGTCAAGGCTTACAAGGGAAGACAAATGGTGACAGCTCAAGAGCAAACACATGATGGTACAGCACAAAGGTCTCACTCACTGGCATCAGTTTAGGATGGCCACAAGAGTCATGCATGGCAAAGCCAAGAATAATTCATGAAGGCCGTCCATAATTGGCCAATACTGAGCATACTTAAAAAGCTCATCCTTAATATACTATTTTTTGTACTCTTCCACTCAAAAAGACCTGCTGCTTCTATTATTGAAGTATTAATACTATAAATTGGAGAGATGAAATAATACCGTGTACCAGCTTTGGAGACAGGAAAATTGTAAGCGTAAGAACAATTCTAAACGGGGATTAAGGGAGCTTCTCTGTATGTAACAACATACGGGCTTCAGAGTCTGATGCCCTGGAAGCTACCAAGATAAAAGAAAATGCTGAAAGTACCAACAGATTCCTGAAAACTGCAATGCTATTTTCTGCAAATGAACTAATCATGCTCTGAGCGATAAAACTATCAAAATAAAATTTGAGCTTACTTAGCTGAAAACAGCAACTTTGATAAGAATCAAAGTCCAGAACATAGCTAAATATCCCAGAGCTGCCACATCTAGGATTCTCTCACTAATGCAACGCTAGATTGAAGTAGATCACAACAGTTTTGTGGACAACACGTGCAAAACCCTTGGCTTTGCTGAGATCTGCTGTCAACGGATGTCAGAGGAGATCCACTGGTTTTATCCCAGAGCTGAAAATGGTCTGTTCTGTGTATTAGTGCTCTAAAGTCTCGGGGGTCCCGAACAGATTCGCTAACGGCTTCTGACAGCCTTCTCCCGTCTTTGTGTAATGCTGAGAATGCAAAGGCACAGGTTCTGGTGGTGAAGGGGTACACAGGGCACTTGCAGACTGAAACAAAATAATTTACAGGATTGAAGTCACCTCTTGGAAAGGCTATTGATGTGTTCGGCTTACCAGGTGTGGGGATCATTACTCTCAGAGCGAGCACACTGTGAGCGTGATCAGGAGCAGGGAGTTTAATGCGTGTTATGCAACGGATACAGAAATACCAACCCAGGAAACCTGGGGGGATGCAATAACCCTGCAGTAAAAAAAGGTTTTGACCAAATCCGAGAGGACGGAGCTTATTCTAAAAGGGTCATACAATGGTTGCAGAAACTGCGATATTTCCTTTCCATGCAGATGGACGGTTTGTTCGATGCTGGAGTTTAGGCACCGGACTCTTTCTGGCTCCTTTGAAAATTCCAACTTAGGCGTGCAACCTCTTAGCGCTAAGCCCAAATCACCCAGATTTATGCAGTTCTCCACTGGAAATGCACCCAAGCTGCAAAATTGGTCTTGCTCAAAACGCTTCCAAAGTTCATAAAAGTATGAGGGCAGTGGTTTGGTTCAAGTTTCCACTGGAGCTGTGTTTGCAATGAAGCACAAATGCAAGCTAACTTCCATCAGCGTGGTCTTTCATGTCACACACCTCAGATGACATTCATGAAAAGGGTCCTGAATCTCTCCAGGGAACTCAGTTTGGAGTGATCACTGATCTAGACCAACTTGACAGGCTTGGCTCAAATAAAGTACACAAGCGCAAAGCAGTGTTTTAATGCAACCAGCTGTAGCACGAGAAAAATGCACTAAAATGCTCAAGAAAGCTTTGCGTTAACATGCTGCTGAGTTTGGCTTAAATTTACCAAAGCTCAACTGTTCTGAGCCAGACCCCCGTGAATCACTCACAACCATATGACTTCCTCCGCTCTACCTACAGCAGTGATGGTTTCATGTTTAACCCCACATCCTGATTTGCTGAGTTTAAGACAGAGCCCCACACTCTTCTCATTCACTTTTAGATAACATGTAAGTAAATCCTGGGCGCATCTACATGTTCACTGAAGCGGCCTAGTTACTGCGCATTAACTTTAGTACCTAGTTAACCAAATACTAATTCAATGCACGGTAACTCACGCTACTGTGCAGTAGCTCTGCAGCATGGTCTTGTAAGTGAAGCTTGCTGTGCAGTAGCCTAACAACACTATGTGTATTAGCATGGGTTTTGCCCAGCACGCTACTGCACGGTGTCATTAGGCTACTGCACAATAAGCGTTTCGCGTAGACGCACCCACTGTGAGCACCAGCCATAACAGGGCACCATTTCAACTGAAAGATATTTGAAGATATTTGGTATTGTGGTTGTTATTTTTATAATACACTCAAAGGGTGCCCTGGAACTGAACTGCAGCATTACTAAGTAAGGATGCACGGAGTACAGGGTTCTAAGGGCAAGCATGATAAAGGATGGCCAGACATTCTCCACATACAATCCCATGGGTAGCTCTTAGATTTCCCAGTGGAGATCCTTGTAGAGCAGTGATTCTGAATCAGGGTGCTGTGGCACCCTGGGGTGCCGTGAGATCCTTTCGAGGGTACTGCAGGGTGCCCCACAATGTTAGCACTGCTAGGCGTACAAACATGATTCACGAGATAAACCCAAAGATTTCAAATAGGAACCCACAGCATTGAAACCTTTCTAATCTGCTGCGGTCTTTGCAACAGAAAAAATGCTCTACTATTTTTCTGTAGTCAAACGACGAGTGAAAACTAAGAGCTGGCATTTTTCAAGGGTGCCTTGAGCCTAATGAGGGGTGCTTCCTCTAAAAAGGTTAAGAACTACTGTTGTAAAGCATTACTGCTAGTCAGAGGGAGATTAAAAGAGGAAAAAGTTGGGCCCTTATGGTCTAGCAAATTTACACCAAAGCCACAGAGCTCAGATCTGAATCAGTTAGAGAACCATCCTTCCTCCTGGATGCCTCCAGTGGAGAAGGACCTTCCTTCCCTGCAGATTCTGTCCAAAGGGAACCCATATTCCCTACTGCCTGATGGGGCTTTTCCTAGAGAAAGTCTTCAAGGTCACTCCCAGACCCTCAGCTTTGTCCAGCAAGTTGTTCCACAGAGGGAATCAGATGGGTCCTTCAGTCTTAGTTTTGCTTCCAGCCTCCTGTTTCTTTCTGGTCTTCGCCATTCCCATTCTGAGGTTTCAAACTGCACTGGCAAAACCTAATCAAAAGTCGACATCTGGCTATCATTCTGCACAGGGAACTTCTAGTAAGATTGATGGAGACCTTGGCATCAAAACAGAGAGAAAGAGATGATGGCCCAGTGACAAGAATGCCTTTAGGCCCAGGTTCTCAATACATCACACTGATAAGCGGTTGATTGTCTTCCTTTGTACCCTTTTTGCCTCTTGCTGTGCTATTTCAGACAGAAGAAACCCGGCAATAACGAACCATCATCAAACTGGCAATTGCTTCCTGCCCAGCTTACGTTAGCAGAGAAAGAGAAAGCAAATGATGATTAGTTGTATGTCTGCACTCAAAGATAAAACCCCTGAGCAGAAGCCATCTGCCGAAGCATAAAATAATAATTCCAGCACTAGCCTTGTCTTTCCGCAATGTTATCAGCTCCCACTGAAACGTAATGCAGGCCTAATGTTGAGTTCTAGCAGGTGGCCCATAAACCTGTAATAAACTCCCTGGAATTATTGATTTGTCGTCTCCCCTCCCAAACTGAGCCCCTTTGTCTAACTACATTAACTTCTGCTTACTGAGCATCCGCGCAAGGCAGAAAGCACGTGACAATCAGCCTCATTTTAGTGAGCAATGGCCACTCTAAAAACTTGCCCCCCAGCCCCATGTCCTTCCACGTCATTATCTACTCAAATTGGTCATTTCAGCATTCGGGAACAACCATCGTTAGGTAAAGGAGCTTGCCGAGAACAACTGACAGCTTCTTAAATACAGGGATTCTGAAATATGCTTCCATCACTAATTATGCACACAAAGTAGCCTTGAAAATAAGGCCCTACATCTGCCCTAATTTCCTGCTTGCAATCTCAGTGCTACGTGTGTCTAGCAACGACTTTGGACTCCATTTGGTGTGAAGAGTCTTGCTCTTTCAGCTGACCTGAATGCACGTTGCAAATAAAACAGATGTGGTCTCACAAGCCACGCAGCAATCGGGGCAGACTATCAAAGGGAACAGGACAGTGCCTTCTGTAAACCATTATGGCCAACTTCTGCCTCCATAGGCACCACTCTGAAGAGGGCTGGTGAGCTATGTAAGTTCAGAGCACTGTGGACCTAAACAAGTATAATCCAAGTCACGTAACACCAGCATTTGCTTTCCCCTGTACGATCAAAGCTAGACAACAAAATTGTATGTCATTAAAAAGCTGAGATTCTTGCCTTTCTGTAACTGATAGTCAGAGCTTCTAATGTCTGATGATTCAGGTCAGGCCAAAAAGCTAGCCCAGCATGCTCTCATCCATCAGACAAGCTGGAATTTCTTGATGCCCTAAACAGCTCAGTCCACAATTTCTGGGAGGTCAATGGGATGAAAAAGTTGCTCCTTTAGGCCAGGGACAGAAATTACATATCAACTGGTATAAATGATTGGAAACTAGTTCAAATCTGTAACACAACAGAAGTTTGGTGCGCACAAACCACTTTCAAAATGGTTGAAAACAGTTTAAAATAAACCTGGATGGATGTAGTATCAGACTAAACTGGTTTAGGTTAAAATGGTTTATGGAACTTCTGTCCCCTCCAGATTCAAGTTCACTCATTGTCCCCCAGCGTGCCAAGGTGCTTTGCACCTCGCTTGGAAACACCGCCTTTCAGGGTGGGTGGACTAGCCTTGGCCCAAGCTGTCTGCTCCAGCTAAGCAGGGAGGCGTGCTCGAGCGCCCACCCCCAACCCCCCAGCTTCTGGCCTGGGCCACTGCAGGCAGGTGGCTGCATTTCCAGAATCAAAAGTGAATGTCTGTTCACTTGCTTATCGATTCGACCTATGCAGCTTAGACTAACCTGCGAAGACTGACTCGATTCTGCCTTGGGCTTTTTGACTGTCTGTACTTAGCCTTAAGGTCTAAAGAAAACAAGCCAAAGCCACAGAGCTCAGATCTGCAGTTCACCTCTTGTGGCGTTTCAGACTGTTTTAGAACTGCAGCCCTGGCCCATCTCTGATTTAAAGACAAGCAAGTGTTTGGTGGCTCCCTCACCATGTCTGGTCTCCCTGGGGCTTCCTGCATATTCAGGATGAGGAAGGTTTCCTGCAGCTGGAAAGGAAATATGCTCTGCAGCCTTTTGCTAATGCTCCAAAAAGAGCCTTATGATGGTGTTGGAGCGCCGACCTCCAGGGGAACACGGGAACGTCAGCCTCATCAGCCATCACCACCCCAATTAGCACTTCAAAGAGTGCTACTGCTACCTCCACCGCCTGCTGTCACCTGTGCAGGTGACTTGACTGTATGAAGGAAAGAAGATTCACTTGGGCCCTCATCTCTGCTCTGTGCCTCACCTCCAAGACTGTCAATGAGAAGCAGGCCAGGATCTTTGCCCTAAGCAGAATATACTGCCTCTCTCTGCATATGTTTCTGCACTATTCTCACATCCTTCTAATTGCAGGCGAATCCTCCAGAGCAAATACACACCCCTCTCCCATACAGTCCATCCATCACCAACCAGATCCTGTCTTGTTCTCCCAGGAGATGGCAAAAAGAGCTCCCAAGCTTTCAAGGGAGGAAAGTATTTTGTAAGGTTTAATTGTAACTGTTGACATTACAGCCATGAATTTTCAACTGCGCTTACTAGAGGGGCTGGATTATTGTCCTAAGTAAGAAACCAGGGAATTAAGAGTAACCTAGAATTTCAATCCTATTATGTCTGGCCCCACATCAGGAGCTGGAAAGTTTCTTTTTGAGTTGGAAGGAAGCCATGAATGGAGAATCAGAAAGGTATGTTTTTCTTCCTCCAAACAGAATAGAGAAATTGTCTGAGTACTGGTGGAGCCTTGAGGATCTGCATATTATGCTGTTCCTATTGCACTATTTTTACTCCTGTTTTTACTGCCTGCCACTTTTAAATAGCCACTATATAACAGCTACCAGCCATCTGGTCAAGGAGGACTGGACAAAAGTCCCTTAAAGAGTGCTCCTTAGGTACCTAAAAGGGTCACTACTGAATCATGTGGGATTCTGCTCTCCTTGATAGTGCCCTGGCAGGTTGCCTTCATTTTGATTTCCTAGTAGGCTGGTCTTGATGTCGCACCCCACCACTTTATCCCTGTGCTGACTCCAGGCTACAATATGATCACTTTGAAGTAGTACAGCCATAGGGTACCATGCTGCCCAACAACAAAGTCATGATTCACAGCCCAGCCTGCTGCGGGGCTGGTTTGTGTGTGTTGGCCATGCCTTTTCCAGCTGCCTGTGAGTTGGGATGTTAGTGCACCATGTATTGTGCTCCCGGCTATACTGGGTGCGATCAGCTGGCCTATTCCAGGGATGAATTGGGTGCAAGAACAGACTTTTCTGGGGACAGAAGTTAGTTCAGGAGTTCTCCTTTACAGTTTCTAACATAGATGTGATTAGCTGTGCTAGCCTGAAGACAGGCAAAAGGCAGGGCAGGGTGGCACCTAGAACGAGAGGTTAACTGGTCCAGAGAAATGAGCTTTTGCAGCAACAACCTACTTCATCAGGTAATGTCTGTTTAGTCAAGAGGAGCAGTAACATACCTGACAAAGCAGGTAGCAGCTACAAAAGCACGTACAAGTTAAATGGCCACAGTATCTGACACAGAGTCTATTGAGTACCTTGTATAAGTAAAGTTATATCGTGCCTTACTCAATAGGGCTTACAGCATAGGCATCCAGAGACTGTGAAAGATTGGTTTGTGCAAAAGGAAAATGATCATTATTTTTTGTAAAGCTTTCAAAAGGGTGTTTGGGACTCCAGAAACAAAGAAAAGGACAAAGGCTGTGCCCCAATGAGCTTAAAACCAAAGACGCAGCTTCTCAGCTGATGCAAACTGGTGTAGTCTGTGGAGTCCATCAAAGTCAGCAGAGCTACACTGATTTGCACCAGGCGATAATCTAATGAGAAATTAAAGGAGAGACACTGAATAAATTAATCCAGCAGCTCTGAAAAGCCCAGGGTAGTGCAACAGGGGTCCCTACCTGACCCCGAAGCAACCTTATCTGTTGGTGGCAAGAATTGCAGTGCTTTAAAAGAAGTTTGCATAACTCTCACTTCTTCGATGCGTCCTTTAGCTTTGGTAAGAGGGTCTGCACAATGGTGCATCCTGACGGGAATGAAGATGGAGCCAAGGGTTCTTCAAAGTGCTCAGTCTCCCTAAACCTCAGTAGCTGCCTAGACTGATTTCAAAGATCGACTCATGGTGCTGCTGCTCTTACACACATTCGCCCCTCTTCTCCTCCCCCCTCCCAGCTCTGCCCATGCAATTAGGAGGCTGCTCCAGCAATGCGACGGGCATTTTTAACTCCTTCTGCAGGAAGTGCGGGTTCTGGGCATTCAGCACTTCCTAGGAGGCTCTCAGCCCCTGACTGGATTGGGCCATGAGTTCGTTTTTCAAGAGGGTTTCCCTGTGTAAAAGCTTTCAGCGAAAGGCTGGCTTCTCTGCAAACACTTATTTCCTGTACTTCATTTATATCCTTAGTGCTGTGGCCCAAAAGACCATGCATGACAATACATCAAATGCAGACATTTTAATGGACTTTCTTTGAGCGTTCCAGTAACCTGCAATAGAGATTCAATTAAGGCAGCTGAGCTGGGTTTTCCATGCAATCGCCACATCGAACGCGCTCGTCCATCTTGAGAATTTCTTCAAGTCAATCCCCAGAATTCCTTTGTTTCTCGGGGACTTCCTCCTCGACTCCCAAAGGCTACAGCTCAGTCTCCCTGCCCATCGCTTTTTTATGCACCCTTCCGTGTAATATCTGGGTGCCTCGAGAAGAGTGCCCTATCTGGACGCATCTGTGGAAAACGTATCATCCAAGTTTGGCATAACGAAGCAGAATATTGATACCTACTGCCAACACCCGGTTGTTCAAAGTACCCTTTCTACTTTGCTCAGACTCATAGTAGGCCCCTTTTCAATCTGGATACGAGACAAATCATCCCCACCCACTTCCAGGATGTCATGGGATGCATCTGGGCATCACAGAAGCCAAATACAGCTGGTCAGGATATAGACCCACTTCTGCGATAGGGAGAAGCAGCACATAGCTTGGGCATGTAAAGTTTGTATTACAGAAGCCCTAGTCCCCTTGGCAGTGTGTGGGCCCTTTGCCCTGTCCCAAGGAGCTTACAGTTGAAGCAAGACAAACTATGGACCGTGAAATAACCCAGGATTAAGGACAAAGTCAGGACTGGAACTCAAGGCTCTGGGTCTCCAGCCCCTTGCTCCATCCCCTTGGCTCTGTGTCTGCACGACACACACAAGGATCATCCTTGAGATCATCCAGGTACTCCTGTAATACAAAGAATAATCATTATACTTCCCTGGGCCCTCTTGTAACACGCCGGTTCCAAAGCCGATCAAATTTCCTCCCCGAGTCAGTTTTACAATGAAAAGTGGCTTTGTTTAGTCAACAGAAGCGGTAACACATGTGATTTTGTTGTTAACAGAGCTGTAAGAATTTTAAGTCCTTCTTGGGAACGTGTCTTTTTCAGCCGGCTTTTCCAGCCGGCACAGGGTGCTGTATCTGTCTTTGTAAACAGCTACTGAATAAAACATTCGGAGTGCAGTCGCACTTTGTACGAGTGTCGGGCAGGTTTATAAAGTTTCAGAGAGAATAAATCAACTGCAAACTGGTGCCTTAGCTCCTCATGAATATCTAATTTGGAAGCGCATCTCATCCGAATATGCTTATGCAATTCAAATTTTGTGCATATCGTCAAAATGCTTTCACACAAACTAGAACAAATAGACCCATTTGGTAAGGATGGCAGGCAAGAGGCACGGCACCGTCGTTTCTGCTTTCTGACTTGATTTTTTCCTCCCCCTTTAAGGGGGGGAGGCTAAGCTACATCCTCAGATGGTGTACAGATGCATAGCTCTGCTCATGTCCGTGAAACTCTGCTGATTTATGACCGCTGGGGAACAGGCCCTACCTTTACTGGAGCTTTGTCTCTATTCAGGAATAACTCCACTGAGCTCAACTGAGTTATACTGCTGTGCAACCAGCATAAGCAAGAAAAGAAAAGAAAAAAAAAATCAGGCCCAAATTTCACACGCAAACCCTGCATTAGCTTGTTAAAAGCCCAAAGGAGAACAGAGCCCGATTCTGAGCTCGCGTATGCCGGCATATAGCAAGAACAATTCAACTGGAGGCAGTGAGCTGCACGAGGGTAAATGTGGAGCAGAAGCGCAATGTGGCGGCGTTCGGACTCCGCCGCGATTGCTCGGCGTTCAGGGCCTCACAGGAAGCATTTATCATCAAGAGCAAGCGCAGAATCTGGCCCAAAGGGTCTAATCCTGCCGCGTGCTGAGCAAGCTCAAGTCCCACAGTTCCTCACTGGTTACTGGCAAAAGTCCAGCGCTGCACAGAATCAGCCCCTCGCTTTAATAATCAGGGAGCTATGAACTTCGCCCGATTGCATTTTTTTCTTCCCCCCCCCCCATGCAAAAATGCTGTACATTCCTTTATGCAGGTTTCCATAGAGTTGAACTGTTACTATTTTTTTTTGGTGGTTGTTAAAGAGGTCAGCAAAGCACTGTACAGTGGGCTCGTACTTTCCTAAAGCGTGGAGGAATTTGAGACACTTTCCGTAGCTAGATGGTGGGGCTGGAGTGCAGCATAAAAAAGGACATGGGGATGATTTCAAAGACGCACTGCTTTGCAGATAAGTTTAAACGTGTCTCTCCCCCCTCCGCCCCCCCAGCACACACTTCTTGCGTTAAAATGTGATATCCTAGTTTTAATTGCTTCAATCCTATTAGTTGTTCTTTTTAACAAGTGATTGTATATGCCCTCGGTGCAGGGAAATCCCTCGATTGTGGACTCCTGTTATTTAGACAAGCGCTCTTTCAGAAGTAAATGCCATTCTTAGCATAGGGAAGTACTTTAGGTCTAAAGGGGTTAAGAAGGCCTCCTTGCATTCAGAAACATGCAGGGGTCCCACAGTGCCAGTTCCAGCCTTTTAAACTCTTTCCAGCTTTTTTTTCTTGCAACAAATCTGTCTGACTGCCACCAGGACATAGGAAGCGTGTGCCTGTCAAAGAAATCAAGTTTACTTTTCCCGAGTTGTTAAACAGAGGCAGGGTATAAATACAGCTAACTCTGCTCGGACTATTAGCATTTCTCTTAAAATAAGGGAGTTACTTCCTAAGACCTTTAATCCAATGAGGTCCAGACCAGACTGCTCTATTGACAAAGACAGGAAGGAAGCTTGCTGAAGTTGTTGAGAAGTCAGGTGTATTTGGACTTTTCTGAACATTTCAGGCTTGCAAAAACAAACAAACAAACAAAATCAGCTCAATTGGTGACCTTTCCTTGGAGAAATTCAGAGATGCCGTTGGTACTGTTTGCTCAGTGGATGTGGATCTTGCTGGGGAAGACCACTGTTCTCTTGCTGTTGGAGGTCCCCTTAAAGGGTAACGCTTTACCTCCAATACGGTATTCTCATGCTGGGATATGCCCGAATGACATGAACCCTAACCTGTGGGTAGATGCACAGAGCACCTGCAAGAGAGAGTGTGAAGCGGACTTGGTGAGTGATGAACATTTTTATATCCTTGGTCGTGGCAATTAGATGTGTGTGTGTTTGTGTCGCAATGTATTTCTATTATAAAGTAGAAAGGCATCAACAGTGTGCATGATGTGATCCAGGCAATGCATGTGTTTAAATGAAACCTTGTATTTAAATATAAAAATGGCTGATGACCGACCTGCTAAGGGAGGAGATATTTCAACGGAGCCACTTCTCTAACTGACTATACAACTTGGAGCGTACATAGATTTCTCTGTCTCGCCCAAGGGAACTGCCGAACCTCGACAACTTAGGCTCAGGAACTTGATTTGTTATTGGACCAGCTCACGGCACGTTAGCTGCCTCAATCTCAACATTTCTGGTTGCCATGATAAAGACTTTGTTTCCCACGAGAGAATTCTCTAGGATGCTACTTGACTTGGCATGCACATCACCAGCCTTTGCTGCACTTGGTAAAAATGACCATGCAGATATTTTCTCCTATGATTTTCCCAGCTCAGTATGCGCTTAGCTGACAAGTCGGAAGATCATTTTTCCAAAGGCCAGCACTGCCAACTCAACCTGGCATCTGTCAAAACCTGCTCTTCCTGCCTCCTTGCATCCTCTCCAGCAATAAAGACTCTGCAGTCAAAACCAAGGTGACCATGTCACGATGCACAACATCAAAAAAAAAATTCCAGTTGCTCTCGACTAGCGGGATTTGTGTTTTAAAAATAGTGACAATTTGTACTTGTCCATCAAGAAAGCAGGTGTCGTTCAAAAAAACCACAAAGCGAGCTGATGTGCTCGTGTGCTGGGTAACAAGATGTTAGTCTTACATTACCTTTTCTGACTAAGCTGACTTTTTAATTCAACCGCCAGGTGCTGCAAAGAATGGTAAAAACTGCTCCCATGATGGTTGAGGACATTGCTTTCATAGTTTACTGGACAGAAAGTGAAATCCAGACACCACTTGGGGAAATAAAAGATCGGGTGTGCAGGAGAGCAGAACAAAGTCCCCATGCAGATTCGCAGTGGCTACCAAGCGGTAGAGCTCCACCGCTGCAGTTAAAGCTACGCGGGTTAACCACAGCTGAAGAATTTGCAAATTTGCTTACACATCTTAGTCCTGCCTGATCAGAAATGGGGAAAGAGCTGCAATATGGCATCATCTAGTTCCTCTGAATTAACACATATGGTACCTGAGGAGTGGCCAGATCATTAACTTAATGGCATTAGAAAGACTCTGTAACAGTTGCCCTCTGTTATGGAGAAATTCAACTGAATTCATTAAAACTACAGAGGTCTAATAGAGGCCCAAATCATACCCCATTACATATATAGCAGCAATGTTCAAAGTAATCCACGAATGACACATTCTCTATTATGATGCCAGACCCGTTTCAACTACATTTCTCGGTCAGAAGGGCAAAATGCAGCTAACACCAACCAAAAGTTGGAATTGGCCATAATTCACACCTGCTGCCTAAATTACCGGTATCAACGGACGCTCAGCAGCACAACTAAAGTTGGGATCAGCCCGGGCACGAGCAGAGAGGGTATAAAATTGGTGGCCACCACTACTGCCCAGCACACAAAAACTCTTCACTGTGCCTTCTCAAAGCTGCATTTGATAGTAAGACCAACGTAGAAATAAAAATCAGTCCATCAATGGATTCTTTTTTGCATCATGGAAACCAAAGTAACTCTGGTGCAAGAATTGGTTTGCACTTTAAATTCGGAGGTATTTGCCATAAATTAGACAAAGAACAATTATAAATCTGTGATTGTTTTCACTCCCAAAGTATGCTGCTAGTCTCAGGAAATTCAAATAATACTTCACATACTTCTGGGGAAAAGAAGGATTAATGTCTAGAGCCATATGATAAGACTTTCCATCCACTCTTGTTTCAGGGCCTTGTCCTTTGCCATTAGGAGTGTTTTACCACCGGGGAGGGGGATGAGTGGTTGTGGAATTTTAATCAACTCTTTTGTGCAAATAATATAAAAAAATATATAAAACTTCTAGGACTTCATGTTCTAAGAAAAAAAAATTATACTTCTACCTTCTTCAGCATCTTCCACTGAAAGATCTTAAATCTCTATAAATAGCAGTGAGTTTGCCCTCATAGCTTTCCCTGCGAGACAGAAATGTGACATTGCCCCCATATCACTGATGGAAAAAAAAATCAGCTTCAGAGAGGCAAAGTGACTTATCCTAGGTCCTCAAACACCGGGTCTTCTGCAGCAGAACTGGGACGAGAACTTGGGGGTCCTAAGCCTAATCCTCCAATTTAACCTTAACAGCACAAGAAGGAAGCGCGCTGAAAGCTTCACTGTTTTCTGCTTGCTTGTGTTTCTAAAAAATGACTTGCCCTTGAGTCCCAGTAACGGTTTGGTTATTTTATTTCGTATTAGGAATGCGAGACCTTTGAGAAGTGCTGCCCCAATGTCTGCGGTACGAAGAGTTGCGTGGCAGCTCGGTACATGGATGTCAAGGGGAAGAAGGGGCCTGTCGGGATGCCCAAAGAGGCAACGTGTGACCGTTTTATGTGTATCCAGCAAGGCTCGGAGTGCGATATCTGGGACGGACAGCCCGTGTGCAAATGCAAAGACAGGTGTGAAAAGGAGCCTAGCTTTACCTGTGCCTCTGATGGACTCACCTATTACAACAAGTGTTATATGGATGCAGAAGCTTGCATCAAAGGCATCACGTTGAATGTTGTCACTTGTCGGTACCATCTCACCTGGCCAAATACTAGCCCTATCCCACCAGAGACTACCGCTCGCCCTACCACAGCCTATTCAGAGACAACCATCATCGATGTCCTTCCACCTGCTCTAGTTAACAATCCAGTCCATCAGTCGGTCTACGTGGGGGAGACCGTTAGCTTTCTCTGCGATGTCACGGGCAGGCCCAAGCCAGAAATCACCTGGGAGAAGCAAGTAGATGGTAAGGAAAAGATCATAATGAAGCCAAACCACGTCAGAGGGAACGTTGTGGTGACCAACATTGCCCAGCTGGTGATCTATAACACCCAGCTGCAAGACGCAGGCATTTACACTTGCAGCGCCAAGAACAGCGGCGGCCTTCTCAGAGCCGATTTCCCCTTATCGGTCGTCAAAGGAGAACCTGCAAATAAAGAAGCGTCCCAAAACAAAACCCACTTCCCCACCGACGAGTGTCTGAAGCAGCCAGACAGTGAAGACTGTGGGGAGGAGCAAACCAGATGGTATTATGATGCGAAGAAAAACAACTGCTTTACATTTATCTATGGGAACTGCAACAGCAACCTGAACCACTTTGACACCTATGAGAACTGCATGCTGACCTGCATGAACGGTCCAATCAACGTTTGCAACCTGCCAGCCCTTCAAGGTCACTGCAAAGCCTATGAGCCCAGATGGGCGTATAACAGTTTGACAAAGCAATGCCAGTCCTTCATTTATGGTGGGTGTGGAGGCAACGAGAATAACTTTGAGAGCAGAGAGGCCTGCGAAGAGATGTGCCCTTTCCCGAAGAACACGCACTGCAAAGCTTGCAAGCCTCGCCAAAAGCTGGTGACAAGCTTCTGCAAAAGTGACTTTGTGATCCTGGGCCGTATAACAGAACTGACCGAAGACCAAGACTCTGGGCATGCCCTGGTGACGGTGGAGGAGATCCTAAAGGACGAAAAAATGGGCTTAAAATTCCTGGGGAAGGAACCTCTAGAAATCACACTTTTAAACATGGACTGGAGCTGCCCGTGCCCCAACATGACCACGGTAGATGGCCAGCTCATCATCATGGGCGATGTCCATAACGGGATGGCCGTCCTGCAGCCAGACAGCTTTGTGGGCGTCTCCAGCGTCCGGCGTGTACGAAAGCTGCGCGAGGTCATCCACAAGAAAACCTGCGAGCTCTTGAAAGAGTTCTTAGGATTACACTAACCTTACTCAGAGGTGTCAGCCTTTCAGATCTGCATGTTTTATAGGGCTAACAAGAGCTAGGCTAGTGCAGAAGCTAAAAAAGCTGTTCGAAGATACACTGTAGGAATTATGCAGAACCCTTATTTTAATCCATTAATGATGCTTAGCAACAATGTAGTATGCTCTTTGGCAAGCACGTACAATAGCAGCAAAAGGCTATTAATCTTGCATCAAAATCAATTTGCCCATATAGAAGTGCCATTTAACTAGCTGACTCACTGCAGTAATTACATAATTTTTATGTAGCTTCCATCATAAATGACTGAATTCATAGCATTTTTTTTTTCCCAGTTAATTGGTACAAAGCTAAGTAATACATACTGTCAACTTAATCTGTCTCATTTGCAGTATGGAAATGTTAATGGTAAGTCATTATAAGTAAGTCATACTCTCTTGTTTCCTCATAGCAGCACTAATATATTTCAAGATAAAACACTGTAAATTATTGTCTATATTTACTATAATTATACAGGTTAAGTCAATCTATGCATTATGAATTTGCTCACCGTTGAGTAGAAATTTGCATACATAGCAATTTTCTTTGGTTTGTGCCTAATGTTGAATACAGCGAAAACAAATCCTACACTTCTGCCCCAAAAAAACCAGCCTCTCCTTGGAGGTCAACTGGACAATCATCCTGAGTGCAGTCCCCGGGACAGCAGACACGTCACCAAAGCCCAACGCCGTTTCACACCTAATGTTTCATGTCATGAGAATGGCACTGCTCATTTTACCGCACTATCCTATTTGTGGTTTTCAATACATATGGTGAAAATCCGACATGAAAAGGCGTTCTGAAATGGAAAGGCTGTGTGCTGTGAGCCATTTTGGTTTTGAAAACCCATTGCATGCGAGACTGTGCAGTGACTTATTGCTTAATTTTGTCAGCATGCCCGATTTGCTAGGTTATAGGGTAGTATTACAGCAGTCACAATGACATTAACAATAGCAGAGTGCAATGCACATACTGAAAGAGCATATTATACATGCAAACTGCTTACAAATCTGATATCCCCAAATGTGAACAAAGTGCACAATAAAAGTATCTATCCATTTTCTTTTTTTACATTTCCTGCCTAATTCCGTCAGAATTTTTACCAGAAAATGTCCTTCCAACCAGTAAAACATTTTGTGTATGGGCGCTGTATCCATGTGTACATAGAAATACGCAAAGACAGAAAGGTCTGTATGGGTGTATACACGCAATATCGATCTTGAAATCATACTTCTGTGTACTAAACTGAAAAAGTTACATCTGCGCAATTTTTAAATAAAGAAAAGGCTGATCCTGGAAATCTCCTGCCTCTTTGGAGGGGTGTCATTGCACTGGCATTGTGAGCGTTATTCTCCTATACTTGATTTTTGTCCCTACTATGGTCTTTTTTCAGATGGTTAAATGAGTTACTGCAACAGTGCTCAGGGGTGGCTGTTGTTGCACAAAAGGCCAATTCAAATATGGATCTGTGTCAAGATACGCTGTGCTCAAAGGGAAGAAGGACGCAGTTAATGCTACTCTGTGATGCCATCTAACGGCTAGTTCAAGAGCCAGCAGGAGGCAGCTAATTGCTTGCATCGCAAAGGGGAAATGGTGTTGAGGCAGCAAAAAGCGTGCATGTGCGTTTGAATGTGTATGTTGGGCCTGATTATGAAAAGGACACGAGGAAGCCTGTAAAAAATAGGTGAACTAGCCAAGCACTGGGGTCAAGCGCTCCATGACAGTGCCTAAACTCGGGAGGCCAAGCTACGCCGTGTATTTCGCAGCTGGCAACAAAGTTTGCAAAGACGAGATCTAATGGACAATCAGTGACAAGCCACTTTTAAATATCATGCCTGACTTTCCTTCACACATTGGTCCCTTTACACCACTCGGGCAGCACAAGCGTACCTCCAAGCGCTTTTATATCGACCATAAGCCTTCTTCGTCAAGGCAACGTGAAGGGGCTGTAGTGAAAATGAGAATTAAGCCCCTCTCCCTTTGGTTCACCCTTTTGCAGGGGTTACACAACATAAACAAGCATGCTCTGAGCCCCGGCTGGGAAAAGGTGAGAGTTACATTTTTATTTGCCTAATTTAAAGAAAGCCGAGTACGAAACTGGTCGCTACATCTGACCCACGGCCAAGAAAATAATTGTATGGTTTTTGTTGCATCTTAAGCCTACGTAAGGAAAATTACAATTAAAAGTTCATAACATTTACATATCTTCTTGAGATGACTGTTTTGTGCACTGAGCTATGCTGACGACTGTCATTCTTTCAATTCCATTAGAGTCCAGGACCTGCTCCAGGTAATTTTGATATGTCATTCACCACCTTTCCTGTAGGCTGTTTGGCAAGCAGCAAACAAGAACTGGCATATTCCTTCCATACTTTTCTGTCATAAAGGAATCTGAGTGAATGTTTAATAATGGCTGGGTTTATAAAGTGATTTTCTCCCAAAGCTAAAGGACTTCTTTGCAAATGTGGGAGTGATCAAATTACTCTAGAGACACGTACTCAATTGTTACAGAAGGGTGGAAATGTACCAAGTAGCAAATATCATACAATTGCTTTGGCTCTCAGCTAGCAAAATTAAAGCACTGAAATCTGGCACCGGTACAGCTCTTACATTCACTTGTATGGAAAGTATTACAGCCCATGCCTAACTTTATGCCACAGTGAAGTCAACGGGACTTAAGCACGTAGCTCAAAACTAAGTATGCATCTAAGTGCCTTGCTTAACAGGATCTGACCGTTGCCCCAGGACTATGGAAGATAACGTAGCGTCGCAACATTTCCTCGTCTCCCCACCTTTGCACGAGAAAAGAAATCAGTGTGACTTCAAAGCTTGCCGGAGATTGCTGCAGTCTACTCACTAATGCCATGCTGCATGTACGTAACCACTGCATCTCATTTGAGGGTCTCAAAGAACATCACACAGATCTTACCTAAGTGAAGTTCACAGCCCCGCTGACTGCAAGAAGGAATGCACGGGGAATTCAGTGTGAAACAAGGTGTGAATTAAAAGCATACCAACTCTTCCATACCAACCCCTTGTGTAGCCACGCTTATTCTGCATGAAGAAGACCTCTTTGCAGCATAGGGCAGTCTGCTTAAAACTACGCACATTCATCACTAGCACAGGAGAGGTGTGCATAAGGGGAGCTGGCATATAACGTTCATTTTCTTGCAAGGGATAGGCTGGGAGCAAAATGGAGCCTACCGCGAGAGGCAATTCAGAAGCTATCGAGCAGCACATTTGCAACGACAAATAGTGGTTTATGTCAGGAAGTGAGGAGAACAGTGTCAAGCTCAGGCCTCTTCTACACCATTTTTGTACTAGCATAACTACATTGATTTTTTTAACTGATATGGATGTACTAAAAGGACTTCCGCGGTGCACTTGATTGTACTGGTCCTCAAGAGCCTTATACTACTAGAATACCTTCTCCTTCCCTTGTGGGAACAGTGAGGGTGTGATCAAAGCCCTGTCTAGCTCTATCTATCCAGACTGTAGAGCAGGGGCAGGCAATTATTTTGGGCAGAGGGCCGTTTACTGAGTTTTGGCAAGCCATCAAGGGCCGCATGACAGGCAGCCAGGGGCAGATATATATTAATTTTCTACATGTTTTAGGGGCCCCGCGGGCCAGATAGAACAGCCTGGCAGGGCGCATTTTGCCCACCCCTGCTGTAGAGGGTGGAGGGAAGAGCTGTGTCTGTCATGGTGTAGTTCAAGCAGTACAACTTTTTATTGCTGACAATGTCTAAAGCTGCTGGACAAGCTAATAAGAGAATCTAAGCGACCCAACTGAAATTAGAAAGAAAAACCGGGTTAAAACCTCTATTCTCACAAAAGATGCCACGGGACCTTTTGTAATCACAGGGTCAGGATTTCAATTTGCATTTCAGCCAAATGACTGCTCCTCCCTTCAGCACCAAACTGAAGCACAGCGTCTAGAAAGAAGCGCATCCCCCGCTGGAGCATCAGCACTGCTTCTCACCACAAGACGCTCCAAGAGGGTTTTCCCATTTAGGTGCTGCTCCTGGTCCCCCCTCAGTTTGTAGATCCAATCACAGCAGGTAAAGGATACCCTTCAGAAGTCTCCCGTGCCAACATATATCTGTATCTAACACTACCAGTGCTCCACCACGCCCCAACTTTGACAATTCACTGTACCAGCTTCAAAGATAACTGGCAGGATCTCCCAAATCCCAGGGCATTTTCCTTTGAAATGAACACAGACTAGCTGATCGAGAAAGAGATCACAGCCCCAGCCCTACAAGGTTCCACGACAGTGCAGCAACTAGTGCAAGGCAGAAAAAGATGCAAGAAACAAAGGTCTTTGTTCTTTTTGTAAAAAAGGATTTGAGTGCTTTGGTGCACTTCCACAGGCATAAAAAGGATACCCATGTAGTTAAGCCTTGCATTGTCAGCACTCACTAGAGTGGCATACAGGGGGAAGGGAAAGATGGTATTTTTTGCATGAACAAATGACTTACACGATCAAAAAATAAATAAAAAATGAAGAAATCAAAATCCTTCCTGACAGAGCCCTAACTGGATTTCTACTGGAGGCAAGCCTAATCTAAACTGCCAGTAGAAAACCTCCCCCTCACCAACTTTAAAGACTTTCAGACTCAAATCTAACATTCTGCTTAAACCTCCCAGTCGCTTCGAGCAGAGAGGAGGGGGGGAGATCATGCCTGACGAGGCAACTAGCAGTCATCTGCAGGAAAAATATACAAACATACAAGTACAAAAGACTGGAACAGAGCCCTTGCCAAGGAAAACACATAGTCTTTCCTGACTCCTAATCCCCAAGTCCCCCTTATTTTGCCAACATACTTATTTCTCCTTCCTCTCTGCACTAGGGGTTAGACCCCTGATCAAGAAAGCAGCAAACTGGAGGGAAATGCCAGCACCGGAAAGTCTGCATTAAAATCCGAAGGAGGAGAGAAATGTGGAGGTCTGGCTCCGTCTCCTTCTCCTGTGACTCCATGCATAGGGGTGATGGGATACAGCAGTTAACACCAACAGGAGGACCCTTGGGCTAATCCCAGCTGAGTCTGGCCCACCCTGATACTTGATGCTCAACCACCCAAGCCACGTGCACGGCTCTACACCCCATCCGTAGCTTCCCCTGGAGACTGCCTGTGCTGCCCTTCAAGGGCAGCCCTTTGGAGAACCACCGGCAGCTCTCCTTCTCCGCTTAGCTCTGCTTATGGGCAGCGGAGGCAGGCAGTGGGCTGCAGAGGGCTAGCAGTCGGAGTTTGGGTTGCTGCTGGGGGACCTGCAATCTGTTTCTCTGGGTAAGCTCCAAACATCCTGCAGGCAGAGGGAGGAGGCAAGCTTTGCTTCGGGGCTCCGAAGCCCTGTCTGCACTGCAACAGCAACAGCAACAGCAACAGCAAGAGCAAGGGCATGTCTGAGCAAACCCTGCCTGCCCACGCTCTCAGGCTGGCTCCAGACACAGTAGGGTGCTGGTGAAGTGTCCAGAAATATCTTTTTGTTCCTGCTTTGGAGCCCTCGCTCTGTGCCTGAGAGCGGCTGCTAGAGATGGCCCTGGGCAGGTTCACCAGCCAACCCCCAGGTGTGGGGTGCATCAACAGGCACAGGTGAACGGGGCTTAGCCAAGCATGTTCTCACCACAACCTGCTGTCCCCGTGGGGAAAACCAGCCCTAAGTGGTATCTGCGCCGCTGTCCTGGTGCTCCCGGGAGTGTCAGCCTTGCACACACCACGCCTGCCCGCTCCTGCCCCATACCCGTCCACCCACATGCCCCATTTTCACCAGCACAGTCCCATTGGAAACCCCTGTCCCAGCCTTCCTGTCAGTTTGGGCAAATGAATGTTTTTGTCTCATTTTCACAGTGGGTTGCCCAGGACATGTGTTTAAAAATGGGACAGTTCCAGCAAAAACAGGGCTAGTTTTCACACACATGCATACATGTGCATCCACAAACACACACACATATTCATATACACACACACAGATATATCTATCCATGTATACACATATACATATACTCTCCAGCACTCTCAGCTGAAGCTAGAGCTCAGAGACAGCTGCGTATACCCAAGGTGGGGTGGTGCCCTGTTGCGATCAGGGAAATATGGTCACCCCAGCCAACCCCAGAAACTAATAATAATTAACTAATAATAAAAATAATAACCCCAGAAACTCATAATAATAAAAACAAGTGGCAAAGCTGCTCAGAGTGCACCCATCCTCCACAGCTGTTCTGGAGCCTATATAAGAGCAGCAGCAGGGGGTGATTTTGCTGCCTCATTAGTGAGTTTGAGATGTGCAGACCAGGAGGAGAGGAAGGGCATGCTCTTATGCAGTGCCCCCAAGACCAATTAGGAAGCGATGTGGACAGACATGAGGGTCAGCGGAGCTTCCCGGGACAGACTGGCTGTGGAACGGGCTTAGAAGTTCTCAATACAACTGACCAGTGGCTGTGGACGCAAGGGCAACCTTCAACTCTTCCCTACGGTGCAGTGTAGACACAGTCTGAAGAGTGACCGTGCTCTGCTGGAGTTGTAGATAGCGCTCACGCCTTTGGTAAGGTGCAAGGTAGGTTCTTTCGGTCAACGTGGTGCATCTCTAGAAATAAGTGACCCAAAGACCCTGGCAATTCAGCGTGTGAACGAGCACCTCCCACTTCCTTGACAAGAGTCACCGAAAGCAAATGCTTGCCACCGCCTGTTCTGTTGTGCGGGTGAAAAGTGCAGCACAGTAGTACGTTTCACACCCTGCAGCTAGAGCAAAATGGATTGACATATGGATCAGAAAATGAGTCACAGGTTATTGTGCAAGCCATCTGCGTGGTACTGATGGAGGGACAACATTTTGAATCAAAATGAGATGCTGCATTAATATGGTAATTAATTATTAGACCCCCCCACACTACAAAGTACACCATATAGACAGACCAGTTACTACGTAACAGGAAGGGGCTGAGATACCGTCTAGCTAGGAGTCTGCTGGCATAGATAGACAATTGGAGAGAGAATTGCTGAGTGGTAAAGCATTGTATCATTACAAAAATCAGAATTTACTTGGGCACTGGAGCAGGCGACCTGCGGTAGCTGTAGATTCTCCATCCCTAGACATTTTCAAGAGCAGGTTAGATAGGTGGCTGAGACGGTTAGTCAACAATTACCATGCCTGGGACAGGGAGCTGGACTAGATGATCTCATGTGGTCCCTTCTGACCCTACTTTCCTATGATCCTATGATCTAAGGTCTTCAGAAAGATTGGGTTTATTCTCATGAGGAATCAGACTTTGAAGTGAGCTAAAGAAGTAGCAGTGAATATCAGACAGAAAGCAATAGATCTGTGGAGTAAGGCACAGATCCTCAGGGTATTTATGCGTATTGATTTTAATAGGAGGTCAGTGCTTCTATACCCTTCTAGGAAAGGTGACCGAAAGAACGTGACTGACTCCCACAAGCACCATTGAATGAACGGCTTGGAGAAACCACAAAAGAAGTAGGGAATACTATGCCCACTTCCTGACGTACTTCATTGTACTTTTTGTGGTAATTAGATTGATGCAGACACAGTGTGAAGTCGTCAATACAGACAACTAGTAGAGAAAGGTTAGAGGCATCACTTCCAGGCTTGGATATCTTAGTCTAAAGGTTATGGACCATGATGTTCAACAGCATCAAAACTCACAGGAGTGCCTCTGAAGTCGATGAAATGTATTTTCTGAAAACCAGGCCACTTATTTGGATGCCTAAACATGAGATTTGTCATGAGCTTTACACTGGCTACTAATGGAGTTTGGCCATGGCCTGTAGATGCTTTTCAAAAAAAATCACACTTATCTAACTTTAGATGTCCAAATCTGAACATTCGGTCCTAAGCATGCCGTGCATACAGTCCTCTGAAACCTGAGGCTTCCAACACAAGCAAAAATGCTAACCAAATTCCAAGGGATTTTGCTCAAATGGAAATGAAGCCCATATTGTGTCACTCCTACCCTAGACAAGTCCCCACTCAGCAAAGAGCATCAAGAATTGCTTTCAGTAGGACTGCTCACTGAGAAAGAGGACACTCATGTGAGTGTAGGTGTTTTACCCACACTAGATGGTACCCGCGTTCGAGATTCTGACCCCTAGTGAACCCTTTAGACCTAGGCCCTGTGTTTCGAAGTCAAATATGTAATATTTTCCCCAAAGCAGAACTTAGTTACTGATTGACTGCATCTGACCTCCAACTGCCTTATTGATTTACTGCTGCTGTCAAAGGACAAAAAATGAGACCCACAGCCAGGCACTGGGAAGTGCTCCGAATGGAGATTGCACAACTGAATAAATGTTCTGCCTGCTTTCTAAATCTCAAAAATGTCAGCTCTGGCTCCTGACCTACTAATGCAAACACTAGTGGGATATGAAGATAACACCACAATATTACTGCACATATCTATTAGTAAAAAAACCCCACAGCACAGGCTGTTTAATTCACAGCTATTTATGGCTAGCTAAATGAAATGACATTCAAACCTGAGAGTTAAGAGACCTAATGGAAAGTCTTTCAGAGGCTGCTCTGTAGGTCAAATTCTGCAATCTTTAAATTGAATAAATCACCCTCTGACTCCATTAGATCCCAGAATCTGGCCCTATTTAATTAAACTCAGAACAGCCTTGCTTTTCATGAAGACCTGAAGGGAGCACAGCTGAGCTGTGCAACCTCAGGCTCTTGGCCCTGGGACTTTGGAGGATTTTTCTCCAGAACTGCAAGACTTTTGCAGGGCCATCGTCTGCAGACACTGCAACTCGGAATAAGACATGCAATAAAACAGGGAACAAATGCAAACCCTTACACTTCAGGATGTAAATCTACTCTGCCTCCCTTGGGCTCGGAAACAATATCCCTGGCGACTGTTCTAGACCATCTTGTGCTTTCCTCTGAAGCAGCCGGTACTAGCTACCGTCAAGGACTGGATACAGGGCTAAATGGACCACAGGTCCCAGTGGGCAAGTTCTGTGCTCCTGTTAGTGACCATTTTAACATGGGTCAGAAAGGAAAGTCAGAAAGAAATTGGGGAGGAAGGGAAAAGTGTTGGAAGTACAGACAGCAGGGCAGAGACCCACTTACATGGAAATCTCAGTTGCTCCAGTTCATCACAGGCAAGTTAGGCAATGCACATTAATTAGCATGGGGTTATTACACATAACGGAAACAGGAACTTGAAGTGGAGCGGGGGGGGGGGGGGGGCACAAAGGGAAGGGGGGG
>NW_017728991.1:12695187-12704584 GCF_001723915.1 Gavialis gangeticus | reverse complement strand
GGGGGGGGGGGGGGGGGGGGGGGGGGGGACAACAGAGGAAGAGGGTGGCAACATCCAGTCCCGAGAGCCAAAGGATCTGACCCTTGGAGCAGGAGCCAATGGAACAGGAGGGCTTTGCCTGTGCCTGTGCCTGTGCCCACGCCAGGGCTGGGCAGCAAGGGGCTGTGCTACAGCCAGGCAGCTGGAAGCTGTGCGCGCCCCCCCACCCCTCCCCGACTGCAGCACGGGTGCAGCTTCTAGCTGGTGGGGAGCTACGCCGCAGTTGATGGCAAAGGGAAGTGGGGTTGCAGCAAGGGGTAGCAATGCGGGTGCAGTTTCCAGCTGCCCCGTGTGGCTCCCAGCTGGCTGGAAGCTGCACCCATGCTGCGGCCAGGGAGCAGGGGACCAGGCGAAGCGGCAGTGACACGGCTGTAGCTCCCGGGTGCAGGCAAAGGCGTCTGCTGCTGATGTGCTGCCAGAGTCACCCAGCCCGTGTCAAACTGGACCGGGGTTGTTCCAGCCCATGGCTCATTAAAGGTTGCCGGCCCCTGCCAGGTAGGGTTTGAAGCACATTTTCTCTCTCTCTGTTCTTCTGGCTAGGCCTAACAGACTTGCTTTTTGAAAGGCCTTGTACCTGGAAAGGGGAGGTAGCTGCTATTTTGATGATACCTGAAAGAGATCACAGTTGTAATGAGCTGGCCTGTCTTTGTGCATTACTACCCTCTACTGGATGAAATCCTGCTGGACATGGACAGCATGCAGAAAAGCCGGCTTTGCCTGCTGAGCTGGTGATGCTCACGTATCATTTTTCTGAGGGCCAGCATGACAATTTGCCAAGAACATTAAGGCTACAGTTAATGAGCGTTACATCTTACATCTTAAAAAAAGAAAAGAAATCTATAGTACCTGCATGTCACACTCAGGTTTTCTTGTACTTCTGTCATTCTTGATCAATTGATCATTACTGAGAGCTAAGTAAAAACAGCTCGGTTTCAGAGCTTGCTGGCCTTGGGAACCGTCAGCTGATGACACTTAGGAATGAAGTCTGAAACTGGATTCATACAGAAACCTCTCCCGTCGCTGCTGGAGTTTGGATCCGATTCAGATTCCTCTTGCAGAGCTCGACGCGTGGTAAACAGTTTGCACATGGCTTGAGATATGAATTTCAAGCTGGAGTTCAGCTGACAACCCCCAGTAGGATTATGGCCCATACTTTCTGAAATATTTCGTGTCGCTTGGGCCAAATTTTCAAAGGTATTTGGTGCCTCAAAATGAAGAGAGATGTCAATGGGATTTAACTCCTACTCTCGCTGGCTCTTATTAATGTTCACTCGGGCACTTCTTAAAAGCCCACTAGGTAGACACCTATTTGAAAAATTGGGGGCCTTAATCCCTTTTCAAGTCCAGCTCTTGAATCTTTTCTCTGCAACCCCAGGCGCAACGATTCAGCACAGTATTCTTCGACGTGCGGACGGTAATGCCTTCAGTCTTTGTAGAACCATTCGAGAGGGCAAAACCCAGCCCCGTTGCAGATCTCGAGAAGTCCAAGAATTCACATGGGGAGGATTTTAGCCCATGCTGTTTATCGTAGCTTAGTGTAAAGGCAGATGCTGTTCCTTTTTCAGTCTCTCACCCTTTGGTGAAACTTTCAAAGCTGTACATCATGCGCCGCACACTTCAGCTTACAGCCAACTTGTCGGAAACCGTGAGAACAAGGACAAACCGGGAACATGCAAGAATAACTCACATTTTTCGGGATCGCAAACATTCTGCTCTCCAGGAAAAGAAAAGCTTCTGCTGGAGCCCTACGCAGGAATGAAACCACAGTCCACCCACAAGCCACAGATTCACTTTCTGATGTGCCAGGGTATGACTCTTTTCCTTTATGCTTCAAGCAACATGCAGGGCTGCTAGTGGGAAAGGACTTCTTCTACCATGAAGAACCTGCTCCTCATTTTGTCAGAGGAGCAGTTCACATGTGCAATCTGCAGGGCGGACGAGTCATTGTCATGGGAAAAGAAAAGAAATACCTATACGGTTTTTCTTTATCCCACAAGGGCTTGGGCTGGACTCTGGTTTCTTCCATCAGCAGATCTATGGGCTGAGCCTAGGCAGCTAATTTCCTTGGAGCTGTACCAACTAACCTGTACATAGTGTTAATTCTGTTGTAGATCTGTGTCCGCACGTAGCATCCAGGTGTTACAAAAGTAAAACTCAGCAAGGATATGCACATATGTGAATTTAGTGCTAGTGATAAACCATCCTCTGAGGAGTAGAGATGACAATTTGTCACCAGATCCTGGGGCAGTGAAGAGACCAGGCATTTCACAGAAGGTATTAAAACGGGTGAAGTAGAAGTAGTGGTAGAGGAAAAGGAACACGGACTGTGATAACCCAGAGCAGGCCACCAGCAACATGGGTGGGGGCAACAGAGAAGCGGATCTCAACTTCCCTAGGGAGAAAGATGCGGCAGCTCTAGCCGAGATGATTGCAGGACCGGCTGTAGAAAAGTGCATGTCCTGATGAGGACACTCCCTGGCGGGCCACGCTCCTCCAAACTTTCTTCCATCCCTTGATTCCTTTCTCCTTCTCCCATTCTGCATCACAGCAGGTAGAACACCAACAAGTCTGCCCAGGCGTAAAAACAGGACCTATAGGCCCACATCCAACCTGGGACCGCCAGAGAAACTGGGATTCTCTTATAAATTAGAATTTTTTGAGTCCCATACACTTAAAAACCTTTTAAGCTTCCCTGTACCCTTCTACTGGTCCCAAAAACACACTGCAGCTAGAGGAAAGGGAATAGCAACAGCCTCAAACTCCGGGGCCCTATTTATTGTACAGTAGGGAACGTTTATGGTGGTTAGAGCAAAAATTCAGGATATCGGAGATCTATTTTCAGCTTTGCCATTGATTCACTGCGTAACCCCTGCCAAGTCTTTTTGTCCCTGTACCCGATGCAGTTATTTACCTCCTCAGAGGGACGTTCTAAGTTTTATTCCATTTATAAAGCTCCTTGGATGAAAGGCACTCCAGAAATGCAAACTATTATCACCACCATGTAGAAAAGAAACTGCCTGCAGAGAGTCTGTAATGAGCAGAAAGGGCCAGGGATTATATGGATCCTCATCCAGACCAAGCCTTCTTAGGTGGTATGGTCAATTTGGCCCTAATTTTGGAGTCTTTTTTGGGGCCTGTTGACCTTAATAGGGTTAGACATATGAAAAAGAGTTGGCAGGAGTAGGCCTTTTGTCTGTCTAAGAAGACCTAACCATGCAGAACTTCAATTACTTATGTCAAAACACAGCACCATCAACTGAAAACCATCGTGCACAGTTACAGCAGCGACCGGGCTCCCACCGCAAAGGAGTCGGCAGAGTTACAAATTTCTTTTCGTAATTTCAGGAAAAATGCTAGTCTTCTTACTGTACTGAAATTACACCGGATGGTATTCAAAAGCAGGGGGTAACATCCTTTTGCTGTCCC
This sequence comes from Gavialis gangeticus, assembly GCF_001723915.1. Classification (NCBI taxonomy): domain Eukaryota; kingdom Metazoa; phylum Chordata; order Crocodylia; family Gavialidae; genus Gavialis; species Gavialis gangeticus. Next base: position 12,701,119 of record NW_017728991.1, on the reverse strand, counting down.
ACGAACTAACACAAGGTGGCACTTGACATCAAAGTATGAAAATGGTAATTGCGGCATGGCTTCTTTTTTTTTTTTTTTAATTGTTTACTTTTCATGTTCGTTTTATTTCCCCCTTAAAGCACAACATTCATTTTTGTTTTATGACGGAAATATTTGCTTTGCTCTAGTTGATTAGTTTGTTGTGTAGACACCCTGCTAACTTAATTGTATCTTCCAAGTCAAATTCCAGCCCTGCCAAAATCCGTGATAAAACTCCCATTTTACTGGTTGTGTTCTTATCTGGTTTGCAGTGTGGAAGGAGTTATCTGAGGTACGTTGCAAAAACATTCACTAAGGAGACCGATAAGACAATGAAATTCATTTCGAGAGTCAGGTGAAAAGGCCACACTGAATAATTTATTCGATACGTCTTACCACCCCCTCCACAGATTGCAAAATATCTAAATATATCGGTCCAGCTATTCAAAATTATTCATGAATCCTTTCAGTGAATAACACTTGACCCGCAGATCATCTGAAAAGTGAATATTGCAATCAAATTCAAACTTCCTCTTGCAATTTACCGTAGCTAACAGACGTATGCGACTCAGGTAATGAACTAACTCAGCAGGAAATTCAAATGGTATAGTTGATAATATTTGCACCTCTAAATTTGCACGCTGCTGGGTAGTTACAAAAGTCGTCAAGTCACGGAACGGACAAGCGCGCCGTGTCTGCTGTAACTGCCCAGTGCAGGGTGCACTGCACCTTTTGCCATCAGATATAATATTCTCCATTTGGTTTTGGCAATCAGGGCAAAAACAAGCTTTTCACAAACATCTGCGTAATCCAATTTCCGGTACTTAAAGATTCCTGTAGCAATCACAGCAGAATTGCTGTGGGATGTGAGCATACACCCATAGAAACTCAGGTCTCCCCTGGTACTTTTATTTATGACCTAAATAGGATTTAAACGCGATTCTGCCAAGGTGACTACCTGGTGTCCCGACCTGTTGTGCCATTGACAGTTGTTTCCTTCGCCCTCCCTAGCGTGTGTTCAGCACCACCCTAAGCCACCTCTAGGGCCAAAGTGCCAAGCTTTGGCTTGTGTTGAGTCAGAGTGGGTGGGGAGGGCTTGTTTCTTGGCAGTTGTCCCAGGCTCGGCAGGGAGGCGGTATAGATGTGCCCTAAGAGACAGTGCTTCCTTCAAAGGGTGCACAGGCTAAATAGACAAGACAGCTGAAAAGTGTGGGAAAGGAACAGGGCATGCAAATGGCATACTGGCGCCCTGATTTGGAGTGATGGCATTTGATTGGAGTTTTGATGGGGGGGGGGGCAATGCTGGAGGGCTGTTTGGGGTCTCCGTGGTTTTGTTATTTAAATACTTGAGTAATTAAATAACCTTTAAGAGAACTGCCAGCCCTAAGCATTCCAAAGCCATGAATCAGACAACTTCCCTCCCTGTAAAATCATTAATTGGGCTTTAAAATCATGGGGTTTTTAAAAATGCATACAAGTTGGGTTCTAGTTACTTGTCTTGTTGATTGAAACCATGCAGATTTAAAAGTATACTTTTTTTTTTTAAAAGGGATCTTTAAATTCTCACCTAAGTGGATGATGTAGCTTAAAGGAAAACATCAGACATCACAAGGCCCATGCTAAACTGAGTTTGCAATGCTGTGGTCTCTTTATCTCTGGCATTTATCACCTTCTTCAAAAGATTTTTTTTTACTTCAGATATTGAGGTGCATGTTACCTACATGGACCTTTTTTGGCCCTCTGGCTAGGATCTTCCTCAGTCCTGCATGGGAGACAGAAATATATCCATCTATCTAATAGGTGGTCTATAAGCATACCGTCTGTCACACGTACACAGTCACTCATTCATGGGCTCACATAATGTATTCATCACAAGATGCACCTGTACACCGTACGAATTTTTGTCGTGTTTAGTTTTACAATTTACGTGGATGAAAAGTGAAGGAGTGGCTGCTGTTCGCTTGCTAGTAGAAGATTTGAAACAACCAAAGCATCTGATAAATTTAGTCTACTCTCTCATTCACAAATTATCCACAAGCAGATTGCAGAGGGGGGAGGGGGGTTGTTTGTTTGTTTTGGCTTTCGTTTGCTTTACAGATTTGTTCATTGTTTGAAAGTATTCCCTGAGAGTCTTCTGGAAATGTGTTTCTCCCACAGGCTACTCCAGATTAGACGGCAAGCTTTTTGAGGCAATGACTATACTTTTATTAAAATATGTACATTGCCTAACCCAACTGGGCTTTGATCCCCAATTAGAGCCTCTGAGAATGACTAAATCATCAAGAAGAAGGTCTTGTTAGCAGTACAGTTCACTGCCTGCATTGTTTCAAGAATTCGGCATTCCTTTTTCCCCACCACTTTGCCCGGACAGTTCCTCCCTGACACTCATTTTCAAGAATTTCCCCCATGGTGAAAGCACTGGGAATTCAACAGGCATTAGGTACCTAAACAGCACGGAGGGGGTGGGGGGGGGGGGGGACTTTAACCCTCCAGCTGAAGCAGCAATAAGCAGGCTTTCAGTGCGAGAAATTCTAGGTTCAACGTCTCCTGGCATCTCAAATATCTTTTGCGAGATCAGGGACTAAGATCTACTGGGGCGATTTTTTTTTTTTAAATCCCTCCGCATGGGTATTGTAAGCAACAATTTTCCTCTTCTCTAAAACTCTACCATCACTAGATCCCCAGAACAGGAACAGAAAGGCATCTATATTCAAAGCTACAGTGGTGTAGTGTGGTAAATATTCAACCCAGCTGACCTTCATTCATACCAAACGCAGAGCTATCCTTCTTAGCAAGCGTGGTAAGTGAAGCAGCTTCGGGCCTCGTGCTTGCAGAAGCTCTGGTTTGCTGGAGATACGCAAAGAATGAGCATTGTCAGAGTTTTATGGCCTGCCTAATAAACTGTAACAGTTCATTTTAAAAGCTTTCTATTTCTGCTCGAAAACCCAAACATCATTTAGATGCTACATGGATCCCAATGCATGTCCCTATCCTCACAGCACGGGCATTTTGCACGTAAACACCGGTGGATGCATGTTATATACCAATTTGGGTGGATCGTACAACATACGCAGACGTCACTGGTTTGTTAGCTAAGCGAGCACACAGTTAGTTTGTGAATCCATTAACAGTGGTAGCAGATGGATTTCTGGCCGAAATAAATGCATTTGCAAACACAATTGGATTTATATAATAAAGTCAGGGCGGATCCGCCGTCCCTCACTTAGTCAAAACTGGCACTGACTTGGGAGTTCAGGCCAGCTGGTTTTCATGCAAGGTATACGGGTGCATCTGAAAATTAAACTGGTTTCTACAAATGTGTATCTAGAACCACTGGTAATGCATAATGTTTACATAAAGCATTACTGGTTTATGTTTCATTTAATATTAATTTGAAGCCTCTATGGTTTGTTTGTACGTGTGAGTATAAAATTGATTTGGGAGTGAAAAGAGCCACAAAAGGCCTGATGGGGGTGAGTAATTTCCCTCTTGGAAGCAGCGATCACTTCAGCAAAGTGACTTGCATGTTTATTTTGGAGAGGGGAGGGAGCAGTTGGGGAATGGAGGAGGCTGCCATTAGCTGTATTGAGAAAGTTAAATAAAGAGAGAGCAAAGAAAGCAACCTCCCCTCTCCCCAACAACTCCAGCAACACACCCTGAGGACACATGAAGCCTGGGGGCTTAGTAGAAATGTGATTGTGTTTGTTTTGGGGCCTGTGCATGACGTTTTTCTCTGTTCTTGGTTGCAAGTCTCTGTGGCTTTTTCTGTTGGCCTCGAAGCTAGAAAGCCACTGGAACAGCATTAACGGGAATGGCTTGCGAAGGAGCTGATCCATGTGTGCTACAGGAGCTAGAATGCCAGAGGATATTACCAAGGCAAATAGTTTGGTAGGCTTTAAAAAGTGACCAGATTTCCTTTTCTGAGACATCCCCATGGGATCTCAACTGGTTTCCACTGTAGATGAGTGCAAAACTTGCCACTGCATTTGCCAGATGCAAGATGGGGGCCATGTCCCCAAGACATGGGCAATAACATACCTTTTGGCTAAGGACAGAAGTTGCATATAAACTAGTTTAAGTGATCAGAAATTGGTTTAAACCTGTAACAGAACAGAAGCTCAGTAACATAAACCAGATTCAAAATGGCTGAAACTGGTTTAAGATAAGCCTGGTTGAATGTAGTATCAGACTTAACTGATTTGGGTCAAACCAGTTTATGAAACTTCTGTCCCAGACCCCTTCCTGGTTCAAGTTAAATCAGTCCCCAGTATCCCAGCATGCTTTGCAGCCCTGGGCTGGGCTGTGCGGTCTGCTCCAGAGAGCAGGGCTCGCCCCACCCCTCTCCGTCCTAGCTGGAGCAGTGAGGGCTGGCTGACAAGGTGGGGAAACAAGCCTGGCTGTTTATGCAGCTCAGTCTATGGTGGGGGACAACTGCTCCCCCCAGGCAAAACCCAGTTGGGGGCCTTGGGCCAGGGAGGCGGGTTAAATACCCCTTCCTCCACTCAAACTTACTACTGGCTGCAACTGTGGACTACAAATCCCAGATGCACCTGGAAGCAGGAAGCAGTGATGAACAACCCCGCAGAGTCCTGCTGCTGTGATTCTGGACTGCAAATCCCAGCTACCTGGGGGCAGCAGGAAAGGGAAGTGAACATGCAGCCAGAGAGCTGTGCTCTAGTGCCCCCCGGGTTCTGGCCTAAGCCACTGCAGACACATGGCTGCATTTCCTGAATCAAAGGTAAATGTCTGTTCACTTCTGTTTCAGTTTAACCTGTGCAGCTTAGATTAACCTGCAAAGGCTGAATCGATTCAGCCTCAGGCTTTCTGACTGCATGTATGTAGCCGGTAACATTTACTTAGTCTGCTTCACAGGTAGGATTACCATACATCCAGGTTTTCCCAGACATGTCCTCTTTTTTTGGACCCCTGTCCTCGTGTCTGGGCAGGTTTTTAAAATGAGAACAAATATCCAGGCTCTCTCTCTTCCTCAGCTCTCCCAGGCTGGCTGATTGGTGCTGAGAGCAGTGGGCAAATTGATTGGCTCTCGGGAGGGTCACATGCTCCCCATGCGGGCCCTGGCCAGGTAATGAGACACTGTGCCTGTGGGTATGTGCACACGCTTGCAATGCAGGAGCTGCTTGGGCAGCAGGGCTGGGGGGCAGGGTGCTGCAGGTCGGGAGTGTGGAGCACTGGCAGGGCTGAAGGGAGACGGGGGGCAGGGTGCTGTGGCTCAGGAGCATGGGGCACCAGGAGGGCTGGGGGGCAGGGGGCTGTGGGTCCAGAGCGTGGGGCACTGGCAGGGAGCTCTGGGATGGGAATGAGGAGGGGTTGGCAGAGCTGGGGGGGGCAGGGGCTTAGGAGTGAGGGGCAGAGGCATATCGCTGCCCCCCACCCCCACCATCATATGCCTCTTCCCCCTGTCCTCCCCCTCACAGTTGTCCTCTTTTTTGATACTGGGAATATGGTAACCCTATCACAGGATCAAGAGGTTCTGCAGCCCAAAGGTACCTGGAAGAACCAAAGCTGTAGCCAAGGAAGACGGCGGTCTGGAGCACGTGGACTTCGGATACTCCAGAAAAGGCCTGGCACCGCAGGAGAGACTCATGTCTCCCCTCTCTTATCTGGGGGGCACTGGCTATCACAAGTGGGACTGCTTCACATTACCCCCATCCTGCATCATTGGTTTCTTTGTGCATCTGAAAAAAATCAACACATACACAACACCGCATGGCCATCCGCTAAGGCTCAGTGAATGCCCCCAGACCTTTGGTGAAGGGGTCTAGAGAAGGGTAAGATCGTGCTGCTGTCAGGTGGCTGATCAGCTGCTTGCATAATACGAGCCGGCAGCTTCAGTCCCTAAAGCACAACTGTCAAGTGTGCACACAAACACACACACACACACACACACACTCCT
>NW_017728991.1:12691259-12695176 GCF_001723915.1 Gavialis gangeticus | reverse complement strand
CACACACACACACACACACACTCCTCTAAATGGACACCTTTGTTGGCAGTCCCAGGACAAATGTCTTTGCTTTTGCCCCTAAAAGGGGATGTGCCCATACACAGATGGCATGGAAAACTTTCCCTGTTCAGTGCATAGGTAGGAGGCTACAGGACCTCATGCAAAAGCCATTCAAGCCTTTTCCACTGGAGAGTTTCCTCACCCCCTCTCTCCTTTCTTTTTCCATTTTCCCTCTCTCTCTAGTTTCCATACCTGCCTGCTTAAATGCTGCTAGCATTGTGTGCCTGCTGAAAAAGATAAGAACCTCGTGTAACTCTCATTTGTGAAGCTTTGTATAATTTTAGAGCAATTATTTTAAAAAATGAAGAGGAGAAGAAAGTAATTTTCTCCCTTATCTTTCTGCAGCATCAGGGCATAATTTAAACCAGTGCATGACAAAGCACTAATGGGACAGCTGCACCTGGATGAAAGAGTTGCCAGTACAGCAAAAGTTACAGCTTACAGTTCTTTGTATGTATAATCTGGTGTATTCAGCATCTCAGCTCCGTCTCAGCACAGGATCCTGGGTTAGTTGCCTCTTTAAAAATTCTGCTTCCCAAAATTGCCACGTCACTTTTAAACCATTTGAGAGCAGCATTCCCAAAATGAGTCTCAGTTTCCCAGACCTTCCAGGTTCTCCTAGCCTGCTAAAAAATGAGAACCAGAGAGGCCTTAGTGCTGATGGCATTGGGCTGAGGGTCACTGGTTTCCAATCTGTGGAAAAACAAACAGCTCTTCCCCAATAGACAGGGCTCAGCATTGGCAGGTAATGAGAAAAGACAGGAAAAAACCCAACAGCATGTAGCAAAACCCCTTAAAGTGGGGCATCAGACTGCAGAGTGTGGAGGAGGGGTACAATTAGAATAATTAATTTTAAAAAAAAGACTTTATTGACAATTTCCCATCATTAGATTTCAATGATTTCCCATGTCCTTTAGTCTCTTCTTTCCATCCTTACTTGCTAACCTCTGCGTTGCAAAGCTTAAGCAGAAAATTATACACCTCTTTAATACTCAATAAAGCGCCACATCGGCTCTTGGCACTGCACAGCCAAATGTGTCCCCACTGAAAAGAATGTATGCTACTATTGTCTCGGTTAAGCAGCAGTCGCTGCCATTAACTCTTGTTAGGCTACAGCAGTTCCCCTGAAGCAGTCCCAATAAAGCAGCTGTCCCAGTTAAGCACATCCTGATTAATTGGAGAATATTATACTATTGAAAATATAAAATACTTTCACTTCTGTAGTGCTACAGGACGGATTGCCTATTTGTCAGGATGCCAGTCTGAAAGTCTCAAAGCTAACAGTCACTGCCTAGCACAGCCATCTACTTCCTTGGTGATGTGCCTCTGTGCCTCAGTTTCCCCATGTGCAAGACTGAGATAGCAACATTATCTCACCGTGCTGCTGTAAGGACAGAACCAATATGTTATTGAGGGGAACTCAGATATTACGACTGCAGGTGCCAGAGGAGCAACTTAGAGAAATGTCACCCGAGGGTCTCAAACATTAAGCAAACTTCACAGTTCTCCTGTGAAGGGCGTAGACGTTATTATGCCCTCACTCTAATGACAGAAGTAAAGAGACTTGCCCGGGGTCAGTAGTCAACACTACTTCTAATCAACAGGTCATATCTTCAAGTTTCACAGAGTGATTTATTACATGATTAAGGGGAAGGGAAAAAAAAAAAAGAAAAGAAAAGGGAAGACTCCTCCCAGCAACTGGCTAAAGATTACACAGCTTTTGCTAGAGGTTGTATTTCAGCCTCCCCAGATAAATGTCAGTGCACAGAAAGCTGCAGAATCTGATCCAGAACTGGAGTCCAGGAGCACAAGCAGGGAGTGAAAGAAGTGTCTATGGATCAAAAGATAATTGCAGCAGTAACATGACTAATGCGAATAGCTGTGTACATTTTCCCTCTGTCTGTGAACGGGTTATATGATCCTAACCTCCCTTTGAAAATAACCCTGTTCTGGCTGCCAAATGACTTACTGCGCACAAATATATATCTATTTACATCTGATAAAGGACAAAAATATCTGACGGGACAATGTCCCAGAGACACTCTCCAGAAGTTATTCAAAGCTGGGTGCTCTAGCATAGCTAGTTGTTTCCAGAAAGACAACTGGGAATCAAGTGAAAAGAGAGCCCTTCCTCAGCACACCCAGTTAAAATGAACCTTTTGTTCAAGCAAATGCAAATAGCACCATAGGGAAAGGCCCAGACTAGAACTTCAGAGCCAAAGCCTGCGGCAGGTTGGAGCTGGATTAGAAAGCCCTGGCTCAGACCTCCCTTTAGCATAGGCTCAATTATAATACTAAATCTGATCACCGCTGGACTTCGGCAGAGTCCGACTGAGACCGACTTCCCATCATATACCCAGCTCCACTTGCATGTCATTCACCTTTTAAGACTGTCGGTCAGAAGTTGCAATGTGAGAAAGCAATTTGTACATCACTCAAAACACCATAAAGACATAGCATTTTCAGATTACTAGTCACTTCACTTCCCGTCACAAACTTGTTGCATCTTGCAGCGGCGTCCAGCTGTTTTGCACCCCCCAATAGGACCATATTTCAATAGTCGGTAATGTAATCCTCATATACATCTGTTTATGAATCAGTCTGCAAAGTGTTTTGGGACACTCAGGGATGGAAGGTGCTATATAAGTGCAAGATACTATTACAGCATCATTTATTATAGGATTTAGGTGTCTGGAGCTGCATTGACAGTTAACTGAGAATCAGCAAACACATATTATCCTAATTTATATTCATGTATATTTTTTAGACAGAAAGAAAGTTTCCGTTCCACAAAGATTTTGTAAAAGGGTATTCATGCAATTAAAATCTGCTCTTCTTGGTTATGCCTCCTGGAGTATAATGCCAGCAGTAATTATTAACAACAGTGGTTCCTGCATTTGTTCCTTGAACAGAGTGTGCAAAAACTTGGTTTACACAGGAGCCTTTGTTCACTTTCCTATTTCTGCCCATACTGTTTATTCTTGCAGAACAGAAGAGGTGTACACAGAGCTTTGCAAACAAAGGAAGATCCCTGTCCTGATGAGTTTACAGTCCAACTCAGACAAATACAGTACCAATTATATTTTATCAGGCATAAACCATGGCGCAGGTGGCATGGGGAGAGGAGTTTTACTTTGAAGATAGTAAATAAAGGGAGAGAGTTTTTGGGAGGAATTTGCTGCCAGGAAGGATGAAGAATGAAAGAGGACAATAGTGTTAAAGCTAGGAAGTAGCAAAGAGTGATCTGAAGGATTTGAGACACTCAAGAACAAACACCTGGGGGGAGAAGAGTTCTGCGTATCTGCCTAGTAAAGACCAGACCATATCTCCCCTAGGTCAGATCCAGACTCTGAACTCCTACTAGATTTTTAGCCTGCTAAAAAATGAGAGGCCGTGGGTCACCAAGGATTCTAATGCATTGGGCTTTGTGGACTTAAGGTACCTAGAGGCATGCTGAGTACTGGGTGCGGCACTGACACAAAGTAAAGAGTGTGCATGTCCTATGAGTAGGTGAATCCATGCAAAGGTTTGCAAGGGCCCTGTTCCTCTGGGGACAAAGCAGAGGTGGTAGACTGGTGTAGCAGACAGAGTACTGGATGGAGACTCTTGGCTTTGTTGGATGACCTGAGGCATGACGCTATCCCTCCTTGTGCCAGTTCCCTGCCTGTAACAAGAGAATAGTGGTCTTCATCTCCTTTGAAAAGCACTTTGCGATCCACCAATGTAGACTTGAAGCACTTTGGCTCCCATTGTCCATGGTACGCAAGAGCCGTGATGGTGATGCTACTGCACAGTAGTAATGAGCACCTAACCCCCCCCCCCAAAAAAACGGGTGGGGGGACAGAACTGTGGGCTCT
>NW_017728991.1:12687153-12691236 GCF_001723915.1 Gavialis gangeticus | reverse complement strand
ACGCAAGAGCCGTGATGGGGATGCTACTGCACAATAGTAATGAGCCCCCAACCCCCCCCCCCCCAAAAAACCGGTGTGGAGACAGTACTGTGCGGTCATGCCAGTCACTGTGCAGTCATTTAGTACTTGGTTAACCCAGTGTGTGGGGCTTTGATTTAGCCCTATTTCTAATACCCATATCCACCGATGCATCAAATAAAAAATAAAGGCTTGGCCTGCCTCCTAAACCTCCAAATGCAGGCTCTCTTGGAGACAGCATCAGGCTAGCCCTGCTCCGAATATCTCTTGTTTAATCAGCAAGTCAGCACGGCTCACTCAAGCTGCTATGACATGCGATACACTCAGGGGGAAGGAGACAACACTGAGCAGAGGGGGGGATGAATGTATGTTGGCACATCTCTTCATGGACTAAACTTAGGTTTAATTGCCTTCTACTGGTTGAGTTAGCAGGGCACACCCTGTACTGAACCAAGAACAGGCCTTGTTTTGCAGAAGCATGCATCAGCGCGTAACTCCCTAAGGGCATATATGTGGTGATTAAGTCATTTGGACATCAATACATGCATGACCACAAGTGGTTATACAGGAGCTGATGCTGCTGCCAAAACTGGACGCCCGCTCTAAAGCGAGCATTAGGAAGGGCAGCAATTGGTCGATCCCATGTCCGGTCTCTTCTCTTTGAAACTTTGCTTCCGCTAGGAGACTCTAGTGTTGCCCGCTACTATAAATGTATTGCTATTGTCAAGTTCCACCTCCCAGATCCCTGCAATTACCTACAAATCTGAACTTCCATTACAATAAATAAAAATCCTTTGTGGTTACAGGGAAAAGCTAGAAACTGTGACCCCTAAATACACTAGCCCCAGTATGTAGGTAAAAAACAATAGAGCTTCAAGCCAGTCTCCAACTCACCAGCCTGGGTCCCAACAGTCAGCCTCTGTCCGCAACCTCTCCATTGAAATGCATCCCCGAAACATAAAGGAGGTATAGTTCAATTTAAAAAAAATATATAGCAAACCACTGGCTGTAGGAGAGGCCCAAATGCAGGTATCATCCATAACCACTTACAGCAAAGCTGTTTCCTCCAGAGCCTCCCCTTTTCTCTTCTCCCTGGGAGCTCTCTTCAGTCTCCCAGCTGGATGGTGCCTTAATCAAGAGATTGCTCTCACCTGCCAGCTGGCCTGCCCCAGAACAAGGCTGCTGGGCTCTGGTTCTCTCAAGTCGTTAAAGGAGCAGAGCACCCTGTTGACAGAAATCTTTATTAGTTATTAAATCTCATGATGTTTAAGTCAGGCCAATGATCTTTCAGCCTGAATAAGGGTTTTTCTACTGCTTGGGGTTGGCACCGTATAGCCTGAATGAACTAACAGGGACTGTCGTGCAGTACCTGCTGAACAGTGAGACATCCGCTGTTAAAGTAAACACCACTTTTCATTCAAGAAGCTCAAGGCACTTTACAAATGTAAAATGAGATTCACAAATCCCTAGAAAGCAGGTGTTATTCCCAGATGAGTAACATTTTCAAATGTCAGCTCCGACTTTACGTGCATAAGTTCTGGGATGCCCAAGCTGAGATCTTACCAGAGCTTGCTTTTAAGAGGGACTGAAGGCCTACTTCGTCCACTGGTGTCAAAAGAACAGGTGGGTGCTTGAAAGCCTGATTCGGGTGAAGTCCCTGCCCCAATCCAAAAGTCTCATTTCAGATTACATAGCTAGCTGCAGAATCAGAAACAGCACAGGAATCCAGGCCCCCACATCTGTACCCACGTATGTAGGACAGCAACTTTTAAATTTCACGCAAGCCAAAAGATTTTTGATTTTTTTAAATTTACTTTGCAAAATGTTCATATGAATTTAATGTAACTGTTGTCTCAGAACAACTTCAAGAAATAGGCTGGTGCAGAATTTCTGCAAGATTGGTATTAGAAGAGCATATACAGTACTTCTATACCTATTGACATGCAAGCCCACACAGGCTTGTACAGGAACACAGAAGTCAACATGTGAGATCCCATTGCTCTGGGAACTTTCCTGTCCCACTGGTGGACATGTCCGGCTCTTATATACCATGGACAATGGGAGCCAAAGTGCTTCATTTTCTGTATGTCTTGCTTGGAAAACTAAAGATCATCTTAATGCAAACCTACCTGAGCAGCATGCTGCAAAAGGGACCCTTCAAAGGCCACATCATCTATAGGAGATGAAAAGAGAGAATGCCAGCCTGGCTTCTGCATACTTTCAATGGGTATTTAGAAAAGTGGACAAAGCTTAATACAAGGGTCAGAGCTGAACAGCTGAGAAGCAACAATACCTAAGTCTACATCAGAAGATCACCAAATGCTTTACAAAGGAGATGAGGACTGCTGTTCTCTTATTCGAGACAAATAGAGGCACAAGGAGGGCCCGTGTCATGCCCCAGGTTGCCCAGCAAAGCGAGGAGACCCCATCCAGTACTCCGTCTGCTACACCAGTCTACCACCTCTGCTTTGTCCCCAGAGGAACAGGGCCTTTGCAAACCTTTGCATGGATTCACCTACTCATAGGACATGCACACTCTTCACTGCATGCACTATCCAGATGCTGAGCTTATTTGGGCTTTGTGTCAGTGCTGCACACTGTACTCCGCATGCCTCTAGGTACCTTAAGTCCACAAGGCCCAATGCACATTACACATACAAGTTTGGGTACATTTTCAACAGCCATTATGGTCAAAGCTGACTGTGCCACAATGTGGAGGGACTAGCCTGAGAGGCTAGCTCAGGCTCAATGGACCAGATAATGCCAGGCCTCTCTGCTGACGCTGCCAGTGATGGCTAGAAGAATTCCTGATGGGAATGTGTCAGATCAGCAAGTCCTTATTGGGTGAGGAGGGGAGAGGCAGAGAGGCAAGAGAGGAGAGTGTAGGCAATAGGGAATTAATGTATTGTGCTAAGGAAGAGACTTCAGGACAAGGGTCTCAAATACATTTCCTAGATCTATTGATATAACCCACACTCTGAAACTCATACAGATCCCTAGAGTTAAATTCACGTGGATCCCAAGACTGACCTTGTCCCAGATGCCACGCTGCTCCTTCTTTACATAACACGGGAAGTCTTTAGGGCTCAAGAGGAAAGGAAAAGTAGCAACACAAGCTTTACGAAGACATATAGGCAGGAAATTGTTTTAAAACAGCAGCTGCGCATCGAAAACCAGAAGCAATACCGGTAGAAGTTCCTCCGTCTCAGATGCACCTCTGAAGCGACACACAAATTGTCAAAGGAGCAATATAATTCAGAAAGTTCCACCAAACATGCAAGCATCAGCATGCTCGTTTGGTTTTTTGATGAACATAGAAAAAATACAGGGAGAAAAAGGGGCGAGGTGGTGGGGAAGGTTTGTGCTGTATGCCAAGGTTTTTCTAAAAATATTTTACACCTGTTCTCACTTCTGCGCACTGATATTTTATCAGTGAGGTAAAGGACTCATAATGCCAAAAGGAATGCAGTTTATGCTTCCAAGCCTTAAATGTTTTCCCCTTCTGTTAGGCAAACCTCCTCGCTACCTTCACAAATGTAAAGCCAGCAAGACACAAGCCCCACACACGCTCTGCCACCGCAACAGATTAACCATTCCTATGACTTTTTTTTCTGGAAACAATCACTTCAGCAGGTTTTTACAGCTCTGATGCTTCAATTTAGCAAACTTTTTATGCAGCTCATGAGAGGAATGCAGCCAACATTGTACACTCAATTTAAATCAACTTGCTGATGATATGAAAAAAGACTGCTGAACTGTCAGTTTGCTTCATCTGCTTCAAAACGAGAAATACAAACGGCGGTATTTATTACTGAAACATTAATAGAACAGTCTAGGGTATCAGAGCTCTAAAGTGAACTCGGACTTGATCCCATGTTGGTGCAAACAGCTGATTTAACAACTAGTTGTTTGGTTACTTGATATTTCAAAAGTGCAACTGGCTGGTTTGCTAGTCGCAGGCTTTTTTTACATTTCAGTCCAAGCGGCAGCACAAACTACTAGGCAGCTGGCCACGTGATTCCACTATAGCAACTCAGGGTAATCATCTACCGTGACTGTCTGCAG
>NW_017728991.1:12672550-12682153 GCF_001723915.1 Gavialis gangeticus | reverse complement strand
TTCCAGCTACATTTCCTGTGAACATCTGATAAATGCTGAAGTTTAGGTTAAATATATACTGGGTCCTTCTCTTTCCTTCTTCTGAGGGCAATCAGTCTCTAGATTCCTCTGCCCCAGGAGGCACTGCCAAAATTCACTCTGACTGGTTTCAAGCGGCAGCACAAACTACTAGGCAGCTGGCCACGTGATTCCACTATAGCAACTCAGGGTAATCATCTACCGTGACTGTCTGCAGCAAGAGACCATATACACTGCTACACAAAATCGCTTTCCAAGATGATATGTGAAAGAAAACAGGATGCAATAGGAGGCAGGTCCTGCTGTATGTCTCGGGCCCAATTCATGAGAAGCATCTTAACTCGCCTGTAAGCAAAGGAGCCACAATAACTTACATCGGCCAAGGATCCAATTTTCTGTATGTGCCATGACACAATTCCCTATAGACTGAAAGGGTGCTATAAGCCCCTGAACTGACACCATTGCCTAGATTGATGAGATGGGATACTGTAGCAACAATGCTCAAATTACCCTGAAGTCATGCAGTAATATTCCTCAATATTTCTTAGATGAATACTTTTACATTTAACATGTGAGCTAAATTTCCCTCTTAAAAAAAAAAAAGTAGGTGTGTTCAGTGCTGGTGATAGGTGCTAGATTTCAGCCCACAAGAGTAAAATCCATAAACCTGTGATGGCATGGGCACTGATTGTATGATCTTCTTCCCTCTGTTATGCCAAGGTGCCCTTGAAACCAGGGGTTTTCAACCTTCTTTCATTTGCAGACCCCTAAAAAAAATTGAATGGAGGTGCAGACCACTTTGAATTGTAAGTGTGGGTATCCATATGCTACCGATTGATCATAGTCATCTTTCGCAGACCCCCTAGGCAGTCTGTGGACCCCCCAGGGTCCATGGACCACAGGTTGAAAACCACTGCTCTAAATTTATTGCACGTACACCTCAGATAGTAATTTTCAGGTGCTATTGCCCTGGGCAGAACCAAGTTAGACTCACAGATGAAAGCTGTCTGCCATTACCAATCCCTAATCCACTGATTGTGAGCCAACTTTATTTTTAAGTCACAGGTATAATCCTTTTGAAAAAACTGATATTGTATTGTTTCTTCTGTGCCATTGCTTTGCTGCAGCTGGCAAGGTTTCTTTTTCTTTCTTTTTTTTTTTGGTTAGTTTTTGTCAAAACATACAAATCTTTGTTGAAACGGCATGGCAAATTTGATCAGTGTGTTCCAGGCCAGTATGAATTTTTGTGCTCCACAAAGAATAAGGAGCAAAAAAAGGATACATTTTATTTGGGCTGTATGAAAGCGGAGCCCCCTAACCCCCAATATCAACGTTGACAGTTTTGAGGACAAAGTCACGTGGACAGGACACCTTTAGACTACATGTATTTTAAAGTATGTTATATGTCAAAAAGTTCTGGGCTTAATACAGAAATGACTGGGTTACATTATTTGATCTGTGCTAGTAATCCAAAGGTCAGATGAGATCAAACTGGTATAATCTGCAATTTCTTATGATTAAAAAAAATAGAAAACATTAAAAAGCTGCATCAAATATTTAAATCACCCTTTAAACATGCCCAAAGACATTAATTCTGCATTTGCGAAATTTCATTAAACTGAAATAAAATTCTACCCTGAATTATTTAACTGATCAGTTCAGGTTTTATTATAGAATTCTATATAGTTCTGTGCAATTAAGTTTATGACACGTTTCCAGTACAAACTTTGGAATTTTACTATTATCTAAACCCTTTTTTTCAAGAAAAGCTAGGCTGAAATTTGTTCACCAAGATCTACCTAATAAATAAGGGCTTCAGTCTACCACCACTTTGGAGTTATTGCACAAACAAAAAGCAGACGCTTGAAAGGTTTCAGAGAAAGTTCTTGCCAGCTCTAAGATTAAACAGCTTACTTTGAAAAGGCTACAATTTCATGCAAGATTGCCTTGAAGTGGAGGGGGTGGCAGTGGGAAAGTTCAACAGGCTAGAAAAATACTTTACTACAGCCCTGAATCGACTGCCATTTAAGTACTGCAGTTGATCTTAGTGGGAAGAAGCTCACTTTGAAGGGAAAAACCTACCCAGCATCTAGCCCAAGGAGTTACACCAGACACACACTGGAAGGTAGGACCCCTCTGCAATGGCTCACCCATAGGCAAGGAGAATCTGTGCCGCCTCCATCAGCTTCCCAGACCCTTGCCAGAGGGAGCTCTTAGCCTGGGCTTCTTACAGTATAATGGGGTGCATCACTCACCCCCTCTGACAAATTCTCCTCCCATCCTATTTTCTTCATGTGTAGCTAAGGGAGCCACCTCCAGGACTTTGCATTTTGAGACGGTTTTTTTTACAACTGCTCTTCACTTCGTATCATCATTCTTCCATCGTCTTTTGGTTAATTCTGAAGACCAAATTTGAAAGTACAAGTTTAATCTGCGAGTTAACACTGCTCAGTAACAAAAAGTAAAATGCTGCCTATTAAACACCCAATTCTAATTCCAATTCCTTTGCTAGATACACTACAGATTTACACTAGCATAACAGCAACCAGCATCTGAACCCAATCCCAGGGTAACATGAAAGCAAAATCTATTAACTTAGAATAGTTTAAATTTTAAGTATAGAACATGAGGTTTTGGGGAAGAGGTGGAAGTTATTGGTACAGAATTTTGCGCTTCTTTCAGTGCAAATTCAGGACATATTTAGAGATTTAATTTAACAGTGGCAATTTAAAGTAAATTGTACGTTCAGAAAAAAAAATATATATGTATGAAAAATTTGCTCATTCAGGCAAAATCTTCCTCTTTTCCCCCCCATTCTCTCTCACTACTTCTCTCACAGCAGGAGCCTTTTATATGACAGCACGCCTATGACAGAAGAATACAGGGTATGTGGAAATTAAACAAGAGAAGATTTACTTGGCATTGGTTTAGGACATTATGTTGCAATGCAAATGTTTGATGGAACAAATTCCATACCAAGGCTTCAGTGCATGATCAAATAGATGGACTGAGCAGAAATAAAAATCTCTAGTTATTTCTATAGGCAGCAAAAATGTATCAAACCTCTAAAGACTTGTGCTTCCAAATCAGGTATATTGAAAATTCTCTCTCCGGGCTATCTCCCTGAAAAAGGCCACCAATATCTACCTGTATAGATACATTTGAGAGGAAGACAGAGCAGGGGGGCAGAAACCACAAAAAGTTTCACATTACTAGGTCAGCCGCAGCAATTAAAAAGCAAATGCTACCAAAAATAAATTTTCCCTTTCCTACAGATTATTCCTCACCTGAAATCACTCATTTATGAACTGCATAATTGGTTACTATGAAAGTGAATGAATTTGAGTCAGCAAAGGAGAGGCACAAAGAAAAAAAAGTTTGATCAAGGAAATATTCCCAATGAAGAAAAAAGTCCACAGTACGATCCCTTAGGTAGGCCTCCTTATCCAGAACTGGGCTCCCTATTTCATTCCTAATTATCTGAGCTCCCGATCACTCAGGTTGGATGTTTGGATAAGCATAATCGTACCATACCTATCAAAATTAAGAAAGACCTGAAATCTAATGCCCAAATAACCTTAATAGACATCACTATTGTTGAATAAGCCTCCATTTTTCAATATATTCGAGATTTTTCTCCATTTTAATTTGGGTCCCTTTTATAGGTATTTGTCCTTTTTAAGAGTAAAAGCCCTTTTTTTTTTTTTTTTTAAAAAAAAAACCCTTTTTTTTTTTTTTTTTAAAAAAAAAACCCTTTTTTTTTTTTTTTTTAAAAAAAAAACCCTTTTTTTTTTTTTTTTTAAAAAAAAAACCCTTTTTTTTTTTTTTTTTAAAAAAAAAACCCTTTTTTTTTTTTTTTTTAATTGGAGAGCAAACCATAGAATTTCACTTATCCATCTGTCCGCTGTTGCTCCATTAATGTAGATGTAGGCCAGGTGCTGAACTCCATAAATTACCCAGTTCCAACACAGCAAGATCAACGCCTCAAAATAAAATACCCTCCATTACCATCGCTGAACCTTAGTCATCATGGAAGTAAAGAATGGGTAGCAGAGTTAGACTCGTACCCCTGCCAAATCCCTTCGTTAGCCTAATGCTTCTTCATAGCCTCATTCTGTCCACACTAGGACAAAGGTCTCGCCATGGTGTTGACGAGCATCCTTGTTCCTACTTCCAGCTCTCTACTACTCCCAGTAAGTTCTGCTCTTCTACTCACCCAACTACTTGGGGGTTTTGCAATTCGACCTTTTGGAAACTCAAGTGCACCAAGAAGCATGCTAACATCAAGCTTCACTCAGAGGCAGATTTCAAATGATAAGGTTTCAGAATATCAGTTTAAGTCTCTTGACTTTTAGCTTAGAAAGCATTTTCAGTATGGAGCACTATGCTGTCCATTAAAACATACCAATAATAATCGGTTCCCCTTGTAAAACTGGAATGGCAGCAGACTGGTAGAATAAGTTGTTAATTTGGTTAGTTAGTTTAAGGATAAAGAAAATAATTTACAAGTTTTCTTCCCCTCCAGAACGTCAGCCAACAACCATTAGAGCTCAACAGAATATACAAGAATAAACTTCCAAAATGTTCCAACTGTTTTTTCAGCTCAGCCTGGCAGGCTGCTCAAAAACCCTCTGACTTTTTGTAGAACGACTCAAATGAACACCATAACTATTATGTTCGTGCTTGGAAAACCCTAATAAATCAAAGTAACCTCTTCTCTTATTACTCGAATAATTTAACCTATCTAATCTCTAATGCTTTAGTTACACTAAATTGTTGTGTTTTTTTTTTTTTTAAAGAGAGATTATAAAATGAAAGTTGAAGGATCAGTTTACTGAAGTGTTAATCAGCAGTTTCATTCAGTCTACTTTCTGAGCTTTTAATCCCCAAAACAGAAACAGAATGCTGATGCATTGGTCTATGACCTCTAGAGATAATAGTTCAAATCCACTCTGATTACATGGGAAGTGAATTTTATTGCATCACCTGAGTCCTTCTAGATATGTCATATCACACAGTAACTCAGCGTTTAAAGTTTGTAATCTTAATTCTCAAGGGTAAAATAACTAAAAACACCACCTGATCCAGCTGCAAAGAATGACATATATGGCAAGCAGTACAGCGAGAGTTTGCTCAAATAATGCTAGCCAAGAATTTAATCAAGCTGTGTGCTTTGTCAGAACTATTTTAGGTAACGCAAACCATTATTGTGGTGCATCAATACAGCAACTGCTTTCCATCATTCCTTTGTGATGCACTGAGTCAGACCTTTCTGCATCATTAGCATTTACAACACAATAACCACAGCACTCTGATCTTCAGCACAATAGTAAAAACAAAGACCACAACAGCCGTTTAATTTTAAAGAATTTTAATACAAACTTAATATAAACTATTTCAGTCCCTCTTAACATGTAAGACACTGACTCAAAATACTTTTATACCTTTTTTCAAGTATTGCACAATGTAGGTACAAAATTAATATTTACGATTACATTTTCTTCCATAATATATAGCAAAAATCTTTAAACTTTTAACAGAAAATACAATTTGTTTCTTTTTGAAAAAAGCAAATATTTCGTACATTTTAATTCCACCACTAAGGAATATTCTGTACACACTTTTTTATTTATTTTTTGTTTGTTTTTTAGAAGTGATGTCTTTAAGATGGATATCTTACAATTTCAGTAAAAAAAATACAACATGAAGCTGCTGCAGCTGTCACAGATCACTGTAGTAAAAAGATATAAATGCAATACCATGTTGTAGAAACAATATATATACTCTGATATTTTACAAACTTTGTACTAAATTAAATTATACAATTAGAAAAAGACCAATAAACCCACTTATTAGTGCCAATTTTTTTTATATATGCATATATATAAAAAAATCGGCCATGTCCTTGCTATATCTTAAATACTGTAAGAGGCCATATTTGAAGAGTATATTTTAAATGTACAGTCAGTATAAAATAACTTTGTGCTTGGTTGGCAAATGAAAAAAAAAATGATGCATGTTGTATTTATCTAACCAAGCTTGAATGTATTCGTACTACAAGCTTTAAAAAAAAAAAAAAATCTCAAGAGGTGGAAAAAAGATACACCCTTGGGTACGTGCATTTCAACTTGTACAATAGAATTTACTTGTATTTCACTTCTGTTTTATTTTTAGTTAGCCATGACAGGCTGGAATTGCTGGTTAGAATACTGCATGTTGTTTAAGCTAAAATTCAAGCCATCCACAAAAGACTTCTCATTTAGACCTCCATAGGCTGCAAACATATCAAAGGCATTGCTGTACTGGAGAGGATTGAGGTTAAGGGGGCTGTCACCAGGAAATATGTTACTGGTACTACCTTGACCCTGCATGTTGGGGAATATGAACTCCTTTGCATTAGGAGAGAGGGCAGAAGTCTTCTGCTGTTGTTGCTGCTGACTGCCTAGGCCAAGCCCGTAGAGAGAGTGCATGGAGGAGGAAAGGGCTTTCTGCTTCAACAGGTCATTGACATTCAAGCCAAGGTTGGTGGGAGAAGTGCGGGCAACCTTGTTGCTACGGCCGCTATTCTTCATTTTGGTCGAGCCAAACTTGGTGGCAGCAAATGTGGCAGTGGTGAAGGTTAAAGGCTGAGTGGAGCGGGGCATGAAAGTTGGGCTCACAGCAGCAGAGTGACCAAAGGGAGGAGAAGGAGAGCTAGAAACTGATGATGCTGGGTCACTAATTGGCATGAACACCTGGGCCTCTGGGTTAAAGCTGTTCTTGATTTCCTTATCCAACTCACATCCATTTTCATTATCATCCACATAAAGCACTTTCACTGGTCCCTTTTCACCGATTTGGTATGAAACCTCAAATGGGTCAATCCAAACACTAAGATCCTGAGGCAAGTTGCCACGAACATCATCAATGTCCAAGCCACTTTCTTTGGATGCTTGTTCTATGACTGGGTCCACTTTCTCCCCTATATGTATACATCTAAACCCTGATCCTTTGTATGGCTTTTCTGGATACCAGTGCCCTTCATACTTCTTCTTAAGAAGTCTTTCAAGCTCTTCACCGAAAATGTTGACACGCCGCCTGGGAAGCTTATTGTACAAATACGAGATAATAAAATTGAGTGCTACTTGGATTTCAAGCTGCATAGCTGCTATGCCACAAAGTTATAAGTCTGTTGCAAAACCCAAAGAAAACGAGTGTTCAAGATGCCACAGGGAAACACAATTTCATTCGAAGTGCTGATTCTAGTAGAGTATTATCCTTCACACCTTGAGTGTTCTTGTTCCTTTAAGAAAAAACAAAAGCAAACATATCCAAATAAGGCAAGTGTCATATCAAGCTCCAAGGCCTATTCTTTTAGCCTCTGGTGGTACCTAGAAGAGATTATTTCTCCACTACAGACATTTGCAACATACTGCTTTTGAGCAGATCCGTTACAGCCACCAAAGTCAAATACATTCCACCTAAATTACAAACAATATTGTGGGGCATGCATCGGGAGGTGTTTATGGGTACGGCACAGGGCACTTCAAAATGATCTGAGCTTGCAGCTCAGGCCCACCCCCGCCGAGTTATTCGCAAAGCAGCAAATATGTTTCCTAGGACATCGTGCCAGTGCCAGGCCTGTCAGGGGTTCAATTACTAACCCCTATTCCACGTGATTTATAGAACTCAGCTGCAAAATTTAGCACCAACCTATTAATTTAGCATAAAAGGTCGTAGCCTGAGAATCATTTCTCATTTTAAAGTGTGCAAACATATCACTTGGGCTTTAAAGTGGCAGAGACATATAGATATAGAAATAGATATATAAATAAATAGATATCTAGATCTGTATATCTGAATCTATATAGATATCTATACACACACACACATATATATGCATGTACATAAATAATAGGTCTTATTAATACATTAGTATAGGTATAAAATACCTACTGGCTAATATAGATGCTTCCCAGCACTTATGTAATTCCAGGGTGTCACATTTATCTTTCCAAATCAAAGCCAGGCATCTGCAGCCACTGTGCATTTGGGGAGAATTATGCAAACCAAAAAGAAAATGTCTACCACACGTATATCAGGAATGTTTCCCCTTCCTTCTGGAACAATCACGTTTTAATCCAAACGAGGCATGCCCAATATAGACAAGAGTGTTTTCTGTTTTAACCCTGGTGAGCAATCATGGTTAAATGAGCCGTTCCACTGTAATGGTGGAACATTTTCCCGTGTTTTATAACATGCTGCTTCAGCGCACAGATCTCTAGTCCAGATCCTACCCACTAGCGAGAGGCAGGTTTTAAAACCCCCGTAAGCCTATCTGGGCAGGGAAGGGGCGGGGGGCAAAGAGGGGGAGGGGGTCAAGCCTTCCTCCCCTCTGCCCAATTGACAGTACGTATAAAATGGAGTCACGGAGCCCACAAAGTTAACCCTGACACGCCTCGCGACAGAAAACCCTGCAATGCCTTGGCCCGATTTTTTTTTGCAATCGTGGGGGAGATGGGTAGAAAGGCACATTTTGCTGTGTTTTGATTCAGGGGAAGCTGGGTGCCCTGCGAAAACAGCCCCCCAAAGAAAACCCCCACATTTCCAGACCCCAGGGCAAAGCCCCCATGCAGAGCTCACCCCTCCCCAAAGAAAACCCCCAAATTTCCAAAGCCCCCTTGCACAGCCCACCCCCCTCTAAACTTGCAAATCCCAAGGCAAAGCCCCCTTGCAGTTCCCACCCTGGCTGGCCAAAGTTTGCAGCCCCACAAGCTGCCACCTCTCCAGGTTTGCTGGGGTTGGGGGGAGGGGGAGCAGGGAGGGAAGATCAAGGGCAAACCAGGGGTGTTCCTTGCACCCCTTTTTCCTTTGGGCAGGGGCAAAAAACAATAATAAATAAATAAATAAATAACATTAAAAAAACCCCATAAAAATAATTTAACACCATGCAGACTACTTTGAAGCCATAAAAATTAATTTAAAAAACCATTAAAAAATCATTAAAAATAAATTTTAGAAAGCATATTTAAAAAAAAAAAATCACAAAAACAATTTTTAGAAAGCATTAAAACAATGTTTAGAAAATCGTAAGAGCCATTTTTTATAAAGCATAAAGACCATTTTTAAAAAAATCATTAAAAATACCACTTAAAAAATCTGTGACTGTAATTAAAACTGATGATGTAACTCAAAACCATATAAAAAACGATTTGAAATAATGGAAATGCAATTTAAAACCTTATAAAAAATTAAAAGTCACTGAATAAATAAAATTTAAAAAAGATAAGACATCATTTCTCAAAAAGCATAAAAATAGCATTAAAAAAATACAAAAATAAGTAAGAGATCATTTAAAAATGATTTAAAAAAAAACAATTAAAAAAAAAAAATCAAGCCACCATTAAACGCGCCCCCTGCCCCCGGCTCCCCCTCAGCGGGGAGTTACATAAGAGGCAGTTGGGGGTCGGGGGCACCCACTCACTCACTCACTCACCGGGGCCGTGCGCAGTCCCTGTGCTCAGCACCGCGCCGCCATGGCCGCTGCCCGCTGCGCGCCGCCCGCCGCCGGCCCCGGGCTGCACGGCTGTGTCCGCCCGGGCTCGC
>NW_017728991.1:12658995-12672112 GCF_001723915.1 Gavialis gangeticus | reverse complement strand
GCTGCACGGCTGTGTCCGCCCGGGCTCGCCCGCCGCAGCTGCGCTCCGGGCCCCGCCGCCACGCAATATATCGCCTCCCTTGCCCCGCCCTCAGCACGCAGTCACACGTCACGCCCCCCCACCGGTGGCGTCAGGGGCTGACGTCAAAGAGCCCGTCACAGCGCAGAGACTACAGCTCCCAAATGCCCCGGGAACCCTCGCCCCGCCCCCAGCGCCTCAAGGGCAAAGAGGAGCCGCCCTCTCCACCCCTCTGTAGCGCGGGGGGTGGGGGGCATTGGGCGAGGCAAGCTGCCGCTCCGGCCTGTGGAGAGCTGGAGGCGGGGCAGGGGCAGAGCAAGATCCTGCCTGGGCAGGAGTGACAGCGAGCCACGTAAAGCAGGGCTCGGGTACGAGCAGGAGGAGGGGCAGGCCCGGCAAGATCCTGCCTGGACAGAAGCCGGCTCCCTGGAGCCGGTGGCCTTGCACAGGCGTGTGCAAGAGGGCCGGAGCCGGACAGAGCACTTTGTGCGACCGAGCGGGCAGCCGCTGCGATTTAGGGGGAGACTGGACTGAAATGATCCAGTGTTGCCCTCCCCCCCCACCTCACCCCTTTCTTTTTTTCCCCTTTTTTTGCGGCTAAAAATATTACCCACAGGTAGCAACCATGACCGATTGGCTACGTTCCCTCCTTAGTAACCATCCGATTGGTCATTCGGTATCTAGGAGGAATACGTCAAGCTCCAGTTTGGGGGGAAAAAAGTTAAAGGTGGGGGGAGGGTAGTGGGAAAAAGAAAGAAAGAAAAGAGCCGTGAATGGAGCAGCCGTCTCCTCACTTCCCCATTCAGCAGCAATCAAGACGCGCAGGGTGGAAAAACCCCAGGCCCAGTGACCCAGGGAAGCCGCGCGTCGCTCGTTAAGGAAGTTCAACGGCAACTAACCTCAAACGAGAGGCTTGCCCTAGAGAGAACAGAAGTGGGTGCCAAGTTGCTTGTAAAGAGTTTAGTACAATGGGCCCGGATCCTCGTTTGAGTCTTTGGGCACCATCCTTGATAAAAGTAATACTATAAGAAGACTTGACTCTTGTTTCAAACCAATGTGGAGAAGGACTCATGTTAGACGGGTATCCAGGTGGTAGCTGTATTGGTCTAGAGGAAAAAGCAATCGGGGCTCGTGGGCGGAAGGAATATCTCTTATTAGACCAACAAGATTTTTGCAAAGAAGGTTTTTTTGCAAAAATCTTGTTGGTCTCATAGAAGATATCCCATCCCCTCTCTCCACGAGCCCTGACTGCTCAATGTGAGAGACGCACTGTTTTAGACTAGGCGTTAACACTAGGAAAAATAACGCCCCCCCCCCCCTAAAAATGTCAGTCATTGCACGTAATGGAGAATGCAGCATCACAAACTTTACACCTCCGAGTATTCAGAGGTGGTTCGCTCATTCTGGTAGAAATCAGGAGCGCAGTCACTAAATTCAGGAGATTCACGTCAGATTAAAATCAGCATAAGCAAGTGAAACCACAGTATGCAGGTTATTAAAATGTTAATCCTTTGTTTTGCTTTTTTAATGTCACTTGTGTGTATTACTATTAGGCTCTGTTTCACTTTTAAGCTTGAGTTTTATGGCTATCTCAAACATCACAAGAAGTGATGAGCAGGATCAAGCTTTAGACAACAAATTTATAAGCAAAACCTTTTTCTTTTCTTTTTTGCGTTTGTATAACAATAAAGCGTCTTGGGCACAAAGCTGCATGGGCCCCAGGAGAGATTTGGAAATACCGGTGAGAGGAGACGCCAGGATGCTTAACCCTTTGGCAGCTAAAATATACGGGTTATCATGCAAGCAGATAGACTAGAAATAATCTAGGATTTAAAGGAGAAAAGGATTTTCCACTAATGACAATTTGTCACATATGGAAACTTACACTCTGTATATGTAAAGATACCAAAGTGTGCTGCATTCTTTTACTAAAAAGTATTAGTCTTGATTTTATTAGGACTCTAGCATTGCTAACACCACTGATTTAAAATCAAGATTCAGATACAAAAAAAGGGAAAAAGGAGATTCGGGGGAGCAGGATCCAGACCTGGTCAGACAGGAATGTACTTTTGGGGGAGATTGTCATTATTTTAAAAACTGCCTTTAACAGCTTATGTGAAATAACTGCCAAAGCATTTTTAGGTGAAAAGACAAGTCTATGGTTAAGTTAAAGCCTTAGAAGTCTACTTGGTGCAAAAACCCCCAATTGAATGGATTGTTTTTAAAACAAGATTGACAGGTGTCAACAATTGCTTCCACGTCACCTTGCTAAGGGTCCTGGAGTCAGAGGAGATGGACGGAGGATCTCTCTATCCTCTTTTGAAGTGAGAAAACGCTAGACAGCTCCATAGATCAAGTACCAAAAATGGCTATTTTCAGGTCCAGTGATGAAGACAAAGGATTTGGGAGGTTGGAATCAGAATTAAAGCTATTAATGCTGTCCCAAACTCTGATTTCATTTTTTTCCTTCAACTTATTGGACTTAGGAAATAGTGTTAAAATTCTGAAAAATTGCAGTGCTTTTTCAAGGAAACATCTTCCTTTAAATGACTCTAAATACAGAAAAAAAGGATTAAATACACAAAGCAAATACATTTGGAATGAAGGCAGTTGTTGGATCCTTAACTCTTTTCTGTCTCTAGGGTGGGAGATGAACATTTGTATAATTTACTTAAAGGAAACCGTTCATGTAGTAAAGCTGATTATTTTCTACAGAAAAAAAAATCAAAACCAATGCTTTTGGATAGGCAGTCCAAGAACGGGCCATAATTCTAGCCCCAGCCTATATGATGGGTCGTTAGCTACAGCAAGTGTGAAATACTCTTCTTAAAATCCAAAATAAGTCTTGACATTGTTTGTCATTACTCAGATAAGAGAGTTCTGAACGTTGTTCATAGTGATTATCTCTTCTACATCTAGTACATCAAAACGAGGTGACCGTAACGCCTTGAAGATACATTACTAGAACCTCAAAATATACAGGACCTAGTCCAGGTTTGCAGACCGAAAACCTCAGTGGAGTCCCTACTCAGCTTTAGATGCACCTGGAATGGAACAGTGTGTACAAAATCTTTTCTATATTTTGATTAATTTGCAACAGCACGAAAAATAAAACAACTTCATCAATAACCCCACTATACCTAATGAGCTGGGGAAATCTTTAAAAATGTAATCAATACAACATGATGAGCCCAGCAGTACTGCTTCACCCCTATGGCCATGATTATCCAAAAGGAAGATTACTAATCTTCAGAGCAAAAAATAGACACAACTTCTGCTCTCCAGTAAAGCCCAGCTCACCCTCCTTCCTAACAAACCAAAGCAAAACAAGCTAGTTCAAACCATAGTGGGGAGGAAGCAAAGGGAGACAAAGGATTCAGGCAAGGCCTTTTTGCCCAGGCAGCAGTTCCCTCTCTGTAAACCAAATACTCTGTGAAGGATGCCTCCTTGGCCAGCAGCAGAAGCTGAACCAATGGACTCGAACGCTAAACGTGCGAGTGTCTATACTACGGCTTCAACTAAAGAACCAGCCTCTGTTAATTAGGGTTGCAAAAAATTGACCTCCCCTGTGGATTAGTTAGACAGTGACACATGCTACGTGCTGTCCAACTGGCTATAGCTGCATGGGGAGGGCGGTGCTGCCAAAAGGCAAGACCTAAGCTATGTAACAACGAAGTGTGAGCCTTTATGTATTATACTTACCAAAAGCAGCAGAAAGAGAAGCTGAAGGAACCCCAGTGAAATAATATGGTATCTCACAAAGCCAGGTTAATACACAACTGGGCCCAATTTTCCATGGCCTTCTACCTTGCATAGTCAATCTTTTGTGAAAAGTTGAGGCAACGTGCTAACAATCAGAATGGTAATACTTTACACCCACTCTGTACACAGAGATGTATTTACAGTGCACAAGGAGGGGGAGAATCGGCCGCACAACATACATCAACCTTAATTCTGAACATGGATTTAAAATCCAGGCTGCAACAAGCACATTTTCAATAGCACAGCTTTGCTGGACAAACTTTGGTGAGGTTTTGGTTTTTTTTTTTGATCGTATTTTGTCAATAAAAGACAAGATTGTTGAGACGTACTAACATCACTTGCGTTGTTTAGGAAAACCTCTCTATTCAGGACTACCTTTAAACATGGCCTTAATAATTTAAAATCAGTGGGACTTAAGGCAAATGTATGGCTTTGCCTGAATGGGGTTGGCAACATTCCTGCTTTTCACCGTTCCAGCATGGTTATTTTTTTGCATGTCGCTCAAGATGGACAATCTCCTGCTATATAGGCTGGTCAGATATAGGCCGAGGTCCTGTAGTCAGATTGCTGCAGGGGGACCTCTGTTCTGATATGAAGCCCTTTGGCTCTAAGAGGGCACAGGGCTTCATCCACATGCACTCCTTTGCAAGATACGGGCACTTGCTTCTTTCAAGTCATGTTTGCTTTCTGATTCTCCTGTCCTAGCCCAGTGACATTTGCCTTTGCATAATGCAGCAAAGGAATGCATCTGTTCAGAATATGCATAGCCACCTATTGGTTTTTCCCCAAACCCATCGGAAATGGTGCCTAAAATAACTGGTAAGACACTTTTCAACGTAAAATATTAATTTGAATATTACAGCTGCTCAGAAACACATGCATTCCAAATTTAAATTTAAAAGATTAAAGTTATTGAGGAAAAAAATTTCTAACACCGTACAAATACAGGTAAACACTTGAGAAGTAATCCTCTGAGAAGTAACTGCGAGTGCACGGGAACAGACTCGGCGTTCTCACCGTGCACATTTTTAGCACGTATCTTTCTTTTGACTCTTGTAAGTGAATGCTGCATTTTACAGAACATATAACATTTATCCTGACAGCTAACACAACGTTGGTAAGATATGTGAATGAATCTGGTACGGTTTCCTTTTTAAATGCTTTCCTATGCGGAAGCAAACCTTTCCCTTCAACCTAGGTGGTGCTTGGATTTTTTTTTTAAATGGATCATAGTTCCCTGCATATTTCTTTCTGCAGCATTTCTACCCTTTGGCAATTTTTAGTATAAATTCCTCATCCCTGTTATCAGCAAAGGCAACCAAAATCATGCATCCTGATTGCTCTCCCACGCATTTCTTTTCCTATTGTGACTGAAATGTAGAGTTGAATCTCTTATATTGAATAGCTCAGGCAATAAGTTCTTCATAGATGTAACGGCGTCAGATGCTACTTAACTTCAGGAGATCTCTGACCACCACTTCCGAAAGGCCCGGGGAAATTACTTTGAGGAAAATGGCTTTAAAAGGGTAAAGCATCCGTGTTTCCATAAAAACACGGACTGAGAAGTTCAGAAAAAGTGGTGATGTTGAAAGGATCTGAGGTGGATAGTGCAAGAACAATCCTGACTTTACTTGGAGAGATCCAGTTCCCGGCCTTTTTGGAGTGCCACGGCGATAAAAAGCATGGAGTACAATAAATTCTAGTGAAAGCGGAAGAATAATTTTTTTCTACAACTGTCACTAAGGCTTTCAGCTTATCAACATGATTGCTACCCAACAGAGGTTTTGTGGATATGCTGTTTATGCAGAAGTTCTTTTGCTTCCATAGTTAAACCGCTTCTTAAATGAGACAAGCTGTGCTGGAAAAAGGCTCTTTTGTTGGTGTTAATTGCATCTACATTGGGGAGGGTTTACCAACATTGGGCAGCCAGGGGGCTGATTGTTTTTTCACGCTCCTAACATGACTCTGATGGCAAAACTGCAGTTTGCTCCTGGCATGGAAGTCTTTCCATTCACTTTCATGAGGTTTGGCTCAGGCTCTAGCTACCAAGAACTGGAGCTTCAATACCGCAGGAGTTAAATCCCAAGCATGGTCATCTCCAGCCCTTTGCAATCAAGTCATTATGGAAAGCCTCCTGCGAACCTTTACAGGATGGGCACAACAAATTTTCATAAGAAAAAAAATACCAACAGCATATACACCTTGTTTTACCAAATAGTGCTCTTTCAATGAAAAAAAGGGAGATCTTTCACCCAGAAGCTGGTGAACATCTAGTGGCCTGTTACAAACTAGTCAGGGGGGACCAGCAGGCACTGGGGGAGTCCCTGTTCCCCCGAGCACTACCAGGAGCGACCAGGAATAACGGTCACAAGCTGGCAGAGGGTAGATCCAGACTAGACATCAGGAGGTGCGACTTCACGGTCAGGGCGGCTAGGATCTGGAACCAACTTCCAAGGGAAGTGGTGCTGGCTCCTACCCTGGGGGTCTTTAAGACAAGGCTTGACAATCACCTTGCTGGGGTCGTTTGACCCCAGTACTCTTTTCTGCCATGGCCGGGGCTCGGACTTGATGATCTGCTCAGGTCCCTTCCGACCCTACTAACTATGAAACTATAAAAAACCTGCAAAGAAAAACAACAACCAGAGAGAAATATATATAAACATCATGTATTAATAGTAGACAAAAAAATTGGGGAATTCATGAGTATAAAACCCATTTTATAGAAATTGAGGAAAACTGGCTAAGAAAGAAAAAAAAGAACAAAGAAAGAAAGGTTCAAGATGCTAGAGAAATCTTTCTATTAAAATGTTTTATATGGTAGAGTGGCCAAAACCTCAAGTGTTTTTATGACAACTCGGGATGTTTTTCCTCCTAAAGTTCATTTTCCCAATGGGGAATTGTCAGTATAAGATCAGCTAGTTTCACGGTACCTGCTTTTGGCAAAATTTGGAGGTTGGGACTGTTCCAAACCAGCGAAGCCAATGGGATTCTTAAGTGATCATCAGAGCATGCTTTTAAATTGCTAAAGTGATATTAAGAATATTACTAAACCCCAACTACCACTTGCCTCACCCACTCTGCATAGGTTAAAGATGATGACTGAAAATGAGAAAAACAGGCTTGATGTCTTTTACGTACGGTGGATGAAAGAAGCCTGAGAAGGTTTGTTTTTTTAAAAATTGGATTAAGGACACAATTTGTTTTCCAAGCATTACAAATTCAGAAAACACAGAAAACAGCAACACAACATCAGCAAGTACAAAGAAGCTCTCACCTTTCCCCAGAAAGATAAAGCAATCAAAATGTTGTTCAATAACCTAAGAACCTTTCATAGGTTTCAGTTCCTTCCTTTCTGCGATGTGCTGAGCTGTGAGTCTGAACTTGTTCCTGCTGAAGCCAATCAAGGCTCCTACTGAGCTACCAGGAACAGGATCAGGCCCCTACTTGTTCTCCGGTCTTTCAGGAAAAACAAGGTAGACATGTCCTGAAATTGTTACGGTAAAAAAAAACCCCAGCCAACAACCTCTTTTGTGCCTATGCAGAGAATACCAATCTTTCAGGTCATATTCATACATCACAAGAAAATCAAGGATGGCGCAAACCCCATTGTTCCCCCCTTCCCTTTCAAGACAGTTTTAAATAGGAGTACCTGTTAATCGGTGAGAGAACTGGCTTTGAAGTATGCTGCAAGAAAAAGACACCTTATCTGACCTGCTTTTATGACCTTTTCCTAAAACCTGATGGCTCAATTCTTGCTGTACATTATTCATTTGAAAATGAATAACTCTAAAGAGAAAACAAGAATAATAATGTCCTTAGATGATTTCACCAGATTCTTCATCAAGAGCCTAAAACAACCAAGAACAGTACAGCCCTCAAAGAAATAATCACATATTTCAAGCTTTTACTTAAATAGCAAGAGATTTGGGGCAGGGACCATCTTTTTGTTCTGTTCGTGTAGCTCCTAACACAGTGCAGTCCTGGACCATGAACTTCTGCAATATCAATAATACATAATAATAATATTTTGCAAACAGAGAGTGTGTGCTGGGACAGGACTAAAACCTCAGTACAAGTCATACAGCACAGATAAAGTCAGTAAAGCAGGTAGTTACATTCATAAACGGTGAGTCTTAGAACATTAATTCAAGAAGTACCCGGTAACCTGCTGGGTTGTCAAGCTGTGACAATTTGAATGACAATGGCTTCAAAGTCGAATGAGTTCAAGTGTCAATATCTTGTGAAAATACAATGCAAAAATCTTTCTCATAAGCAGAAGCAGCTTGAAAAACTGGCTTAAAATCCATGCAAAATTAGGGAGTCTGTTTTCAGATAAAAGTGAGATTTGAAAGGTCTGCACCTGGGGCATTATATAAGTTTCAAAGTAGAATTCCCTCAAGATCCAACCATCACTTAAGAGTTCTTTAGAGGTATCACTTAGCCCCTTGGCTGCAAATGCACCAAATGTCTTCATGTCCAAAAGAGGATAACAACCTGAGGACAGGGTAACTAAAATCTATGCATACTACAATCGCTGCATTTGAGGAGACACTTGAAACAAAGCCATCTAAAATGTACCAGCATTACAGGGCTGTGCTGATAGAACGGACTGCAGAATGAAATGAGTGCAGGTTGAGGAGAAAGACATAACCAATACAGACATAAAGAGCTGGTTGAACCCAGTGGATTTGGTTTCACACCTCTACAGGAGTGACCTGAAGCCTGAGGAAGTCAATGGGATTCTTTCAATAACTTCAGTGGGCTTTGGATCCAGGCCTAATTCAATGACTTTTAAAACCCATGGAGTTATACTGATGTGGATCCCATGCAGTGAAGGAAGGACTCAGGCTACCAGGTTCCTTCTGAGATGGGAAAAATAGTTGTTAACATGGTCTAAGCGCCTCACTCATTCAGTGGCAGGGTTTATCTTTTGGTGGTCCCGTGCACAGGTTCAGTTTTGGGCCCCTACTCTAACATTTCCTATGGTTCAAGGACCCTTAAAACAGAACTGTAATGCTACAGGAGGCCCAGCCAAGTTTGTGGGGCTCAACATAATTTGACAGTTTGCACTGCCCTAACATTGCCCCTGTGTTCACATAAGGAATCAATTGTGGAGGACTGCGTCTGGAACCGATTTTTAAATGATCGCTCGGTGCACATCATCCTTGAAACACAATAACTCCAAAGCACAGTAAAACCACCAGCTCTCTCCTCCAGCCTCTAATTCTTTCTTTCTGGTGGGCATGCATTTTCCAAAATAACTGAGTATTTTGCCTTTCCAGGCTAGAAAATTGGTCCAACACAGGATCCTCCAGTAACAGCGGTGCATTGTGTCAAATCTGCAGCACCCCTCTAGCTCTCCCAGGGCTTTGGGGTTATCTCTTCAGACACTATGGCCACTCGGTACTTCATGGCAGTGGGAGAATACCGATCCTGTGGATCCAAAATCCCAAGTCCTTCATTTCTGAAGCAAAGGAGACTCTTTTCGTCCTTGTTAGCAGCAGAGGACCTATGGCACATAACTGAGCAATTCTGGATCTGCTCATTGGAGGCCAGTGGTGCATGTATAATATACGGAGAGATACATTTGTGTGCATACAACCATCAGCCCATTCATTCTAACAGACTTTACAGGCTAGTAGGAACAATTATACTGCGTGTACGTTATTACTAAATGAGACTACAGCTCTTATTTGCGCACAGTAGGAATTGTTTTGTTGCAACAGGTCAGTGGCCTATCTAGCCCAATATCAAACTGAAGCCATAACTAGAGACTTCAAAGGGAAACATAAAAAACTTCTGATGCAATTCTAAACAATGCTGGAGAATAGGAGGGAGCAATTTCTTCCTGACCTCACATGATGATTAGTTTAGGCACTGAAGCATGAGGATAGAGCACTACATAATTTCTACCTTACCTAATGTAACTCAGAAGAGTTACACTGTCAAGAAGGTGATTCTGCCATATGACCATATTATCTCAATTGCTTTGTCGCCAACGCATAGAAAACTGCCTACAAAATTGGGTGAACATAATTGAGCACTGACTCACCCTCTGATTAGGGTAAATGGTGCAGCTTCTAAACTGCCTCTGAACTTTTTTTCAGATCCATACACAGAAATAAAATCTTTTTGATTCATGTATCTGCACTTCAAACAAACATCCACTATTTTCTTTCCCCACGGTCCTATCTGGAGCTCGTTGCTACAAATCCACCTGCTGTCACAAGACATCCTCCTCCTCCCGCATTATCTCCATCAATTTTCTGCTGAAACTCTTATCTGCGTGTTCATCTTTCATCTTGACTTATGCAGCTCTCTCCGCTGTGGTCTTTCTAACTCGCCAAACTCATCTCGTCTTCCTGGCCTCTTACTCCTAAGCCTCTGGGAAACTTAAAGCCGCACAAATGTGAATGTTTCCTCACAAGGTT
This sequence comes from Gavialis gangeticus, assembly GCF_001723915.1. Classification (NCBI taxonomy): domain Eukaryota; kingdom Metazoa; phylum Chordata; order Crocodylia; family Gavialidae; genus Gavialis; species Gavialis gangeticus. The sequence continues at coordinate 12,661,901 of NW_017728991.1, read as the reverse complement.
CTTTCCCAGGGAAATCCTCACAACTTCATGTCAGCTGATTCTGAGTCTGCATCATCTTCAATTTGTGAAGCTTTTCCTAATGCATGTGTTGCATCAAAAATGTGTGAAAATGCAAATGAGCAAATGGGTTCTCATGTTTGTTCACTAGAAAACTACCTTTCTCTTGCAAAGGACCTCACCTCATATAACCCCGTATTTTAGAGACATCATTCATGTGAATATTTTTGCACAGGTAGTTGTTTTCAGGAAAACGGGGCCGTTTCACATTCTGCACTGAAATGTGAGAGGCGGGCTTGTCTAGCCACTCAGGCCTCACTTGCCGGAGGGGTATTTTGCATTATCCTTGGCATTTATGGAATGCCGGCTTGATGCTCACAATTTTCTGTAGATGATTTTAAGAACATTGGACCTATGCCTAGAAGTTTGACCAGGCATCCTGGATGAACCAGATGACAAGCAAACAAGAATACAGAGCTCAAATTCAGCTAGTCTTGGTGCTAAGACACATCGTCCCTCTAACTATCCACCATTCTAGTGCAAACTCTAAGCTGGTCAGTACAGCGAGTGGAAGAAAAACCTTAACCTAAATCAGGGGTGGGCAGAATGCGGCCCAGGGGCCGGATGCGGCCCGCCAGACCATTGTCTGTGGTCCGTGGGGCCCCTAAAAAATTTAGAAAATTAATATTTTCTAAATAGCCCTTGATGGCTATTTTCAGCAAGCCCTTGATGGCTTGCTGAAACTCAGTAAGCTGCCCTCTGCCCAAAATAATTGCCCGTCCCGACCTAAATAAAAGGCGTAGGACATCAGGAATCATTAACCAACAATGTTGCACCCCACAGGCCAGGCAACCGCGGGAGAGACCAGGCCTAGGCTACGTACCTAAGAGTGCAGCCAGAGGTGGAAGTGCCAGCTGCATTCAGAGATGGCTTTTGCCACTGGTGACCTAGGCTTGAGCATTTCTTTCTCTGCTCACGTAAGGGTGTATCTTGAATCCATACACACCCAGCTCTGGAAAACAGCAGCACCAGGTGAGGAAAGGGCTGAATCTTCTTCCTTTTGTAGGTGAGATTGGTTTTATGTCAAGTAATCACGCAGAAGCGAAGAGCATCTCCAATTGTCCATTAAACTGAAGCGTTTGTATGCAGGTCAGGCTTTGATTTTCCAGCAGGCTGTCAACTTTGTCTTTCATTGTGCGGTCCTACCCAGCCCATTACCATGAACAATAGCTATCACTCTGATGATTTATTGTACCTGCTTTATCCAGAATTGAGCGAACTCTGACGAGTCCTCGACCACAGTTAGATAACAATCCTGTAATGTCTTCACACCTAGCGACTCGCTACCTATTTGGTACTCATTTCTTGGAACGATTTCCTTTCCCCAGAGTGTAAAGAAACTGTCCTGGGGCACTGCTCCGTAGAGACAAACTTCCACAAAACAGAGTACAACTCACAGCCATAGTTTGGGGGAGGCTTGCTTTTCAGGTTCAAGGTCATTTCTTCAATAATTGGTCAATAGCTTGAAACAGGAAAAGAGATAGGTATCAAGAAAATATGGCTGAGGCAGAATCAATAAGAAGTACTGGAAAACTAGTAGAACAGGAGAGTTTAGCCCCATGTCCACACGGTAGAGTGATCCTGCTTGTCTTAGATTTTAACCTATAAATCACTGCCAGCTAACCAAAACGCAAAGTGCTGCCACTCTGGAATGAGATGTTTTGCATGGGAAGCAAGGATCTGAATTAACTTGGCAGCTAAGACAAGCCCTTGAACAGAAATTCATCAAAGATGCACAGGAACGTGCAGAGGAGAAAGGGCAGGATCTCATGCCAGGGTGGTCTTGGAGCAGGAGAAGACTCTTGTTCATTGATGCTCCATGTCACCAAAGCACTAACAACAGAGGAAAAAAAAAAAGCAGGGCAGTTAGAGGAGGGCTGCATTTTTTAGAAAGTGATACAAAAAACAATTAACACAGCACCTCTTTGTAAGGCCTTAAAAAGCCACTGAGGCTGGTGCATGAGTAGGAGTGCCTACCCAGTCAGATGGGTGCAACAGCTTTGGTCCTGCCCTTACACTTGTGCTCCAGACTATGGGCAGCGAGTCTAAATTCAACAGCAAAAAAGGCTTGAACGGAGTCCCTTTCTAAGGGCTCTGATTTTACTGGGATGTATACAGCAGCAGAATTCACACAGCCCATAGGAGGGCTGTGTCCTGGTCTAACCCTAGGACAAAAAAGAAATGCACAACATAGGCGTTTGGACTGAGGGTCACCTTCAGGGATGGAACCATGATTCAGCATGTCAGCTCCCTAAACCTCCTCTAATTTGTCAGACAGGGAGGCATCGGGGTCCTCAGGGGCAAACACCTGCAGCTTCTGGCTGCTGCTATATCGTAAGAAGGTAGGGTAGTGACAATGATGAGTCTTCAAAGAATAAATGACTCTCAATTAGGACAGTGGGGCAGAAAGAGCAAGATGATTCATATTGAAGCCATACTCAAACTATTCATAATAATACTCAGCAATTCTATAGGGCGTTATATCTTCCAAGCACATTACAAACACCAGGGCCTTTCAGCAGCACTGTCAGGCAGCAAGGCTTGCACATTGACCAGTTCAGAATAATCCTATGAGCCAGGAAGAAAAGCACTTTCAGGGGACCGCCCCCCCCCCCACAAAAAAATAAAATAAAATAAAAATTACACCCCTAGTGTAAAGTAATGATTTAGAGGGAAAACTCAGAAAAAAGTCAGAATACATCTATTTGGCTGACTTTGATCTTTCTGAAGACAAATCTTTGCAAGTTTGGATCAAGGAATCTTTTAATGAAACAAAAGAAATCATGCCATCTGTATCAGTTCCAGATATAAATAAACCAGCTAGAAATAAATAGAAACAAGGCAAACAT
>NW_017728991.1:12652486-12653995 GCF_001723915.1 Gavialis gangeticus | reverse complement strand
CCCCCCCACAAAAAAATAAAATAAAATAAAAATTACACCCCTAGTGTAAAGTAATGATTTAGAGGGAAAACTCAGAAAAAAGTCAGAATACATCTATTTGGCTGACTTTGATCTTTCTGAAGACAAATCTTTGCAAGTTTGGATCAAGGAATCTTTTAATGAAACAAAAGAAATCATGCCATCTGTATCAGTTCCAGATATAAATAAACCAGCTAGAAATAAATAGAAACAAGGCAAACATAAAGAGACAGCCTTACTGTGTAATGTCAGTCCGAAGTGACTATCTGAAGGATGACAATATGGCTGGCTTTGAATAAAAACAAGGCTTTAAAAATCTGCCAACAGCCATCTGCCAAATCTTCTAAAGTATATTTTACTAAAACCTCACTAAATTGCTACCTTCTCTACATCTCCTGCTATCAAGACATTGCATCTGTTTCTTACAAGAGCAGCTCGAGTTTTGAAATCTCTGCTTAGAGTGGCCAACCAATTGTTTCTCCCTCCCCGCATCTGTCATATATATTCATAATCTCCCAAAGTAAAGAAGCTATTACACACTGAGAGATCATTACAGTAATAGGTGCACTGAGATATTCATGCCGTGGCCTCATAGAAATCTGCAGGTGCCACTCTTCTGCACATCACACCGGTGCGAAGTTCAGGACAGCAATGTCAAACACTCTCCTGCTCCAAAGGCAGAGGCCCGTGAACCAAAGGAAAATCTTTCGTAGTTATTAATGCGATGGGGCTCACATCACTCCGCATCACAAAGAGCAAGGGGAGCCATAATCCCTGACCGGCGCACTGCAATGCATAGCAGCGCAGATCACTAAAAATCTGCATCACCTTTAAAAAGCGGATTAGAAAATATTTTTAAAAATCACTTCTGTAGCATATATATGCAGGCCTCTGACCATATGTTACTGGAAGCTCCTTCCTGCCGTGTCCACCGCAGTCTTGACATTGTAATCAGCTCCATGACACCCGTGAGTTGCTGTCAGGCGTAATGGCTCGTGGCCACAGTACTGAGAGTACTGGAATGCATGTAACCCTCGCACAAGCCGCCTGTGAGGCAGCTGTAGATCCTATCTGGTGACCATACTCCTCTGTGTTTAATGTGGAGTCAGTAAAAGTTATTTTCAGCTGGTGTGATCTTTGTTACTGAAACTGGAGATAACCTGGTGGCAGGTGGACAGGGTCTTCAGTGCTGTGAAATGAGCCAGGGGGCTAAGGGTAAGAAGAGAAGTGGGGAGATGATTAAAGGAGAGAAGCTCTTCTGCAAATTAAATTAATTTGAAAACAGGCACTGACGGGAAAGGAAATGCTGAAAATTTATTAAATTGCTGTATCCTGTAGGGCTGTGCGAAGCTTCGGGTGCTGAGTCGATTCGGAGGACATTCAGCCCGATTCGGTGGCTGAATCTCTGAAGCTGAATCAAATCAGGGGACCAATTAAAAGGTCCAAACCGATTCAAAGCTCTCCAAATTGATTCAGAAAAGATTCAGAGAG
>NW_017728991.1:12641878-12642296 GCF_001723915.1 Gavialis gangeticus | reverse complement strand
TTAAAAGGTCCAAACCGATTCAAAGCTCTCCAAATTGATTCAGAAAAGATTCAGAGAGCTTCGGTGATTTGGCAGGGAGCTGGACCTTGACCCCATGCTGGTAAGTAGGGGGCAGGGGAGGGGACGCTGGAGGAGCGGGAAAGAGACCATGGGGGGACCCCTGCCAGGCCCCATCCCCTACCCACTCTCCCAGCCCCCCCAACCCCACCCGCTCCCCCACGGCTGCCCTGCCCGCCCCAATTTCCGGCGCTTTAAAAAAAAGCCCCCCCCTCACTAGCTGCTGCCCAGCAGGGGGGCAATGCTCACTGCCTCCCACTGTCCCATGCTGCATGGGGGGCTCTGCCATGAGCCCCCCAACCCCTGCCCACTCTCCCCCATGGCTGCCCTGCCTGCCCCAGCTCCGGCCCTTTAAGAAAAA
>NW_017728991.1:12634943-12641759 GCF_001723915.1 Gavialis gangeticus | reverse complement strand
TTGGGGGGCTTGTGCAGAGCCTCCCATGCAGCGTGGGGCAGTGGGGGCAGCGGGGATCACCCCATGCCCGGCATCACCTGCTGAGTCGGGGCTTTTTTTTTTTTTCAAGGTGCTGGGAGCTGGCGGGTGGGGGGGGCAGCCAGTGCCTGGCTGTGGGGGATGGGCCTGGCTGATTCGGAGATGCAGCAGCAGCCACATCTCCAAATCGGATTTGGCCAGATCAATTTGGGACGGTAATTCGAATCACCGAATCGAATCACTGTCCCCCAAATCGGCCGAATCCTAATCCCAAGTGAATACTAGCCAATTTGCACAGGCCTAATATCCAGTAACTACTGGGATCCTCGATATTGCCCCCTGTCACGTGGCAGGCATGCTAACAGCGTGTAAACCAGAACCACATCAGCTGACGGAGGTAGGCAACGAAGCCTTGTCTCTCTGCATCCCTCCTGGGTGCCTCATTTTTATTGTGCTGCTTAACTGAGTCCTAGTCAAACCGCTTGCTGTTAGCTGGGGTTTGTTTTATTTTAACTTTGATTTTAAGTTTATCTACATGTGTCAGTAACTATTGAGCAAGCTGCCACCATGAGACCCTTATGGGACTGGAGAAACGAGTGAAAAGGACTAATTATAGCATTTCCACCTCCGGTAGTCTGCTTAAAGGCAGGTGTAAATAGATCCATAAGTGTCTGTTCACTCAGCAGAGAGCTCGGTCTAACTCCATTCCCAATTGCCAGCAATGGATTTGACGGCAGTCTTTTTCCCCTTAAAAATGAAAGCAAAGACCATCGACTAAGCATCACCCTCCCTTCTCCCATACCACAAGCGGTATTTAAAGAGCCTCCTAGAATTTAGACCAAATCCAGATGTAGGCTGTGTAAAAATAAAGCAGGGAGATTTTTCAAAGCTGTTACATTTGTTTGGGGAAGGGAGAATAATTAGATCAGAAAACTTAGTTCAGCTTCAGCACTGGGGGAATGAATGCAAATACAATGTGTTCGCGTTTCATTCACTGCAAACACTCAGAACGGACAAAAAGGCTTTGAAGGAACTCATGCCAAACTGTACAAAGCTCCCTTATGGACGGCCCAGCCACAAGCCTTGAGAAAGCATTTGCTTCGGTTTCTCCAAATGCCCCTCTTCTCCATCCACAGGCAGCCAACCAGGGGTTGATAGGAGAAGGACAAGTGCCGTATAGAAACGATTGCAATCAGACAAAACCAGGACAAACCGGGGCATCTCGCGATTGGAAATACAGTTGTACGCTTGTTCTCAGCTTCCAGATGGGAGCAACCCAGAAACATCGCATCTGTCCTAAAGCCTGGGATGAAGCCTCCATTTGTTACGAGGGCCACTTCTCTGCAGGAAGAGAAGCAGAAGAACAACAGCCTACATGCCAGTATTGCTGCCATAGCAAACAATGACTCCCTTGAATCTCCCTGGTAGAGGAGCATTCCCACAGCACCATCTACTGTTTCTGCAGCATCAACAGATTGCTTCCAATTGCTGCATTGTTTCCTGGCAACATTTAGATTTTCTTTTAAGATACCATTTACATGGTATTTCCCCTAGAAACTTTTTTTGGATGCCAGGAATGTAAGAAACTTTGTTTTACCTAGTCCACTGGTATAACGTTTAGTGCACATATTATAATGGCATTATTGGATCACGTTGATGCATTTACGGCACTCTCTGCCTTTGGTCTGGCCTGTGAAGACTTATCTTGGCATACGGTAACGCTTACAGAGCACATGAAGCCTATTCCCTGTCACAGCCCATTGTTCAAGCTACAGGTATTATATTTAACCAAACAATAGCCATTCTGAGGGCCGTCTCCAGAGCTCCAGCTGCGGGTTTTGTGCCGTACTCTGTCTTCTGCATCGATGGGCAGACTCCTGAGTTCTAGTCACTCCCCAGGGCCCGCTGCTGTGGTGAGGACAAATCAATTCGAACTGAACTCAATTCAATAGATAGATCACAAAAGCAAAACAGAGGGATGCAAAATGGGACTAAGGATATTCAGAAGACTGGCCGCGGTAACACTCGACAAACAGCACGCTTAATCACATTGGGTTCCTGAAGTCCTTACCCAAACTGACTCCCCTTTACTGCTGCCAAGATTTAGGCTTGCAGTTTCCAGGTACTATTAATAACCTAATATTTAGCCTTGATTTAAACCACTCAATCACAACCCTGGTGAAGAAGGACTTTGATTCTTTTTGTACCTGGTAAGTAGACACTGGCTGCATCTAAGGCTTCTGGAGACAAGGTCTTACTGCAGAATCAAAGTTTTCATGTTAAGGTTTTTACATGCAAGCAGAGTAACCAGTATTGTATTCTTGCCTGAATCTGCAGGCAGCCTGAAACAAGTTCAGAGCAAGGAGCTGCCCCAGGTATTTCAATGAGGTGTTAACTCCTGTGCTCTGGGGCATGACTGTCAAACTGTGAGTTTGAATGATAACCCTGCTGTAGGGCACTCAATGCAAGCTATAATAATACAGGAAAACTGTGCATGAATACCAGATGAGTAGAAAAGGCTTACTCACTTAAAGAGATGCTCTCCCACTCCTAGGAAAAGCGGTCAAATCCCCTTGCTACCACCCCTATTCCCAAGGCAATGATTCTCAGGCAGGGTGCTGAGAGATCTTGGGATACTGTGAGGCCCTTTTAAGGGTACAACAGGGTGGCATGCGAGATCGGCACTGTTAGGTGGCCAATGTCTACACATCATTCACAAGATAAGCCCAGAGATTTCAAGTAGGAATCCACAGTGTCAAAAACCACTTGTTGTGGTCTTTCTGAGTTCTTTGCAAGAGAAGAACGGCTTTATTATTTTTCCATAGTTCAAAACCGAGTGAAAGCAAAGGGCTGGCATTTTCCAAGGGGTGCCCTGAGAATAATGAGAGGTGCCTCGAAAGTAATCAGAGCCCACCAAGTCACAATAGTAGCATTACTTACCCATGTTTCACAAGTGTAGGTGACCACACAAGATACAAGACAGCGGAGACTCACGCTTTGCCTGTACCATTTCTGTGGTCTCTCCTGTAGAGCCCTACAGCGCTATTCCAAAATCTTTGAAAGCATGGCAGACTAGATAAACTGCAGCCTGTTTTATCCCCACCAGAGAAGTAATCTTGCCAAATGCTGAAATATCCATGTCCAAACCCAAAAAACCTTTAATGACATTCAAACAACCCTTACACTTAATTCATATAGAAGAGCTATTGAGCACGTCCAAGGTGTGTCTACATGTGCAATTAATGTGCACAAATAAACTCTGGACCTTATTGCTCCGGACTTTATTGCTCTCAGGCTTGTGTTTACACATGCACCCAGGAGTGCATTGAGCCAGGTCAGAGCAGTGCCAACTGGCATGGGGCCCGGGTGGTCAGCCTGCCAGCCCAGGGCTGCTCCCCATGGCTCAAAGTGCTGTGGAGGAGCTGGCTGGGGTGCGAGTGTGCTTCAGTGCTGGGCTAGCTGGCAGGCAGTCCCTGAACAGAAGCACCCCCGTGCCTCAGCCAGCTGGAGCAGCGTCTCCACATGCACTGCTGCAGAGTAAAAAGCTCCATAGCAGGCTAGCACTTGTATTTACAAGTGCTATCCTGCTGCTGAGTAAATTAGTTTACTCCAGCCTAACAGGGGCGCACGTGTAGATGCACAACATTTGCTGCACAGCTAATTAGTCTACTGTGCAGTAAACCTTTCGTGTAGACATGCCCCCAGAGTCCTACACTCCTCATGCCAGGTTCATGTAATGCTGAACCCCTAGGTGGGATTACATGTGTCATGATCTGCTTCTCTGCCATTAAAGTCAAGCGGTTGGTATACCTGTCTCACAGTGCTCTTTAGGAGAAAGCTGCTGATTCACTGGACTCCCTTCAGTACACAGAGCTGCAATTTTCCACTGATGTAAAAAGTATGGCTCATGAAAGATGAGCTCTTAAAATAAAAGCCGCTGCCCACCTGCACCAGGCCAAAATTCAGACAGTTTGCTAAATAGATCAGGATGCTTTCAACCCCCAAAGTATTGCAACTTAGTTTTCCCTTAGTCTGTGGTCCATGAATATTTCAGATGACTTTTGCTTTACCGTGATTTTTACGGATATTTCTGATCATTTTGTCCTTGTAGCCCTTTCTCTCTTTCCTCAAGCTTTAGGTCCCATTTATAACATGCAGCTGGGGAATGCACAATGCTATTGATAGAATTTGTGACTACTTGGTCCCAGAAACAAACACCATTTTCCTGAGCTCTACAGAGTAAGGCTGTACCTAGCTCTGGGGGGCCTTTCCCAGATTTGGCTGAAAGTGCACACAATTTTTGTGACTTTCCTTTCTTTAGCAGATGATTTGCATTGGGTGTAATGACTGTTCTGTCTCTTTGTAAATTGTCTCTATGACAATGCAAGTTTTGTCACTCACAAGTTTTGTCACACATTGCCTCCATGTACACATGCACACAGCATATATTGTTGCCAGCTCCTACCATTCTATCATGAATTCTGCAGTATTAGATATTCTTCCTAAAGCACCAGTGCCTGGAGTCAAAAGAGTAGAAGAAAATTTCTGCTTTCATTAAAAAAAAATGTTTCTAGTCCTCTTGGTAGCTGAGAAAAGATTGAAACTCTGATTTAAAGGATATAGTGAAGGCTCAAACTAGACTGTAAACAAAAGGAGCACAACACTTCTTAAAAAAAATCTCATGATTTGGGTCCTGAGTCATTATTTTTGAATATTTGGGTTTGGCAATACAGAGCTTACCAGTACATGACCTAAATTACGTGGGTTCAACATGAGATAGGAAGGTTGTCCTATAAAAAATCATATCTATACTGGCTCAGACTGTTTCCTGAATATAATACACAGGTCTATTCATCTATGATAAGGATACAGATGTCTTAGATGGCTTGCTCAGAGCAAGAAAATATTTTTAATACAGAGAACTCCATTTCCGATTTTTAAATACATGGGCGCATTAACAAGTTTGAATGGATGAGAGACTGTCGACATTTGTAAGATTATACAAGCAGGATCCATTTTCTCAAATGGAGGAAGAGCTTGCATTTTTTATATACGCTTAAGATATTGATAATTTTCTCATTTTCTGATATGAGTGGAGTTTTTTTCTTCCCGAGACAGAAATGCCTGACAATTTCTATCTGCTTCCACAGAGGGAGATGAGAATTTCTCATAAAGAGAAGCACTGCGTTTTTACACATCCATAGCGAGATAAAAGCAATAATTGTCCTCAAGGGCTGGCATGATTCTGAGAAGCGGCTGATGGTTTGTTTCAGGGAGACACCACTGGCAAAACTGTCAGGCGTGCATTTCTGAGCTGAACTGCCGGCTGCACGCGGGTGAGACAAAACCTAGTAGCTCTGCCTGCTTGTTACACTTTCCATAGAGACTCTTTGGACAACCTTATGCCTGACTTTGGACAATCTTGTCCCTGACGGTTGGAAAATCTGGGGCCCAGGTTCTCATTTTCTGCAACATGGGAGAGCTTCAGCGGATTCTCCACCCAGCGAGAATCTGCCCCTGTGTCTTTAGCTGGAAATATGGCATTCAATATGCTGATAATTATTTTTTCCCCCAAGAAAGAGTCAGCGTAGACAACAGAGTTCTCAGCAGATTGCCAAATTATCCTCTCCCTCATTCCCAACCAAAACCGCAGGCTGTGTTGGGCTGGGGGGAGTCAATGAGCTGATAATGGAGACAAATTAATTTTACAGTGAAAACGAGAGGGTGAAGAGGATTCCTGTGCCCTTTCCCATCTGCTCTCTGTGTCTCTGTCTCTCTTAGCATCACATGTTCTTCCACCCTATTCCCTAAAGCCGAGCGCCATCCTTCCCACCCCTTGCTAAACCTTGCCCCTTTTCTCCATTGACCTCCCAGCCAGGATCTGCCACCTTGCCATTCATGGGATCCATGCACCTGTACTACGGGCAACTTGCAGAACTACCCCTAGAGCACAACACACCTGAGGTGGAGAAGTCAAAGAGAAGGAAAAACCCCAGCAGGCTGATAGGTATCCTGGTAGGACTTTTACCCACTGTGGCATATCACCACCCCGCTACACGACAGCTTTGCCTCCCCATATTCAAAAGGACCTGGAACCTATTGCTTCTGTGTCGATCTGAGGTTTTGAACTTAATAAAAAAGTAATAAAGTCAACACAACCTACCGATATTGGTGTGTCTGTCATGAACAGTGCTGGCCCGGGCAGGAAACAAGCAGACATACCTTTTCATTTGGAGGAATCTTGGCCTTTTGGCTCAGATCAGGCGTAGACCTGGGGAAACACCCTGACCGAGGTAATGCGATTAAAATGGCACTGTGCAGTGGAGGGTTGCATGCTTGTCTGCTTGTGGACAGGACTCCTTATGAGAGCCTCATAGTTACCTTCCCACTGGCCAGCTTCCAGTGGGAGTTTCGTAGTAGTTTGGGGTCAGAAGGGACCTGAACAGATCATCTAGTCTGACCCCCCCGCCACTGGTAGGAGCACACGCTGGGATCACATGGCCCCAGACAGGTGTTCGTCCAACCTCTTTCTGAAATTACCCAAGGTAAGAGCGAGGACCATTTCCCTAAGAAGTTGGTTCTAGATCCTAGCCACCCTAACAGTGAAATAGTGCCTCCTAATCTCTAACCTGAACCTATTCTCCAGCAGCTTCTGGCCATTGTTCCTCGTCACCCCAGGTGCTGCTGGGGGGAATAGGGCCCTTCCTATATGCTGCTGATCTCCCCTAACGAGTTTGTAGGCAGCCACCAAATCCCCCCTCAGCCTCCGCTTGCTGAGGCTGAACAGGTTCAGGTCCC